>NC_045551.1:394401-759718 GCF_009769535.1 Thamnophis elegans
TAGATTTTTTTCTCTACTCCAAGCCAATCAAACTGCAGTTGATACGTAATAGAAAAGCTGCAAAATTGAGTTAGGCAATACATTGACCTAATTGCTGTTATATATAACACCTGGGTGGCATTTTGCTGACCCAGGGACTGTAGAACTGCATATTAAGGTAAATTAGATTTCTTTGACAAATTTAGCTTAGAGAAGATTACTTCTGCCCTATGGCTCTCTTGGCTTCATCACATTAAATCATACCATGGCCTAGAAGGAAATATATCTGATACTATACTGTTTGGGGGCTCTGTTGCATTTTAAAACTGTAGGGAAAAAAAAATCAGGTCCAGTTCCAAGCCAGGAGAAAAATGCTGAAATAAAATGGAGGCAGGCTGAAGGAAAGAAGGCCTCCATTTCAAACTGTTTTACTACTTGTTCTCTGGGGGCTTGGTGGGCATGGCTTGGTACCTGTGGCAGGGGAAGGACACTGCAAAATTTCCATTCCCGCAATTTCTCCTGAACCGGTCTGAACCAGCAGAATACCACCTTTGAGTAAGATGTAAGGGATAAGGTTTTGGTTAAAAAAAATACAGTTTGGTGAATTCTTATTTGATTCACTCTTCTTTATTGAGCTGAGAACTTCCCAAAAGATTCCACTCAGTTCTTATCTAAAAAAAATCAAAGTAAAAGTTATTTTAAGAAAAACTAAAAATAGTATTTAAATGTGAATTATCATGTTAAAATGTTCCCAGAGGAATGTGGAAATCAGTTGGAAAGTAAAGTGATTTGAAATAGTTCATTGATTCTGCAAATGAAATTTCAGTCAACTAGGTTCATGTTCTTTTAGGCTTCCATTGATGGGGATGAATCTCAAGCTTAGTAATGGCAACTTGAATTATTCCTCATGAAAATGTCCACAGCACCGGATAAAATGTTAGGAAGAAATGCAAATATTGGTTTGCATTTTGCAATATGCTTATTCCAATGTAATTTTCTGGAGCAATTTAAAGAGTACATTCCTTAGTATTCCATTCAGCTCTCATTATAAAAGACTGGGAAGGGGGAGAAAAAGAGCCATTTAGCTCTCACAGGTGCTGCAAAGCCTCCGAATAGTATTTCTGTTATTCATGGCAACTTCTACACTAAATCCCTACAGTTTTACTCTAATTTATCCAGAGGCCATTTTGAACACTGAGATAAAATAGCCTAAGGCAAGCCTTGCCATAAACCATTTCAGATGTTTCATTTCAGCAGCTACAGGACAAAATCTCAAAAAAAAAAAAAGTATCAGAGTATATAAAGGAAAAGTTAAGTTCAAAATTGTCCGAATGTAGTCTTACATAAAAGTTGTCCAATTATTTTGTTTCCTTTCTTCTGGATCCATATTGGCCTTTTCATTTCTCTGTCTTTTCTCGTTGCAATATTTATTCCTTTTCTATCTGCAATATTTATTTCTTTTTAAAAAATCACACTTCAATCCCTTTTTTCAGGATCAGGGCTGAATGGAGCTGAGCATTTACTGGCCAGATGCCCTTCCTAATGCTCAGTGGTGGGTTCCTACTGGTTCGGCCTGGTTCAGCTGAATCGGGAGTGGACGCTAGAACTGGCAGTGTAGGCATCACCATCTTGTTTTTTTGCTTCTGCGCATGCACAGCGCGCATCAAGCACACACACAGGGCCTGCACATGAGCAAAGCGGCAGTAGTGCCTGCCGGAAGCCCTGCCTCCTGAGGCCCACATGGAGCAGATTTATTTTTCTTTGCACCCTGATAGAGAAACCTCTGTCTCTGCCTAGGAACTCTCGACCTTGGGTTACGCTGGCAAGAAGGAGGACAGTCCTCACCAGATGCTATTTAGCAGGTGTTCACTTAGCTATGTTCAAGCTCCATGTTGCCAACTTCACTTTATAATACTATATGTATTTGTCTTTACTATTAGCAAAATCACCAAACATTTATTCTTATTTATCTTATTTATATCCCACCTCCATGATTTTTACAAATCATAGTGGCCTAGAGGTGGAGTTCGATCCTAGGTAGAGGCAGATCTTTCTCTCTCTGGGCACAATGAGAATATATCCCACATGGGTGACAGGAAGGGCATCGGGCCAGTAAACACTCAGGTCCATTCAGTTGCCCTGACTCCAGCTCAGTGCAAGGGATTTGGGGGTCATTAAAAGAAAGAAAAAATTCAAGGCAGGTAACGTATCCCACCCACCTTCATTCTCCCATTTGCTCCAGAACAAAAAGCCTGTGAAGTGAGGAGGGCTGAGAGAGAGAGAGGGAGACGGGCCCAAGGTCACCCGGCTGCCCTTCAGGAATTCAAGGCCTCTCTCTACTTTCTTGCCCGCTGCCTTAACCCCCAGACCAAACTGGCTCTCCAACAAATCCCTCAATAAAAGGGCATATGAGGTGGAGATCAACTCCTTTTCAAACTTTGTGTTTTCTCTCTCTTGCATGTACATCAGAGATCCCCCGCTGCATTTTTCTCTTTGGATTTATCTCTCTTTTTTTCCCTTTCGCTTATTTTGCTTCATTTTGACAGCCTTGACAGGAAACTAGCCAGGATAAATAACAAGACAAGCCTGATGGGGAGGGTTTTAATGGAAGCTTCTCTCTCTTAAGAAGAGAAAAAGGGGGGAAATCTTTTGCCTTCGTGTTTCATCAGAGTGACCAGGAAATGGGATTCTGAGAATGACAAGTCTGGAGTTCAGTAAATGTTATCCAGTATAGGAAAATGATAATAATGCGATGAAGGTTATAAGCCTGACAGGAGAGATTTGAATTAATAAATGCAGGTATACCTACAAATAATAGTTCTTTTATGAGTATCATTGTCTTCATCTGATTTGTGCTCGGAAACTGTCCTCTGTCATAAGCAGTAGTTACACTTCAGATAAATTGAGAATTCATCACCATAGACTGTAAAAGTGTCATAGCAGCCCGACTCTAAATGACAATTGCGGAGGTCTAGAGAAAGGCAGGGGAAAGCTGTTATTTACAAAATAAGTTATTAAAACTGTAAAAGGTTCTCTGAACGCAGGTGACAGAATGTTGGTAGTTAAAATAATTTGATAAGACTATTGGAAACCATAGATCAATTTCATTCATTGCCTTGCAGGTTTTGATTACAGAAATAAAGTTGTACATTTGATCAAGATAGAATCCTCTTTTCAGTCAAAAGACCTGAATTAAATCATGAATTAAAAATATCAGTGGTTTACATGTTTTAATTTGTTGTACCCAAAGAACAATATAGGAAGGTGTTAACATATTTTGTAGGAAATCTTCTTCCACTCACTGCATAATATTGGACAGAAATTTCAGTTTAAACAAATGTGTTATCAAAATCTTCTTTGGAGGAGAAATGTATGTAATTGTTCTTTCATCTGGAACTTCGGTTTTTATTCCTTCTATCAATATGAAGTTCAATAACTTCTGTCATGCAACCTCTTCATTGCAGCATAATAGAAAAAGAACTGAGAAAAATGGAAGAAAAAAATCTTGTGAGCCGACGTAATCATCCCCTTCACCTATTGCTAACACAATAAATAAACGATACAAGCTTGTGGATTGTGAAAGCACAAACCTTTAAATACCATTTGCTAGCTTTATCAAAAGTCTTTAGTCTCTCATTCCTCTGATGTTTTTTCCCTAGGAAAGAACATCAAAATTTATGTCAAAACTCATTCTAGGTGGAATGTGGAATATGGTGCCTAAAGAATATAAAAGCTTCTTAGAGATGTTTTCTGAGTTGTTTTGGAATTGTTTGCAAATTTATCAGAGGCTTTACTTTGTAATTTATTTCATTACTCACCAGATTGGCATTCTGCTAGCAACTCTTAAAGATTTGGAGTCTCATCTAAATTAATTCCTTGTTACAAGTGAAGGCAACCATTTTTAGGCATAAGTCTGTCAAAGTATGACTCAGTAGATTGTTTTCAAGTGAAATATTTTTTTTAAATTGTTACGTTCCTCCAAATGCAAATATTATCTTTATCAGAACACTGAGGGTAGGGATAGGTTTGCTTAGGGATAATAAATAATCCAAGTTTGATCGGTGTCAATGAGTCCATTGGAATTTGGGGCAGGAAAAGATTAAATGGGTGCTTTTAAAATAAATAGTTGCAATGAAACTTGTAGAAAAAGTTGTACCAAGATATTGGGCCACTGTTACTAATGCCACTATGTAAATTAAAAACTGCTTAGATGGAGCCACCAGCATAGGAATTAATGGCTATGTTGAAAACTGGGAAACACGGTTTCTCTTTTCTTTTCCTGTCTTGTACTAGCTTGATAAACAACGTAGATCCTCCCCTTGAAGCTGGAACCGAGCACCTATTGATTGCGGAAGAACTCAGAGTGGATAAAGAAGGCCTCTGGATTATATTCACAGCCGTTAGGTGAGCAATCTTCATGTAATTATCACTTTAGTAGCAACATTTTCCCTAGAATTGTTCTGGTTACAGGTGATTCAATAGGAAACAGAGAGGCTTAAACTCATTGTTGCAAAGAAGAATCTTGTTCTATTGATTTTTTTTTCCTGGTGTAATTTAAAACTATAGAAAGGGGAGGGGAAGCAGCCTTGGCAACTGTGAGGGGAAAAATATGTCACCAACGAATGCAATTAAACGCAAAGCAGTGCACTCAATGACATCTACTTAGCCCTTTGGGAATCACTGGATTGTCTAAATTGGACCTGACTTGTGCAAAGGCTTATTGGTTGCCCACGTAGGCTTCAAGATTGCCTCTCTCCTTATTACATCAATAAACAGGTAATGCAACAGGAAATGCTTTTACATTTACTCTCCCTATTGTAGAGGTGATAACTACAGGAAACAAATGTGCATGTGTGTTCTACTATTGGTCATTATGGGGTAGGCCAATATAATATATAAATAGTATCTTTGGGTCATTCTTGACCCCCGGTGACTGTCGGGATCGGTCCCTGCACAGTTCTTGGCAAAATTTCAGAGGTGGTTCTTAGGGTTCCTGCTCCCTAAGGTTGAGAGAAAGTGACTGACCTCAAGTCACTCTGCCTAAGAGATAATCAATGGTCTGCTAATTCTAGTCTGATGCCTTAACCACTACACCAAAGAAGTATGCATAGACACAGACATATATATTATGCACACCTGGACATGCTGATTAGAACACTGCAGTGGTGGGATTCAAATAATTTCACAACCGTCTTATGAGGCATGGCTGATCCCATCCTGCAGCTCCACCTCACATGTGGGATGAGCCTCCCGTGATGTCCACCCTGACTCTGGTTGAAGAGATTCTTAAATTTTCACCCTTTGCCAAAAGAAGGTTCCAAGGGTGCTTCTCTGCACATTAGTCTCACAGCTGTTTTAACCTTCTGGATGTGACTCCTTTAAGAGGCAACGTTTCTGAGGAACGAGGAGGGGGTTACCACAGGGACAAGGAGTTGATACTCCCAAGAGCTCTTGCAGGAAGATGAAGAATGGGGGGGGGGGAGTAGAGGGAGGGTTTTCCCCCATCCCCACAAAGATGCATGCAGGGGGTGGTGGTCAATCTGTGGGCAAAAGTGAGAGGGGCGAGGAATTAAATTGGCAGTATGATCGAAGCTGGGCCCATTGTAGGGGAGACCGTGGGGTTAATTTGGCCAGGCAATTTATTACACACACACCGCTATCGAAGTGGATCTTGGGCGCTGCGCTGCAATGGAGAAATGTGCAATGGAGCAGCCAGCATGAGGGAAGGAGGAGGGAAAATGGCCTTCTTCTCCTTCCCTCATGCCAGCCATTCTGTTGCCTGTTTCTCCATTTCAGCACAGCACCCAGAATCCACATTGATAGTAGTGGCTGGGGGGTAATTTAACAACCAATTTGTCTGAACTGATGTAAACCAGCTGAATCCCACCACGGGAACCTTAGTTTGGAACAGAAATAGGCAGGTTTGGACAGGGTCAACAGCTGACACACCATAGGCCGCCCTCCAAAAAGTAATGAAGGGTGAGAATAAAGAAGTAGGCAGGATCGGGGCAAAAAATTAAATTTGATTCGATTTAATTTTCATTAAAAAGCTTCTTACATACTTCATAGCAGAAGTTGTAATAGACTTATAACAGTTTTGCAATAGAGAAAGCACTCTGACTATAAGAATGGCCATTGTTGGTGTGGATACTGCATTGTTTATGAGAGTCATAGCCTGCATCAAAAAATGATTGAAATAACCTAAAACCACAATTCGAAGCCATGAAGGTTCAGTAAATTGGCGTTCTCTGCCAGTGGGAAATATTACTAGATGTTGAGAGATGATATATAGTTTTCAGAGGTAGAACACACATAGTTCTCAAATTCAATTCTGGAAAAATACCTAACTGAAATTCTGGAAAATCACTGCTACACTGTATTGATTGTTCTGAGTTGTACAGATCAATTTTCTGTTTTGTATAAGGTTAGTTTTTCTGTTCCCGGTTCTGTGTTCTTGTGGCATCCTCCGCTAAAAGTTATTTTTAAGCATTGCAGTTGAATATTAATTTCAAACAGAAAAATGAAACTCTAGATACATATGAAACTACAGTATGAAACCAGACAGCAGTCAGTAGACTGCAGACAAAGAATTATTCAGTGATTAAATTTGCAAATAATTTAGTTTTGTTTACAGACACTGCACAAACCAAAAGAGAGATTCAATTTGTTGAATAAACCATTCTGGTGAATTATTCACATGACTGTAATCACAAGTAATAACGTTCACCCTGAGGAAGGTGGGAGGAGGAATGCCCATACAGCACGACTTGCAAACATTTCATTAAACACATTACCAGTCAATTCAAAAACAACGAGGCTTTGCCAAGGAGTTCACTCATGAGGAGCTGATCTGGCAAACATGATCAAAGGATCTTTACAAATTGGTTGAATCAAGGAGGTTGACACAGATTGGTGGGCTTTGCCTATAAAACTCTTTCTGTGCATTAACTTCACTACCATGGCTATCGATATTTATTTATTTTGCTGCTGTATAGATAGAAGGAAAGAAATATAGATAGATACGAGAGTGATAGATATTTCTGGGAAGGCCAATACTCTTGTCAATAGGTTTTGATTAACTAACATTATTTTTTTATTACCATTTATGTGGCTTCATTAATGCACATGTTCTTTTTAAAACACAAACATGCAGGTTTCTGCCTTAAGGAATCCAAAGTCCAATAACAAAATATTGGAAAGGAAAGCAGGGGCAGTAATAGACTGCAAATGACCAAAGTCAAACTATACTCTTATATCAGTGGAGAGACAGGGGACAAGAGGTCCTTCAGTGTTGTTAAGCTTCAGTTCAGCAAACACCCCACAATTTAACATATTGTGTAGGAATCTAGTGTAGCAGCGAAATTCAATAGAATCTCCTTCTTCAACAGGACATCAGAACTAGGAATGAGTGAGACGTTTTAGAGAAAAGGCAGGTTCAACTTCAAACTGCTAAATTAGGGCAAATCCATTTAAAGTGGGGGGGGACAGTAAACATTGGTTGTTAAATCTTCAAATATTAAAAAAAAAAGTAGTGGAAGAATGAAGATCCCAACTTCTCCATCGCAACATCAATGCTATGCCTGTTTTGGGCTTCAAATGCCAAATGAAGGGAGGTCATGGTTAGTCTGAGCTCAAACACTGAAAATTTTGATTTAAACTGTAAACTGATACCAGGTTTCACATTTAATACAAGCCTAAATCCAGTTAGGAAAAGACTAATGTGGATTTTTAAATGCTCTTGTTGTGTGTGAAAAATGGAGAGGAACGAGGTTACATTTTAAGAAAACTCAAAAAAAGAAGAGGCTTATTTTGAAGAACTACAGCAGAGATATACAGGTGTCCTTTGTATATGAATTTATCCTCTTTTATTATTATACAGCGTTTCATTAATAAACATCTAATCTATGTTTAAAAATTTTATTTGCATATTTACGTTGAGCTTGAATCAGTTGTCTGACTTTCCATCAAAATGGAATCATTTACATCGATTTGAATAATGTGAATTTGAATAATGAGACTATTTTATGGAATTCATTAACACTACTCGAGATCTACTATATACTTTTTAAAACAGTATAGTAATCCCTGATTTACGACCACAATTGAGCCCAAATGTTTCATTGCTAAGCAAAACAGTTGTTAAGTGAGTTTTGCCTCATTTTACAATCTTTTTTGAAATAGTTGTTAAGTGAATCATTGTGGTTTTCAAGTTAGTGACCTGGTTGCTAAGTGAATTCGGCTTTTCCATTGACTTTGCTTGTCACAAAAGATCATCACATGACCCCCCTGGAGACTGCCACGGTCATAAATATGATCCAGTTGCCAAGAGTCTGAATTTTGATCACGTGACCACGGGGACGCTGCAAGATAAATGTGAAAAATGGTCATAAATCACTTTTTTCAGTGCTGCTGTAACTTCAAAGGGTCACAAGTAAGTCAAGGGCTATTTGTAGTTTAAACATCTCCAGCTTGCGATAGTTGCTAGTTACATCTACAAGGTTGATGTTCCTATACAAAGTTTGTTTCTAAATGATCATAAAAATTATCAATGTTTAAAAACAACATCGAAGAAATAGGTCAAAATTTGAAGGAGTGAAAAAAGATGCATACTGTGTATCCCTGAGACTTAAGCTCCAGCTAAGGAAAAGCAGAAGTCTGGAATAAAAATCACGAAAGTGTGACAATTACCTGGATTAATATATGTTAACATTATTAAAGCTTTGCTTGCAAATTAGATTATAAGGAACAGATTTACACTTTTGTGCAGTTAGCTTTTCACTTCAGTGGCCAGGAGTTCTGCCAAGCTGCATCAAGCTCTTTAACAATATGAGACCAAATGAACCCAACTAGGTTTAGAGAGGGAATTATCATCTAGTATCCTGAATTTTCTTAGTCCAGTTGTTTTAATTTCATGACTGAAGCTCATACATACATTATTGCATTTCATTTTGCTTAATGTGAAGAAAACTCATTGGACCTGAAATCTTCCCAAATTAATTCCAAAGAAGCATTCAACTTTATATATCCAGAGCCAGCAAATTTTAGCCAATTCAGCTCCAGCGGCCTAACCTCTTGAAACCACAGTAAAAAATAATCTAGTACCAAAACAAAAATGCTAAAGATACACAAATCAGTTTAAAAACGTTTCGTGTCAGTGTTCCAAGCACCCGCACATTTCATTCAATCTTTTTTCCATGATTTTATTGAAATGAAACTACTGATAAATTTTCATCAATAAAGTAAATGTTTACACTTTTTCCCAAATACTGTTACTGTTAAAAGTCACCATTAATTCGGATTACTTTTAAAAGATGCTATGGCTCCTGGGCATTCTGAATAGCACCCAATGTGCCAATTACCACTGGAATTACCACTGCTGGTTTGTGCCATAGTCGTTGAATTTCAATTTTTAAGTCCTGGTATTTTGCGATTTTTTCATGTTCCTTCTCGGCGACCCTGCTATCACCTGGTATTGCGATGTCTATGATTGTGACCTTATTTTTCTCAACCAGTGTGATGTCTGGTGTATTATGCGCCAGTATTTTGTCTGTTTGTGTGCAAAAATCCCACAAGATCTTGACCATCTGATTTTCGGTGACTTTTTCAGGCTGATGTTCCCACCAGTTTGTTGCTGTTTTAATATTATAATTTTTGCACAAAGTCCAATGGATCATTTGTGCTACTGAATTGTGCCACAATTTATAATCACTCTGCGTGATTTTTTTGCAGCAGCTGAGTATGTGATCAACAGTTTCATCAGCTTCTTTGCAAAGTCTGCATTTGGCATCATCAGAGGATTTTTCGATTTTGGCCTTAATGGCATTTGTGCGGATACCTTGTTCTTGCGCAGCCAGGATTAGTGACTCTGTTTCTTTCTTTAATGTACCTGTTGTTAACCATAACCAAGTTTGTTCACTGTCCACTTTATCTTTTATTTTTTCCAGAAATTGGCCATGCAGTGCTTTGTTCTGCCAACTCTCCATTCTTGATTTTATCACATCTTTTCTGTATTCTTGTTTCGTCTGTTGGGTCTTCAGTAGTTTTTTGTTCTTTACTTCAATTAATAGATGTTCTTGACTTTCTTTTAAATAATCAGCCAGTCCGTGTTTTTCTTCTTCAACTGTTTGCTTCACTTGTAATAATCCTCTGCCACCTGATTCTTGGGGCAGATACAGTCTATCAGTATTACCACGTGGATGTAAACTATAGTGCATTGTCATTAGTTTCCTGGTTTTTTGGTCCAAAATGTCCAAATCAGCTTGTGTCCAGTTAACTATACCAGCTATGTATCTTATAACTGGTATTGCCCAGGTATTTATGGCCTTGATTGTATTTCCATTATTATTATTATTATTATTATTATTATTATTATTATTATTATTATTACTACTACTACTACTACTACTACTACTACTACTACTACTACTACTACTACTCCAAAAGCACTGGAATTACATTTAAAACAGTTAAAAATTGACAAAATTACCATCAGTCAAATGCAAAAAGCCGCACTGCTTGGATCTGCACGGATATTAAGAAAATACGTTACGATGTCCTAGGCCCCTGGATGGGGCCCGACTAGTAACCAATGCCAAATCCAGCGAAACAACTGGCCGCTGTGATACAATTGGATAATAATAAGAATAATATCACCAATTCACCTAAATATTCACTTTTCTGCTTGGAGTTTTGTTTTATTTAATCAGTCAACTTCCTTCCTTCCTTCCTGATTGATAAGGAAATAAAATAAAAATTGATAAGGATTTGCTAGTTACCTCTTCTAGTAGGAAAGATGAAAGTCCACCAGTGGGGGGGAAAACCAGCAATTGGAATGGTGACATTGGTTTACAAGGCAGTGAAGCACAGTTGATGAATTGTCCATCCCTTCTTCCATGCAAGACACTGATTTGAGGTGCTTCAGGGTAATGGAAATTGCATTTACTGCAGGCTTGAGTGGATGGACAATGACATAAAATGTTCCTTGATCCCAGAAATTGAAACAGACAGGAAACGTGGATCTGCTCTGAGACAGGATAGGTTGTTCAATAGCAAATTAACATTTGGTTAAAGTCCAGATCCAGTCCCAGGTATATCCAGTTAGGGTTGGAAAGAAGCCCAACTATAGAGCCGAGGTGGCGCAGTGGTTAGGGTGCAGTACTGCAGGCCACTTCAGCTGACTGCTACCTGCAGTTCGGCGGTTCAAATCTCACCGGCTCAAGGTTGACTCAGCCTTCCATCCTTCCGAGGTGGGTAAAATGAGGACCCAGACTGTGGGGGCGATATGCTGACTCTGTAAACCGCTTAGAGAGTGCTGAAAGCCATATGAAGCGCTATATAAGTCTAACTGCTATTGCTATTGCTATTCAGAATTATGATTGGTGCTTATCAGTCTATACTGTGTACTGTATAATATAGTTCTCAATAGAACTATGTTTTAACTCAGTATAAAGCATCTTCCTGTGTCAGATGAATGAGAATAGGAACACTTAGCAACCATGAAAGCAATTTTAATTTTTTCCAAAGGCTGCTGCAGGTGATTTACCTGCTTCCAACTGTGGCTGTTGGCCAGTAAGGATCCTGGGCACTTCTTCTTCCTCGGTGATCCAAGAACTAAAATGGCCGTATGTCTAAATGCGAACTCACAAGCTTTCTTTCCTAGTTATAGCAACCCTCTTCTATTCAGACTACATTCCTAGAGAAGGTTTTTAGATCCATTTTGAAGCATGGACATTAAATCTATCAGCTAATTTTGCCTGCTGAATCATCTGCCCTTCCCTCACTGGCAATAAACCTGCCAGCATTCACAACACTAAGCAGATTTAGGGCAGGAGAGATGACCTTCGTTTTGCCAACACTGACAGAAGTCCTGGACCTTTTTCATTTTGCTATTAATTAGCTATTGATTTATTGTTGGCTGGGCTATATTGTTCTCCGCTTCTTCCACTTATTTATATATTTAATGTGGATTAAATTTATTATTTTCCTCTCCCTTTTTTCACATGATAACCCTTGGAAAAATAATCACTATCTTGATGTAGGTCAGTGAGAAGTAAAATATTATTGACTTTTCCCCCCAGTAAAATATGAAAACGTGACTCAAAAGTTAACACAGGAAACGGTGCAGTGAGAGTTTCCTGTGAATGGAGACAGGCAGACTTTCCCATGAAAACTTTCCCCAAGAACCACTTTGGGGTCATGCTTAAGGAATTGGCCTAAAGACCAAGAAATTGTGAGTTCAAGTCCCACCTTAGACATGAAAAACTGGCTGGAAGACTTTGGACCAATCATCCTCTCTCAGCCCAATCCACCTTATAGGGTGGTTGTTGTGGGGAAAATAGGATGAATGAGGATTGGTATGTTTGCCATATTGAGTCATATATGGAAAAAATATGAAAGAGAAATAAATGGATTATAGCAATAGCACTTAGATTATATATTGCTTCATAGGGCTTTACAGAACTCTCTAAGTGTTTTACAGAATCAGCATATTGCCTGCAACGATCTGGATCCATTTCATCAACCTCAGAAGGGTGGAAGGTTGAGTCAATCTCGAACTCCTGGCAATGAGCTGAATTAGTATTCTAACCACTGTGTCACCACGGCTCCTATCCTTACCCTGTTGTAATCAAGGCAGCTGTACACTTCAGCAGTGCAGTCACTCAGCAGAGGTCACATGTTGAGTCAGAATTCCCCAATTCTGGTTAACTAATCCTTACTGCATTGCTGAATATAATTTGGAAGGATGCCTTCCATTTCAAAAAATTCAAATTTTCCTTTCATCGTTCCCATCCAACATGATGCTACTGTTAAAATTCTGATGCACAGGTTCTCCATCATTCACCTCTTTGTTAAATAGGTATATAAGTAGCAGTAGTGGGAATGATGCAGAAATACAAGTAGCCCTCATGCAGTGACCAACAACTTTAAGACAAACTTTAAGACAAACTTGGTTGACACCATCACTGAGCTTATGATCTTTCCTTTGCTTTATAGACCTGAAATGGTTGTAAATCTGAGGATTAGTCATAAATGTACTTTTTCTCACCATCGTAACTGTGAACAGTCATTAAATGAGACAGTCACTAAACAAGGATTGCCTGTATGCCTTAAGTGTTATTAGCGGGAATGACAGAGAGGTGCTGTCTATTTAGAGTATACCTTTCTTCAATTTAAAGTATTTCTGTACACCACTGTACAGCACATACACACACAGTCCTTCCCTTAAGAAGCCATCAGATTGTTTCGGAATCCTCTCTAATAAAAATAAAGACTCACAGCTTCATGTTAAGAAATCTGAACTGCTTAAAGGATCTAACAGGCAACCATTCCTGCAGTGTCTGACCCACCTGAAAAGTTCAAGGAAGATAAAATATTAGAGATGTCATTGGAAGTGAAAGTGTCAGAGAGACCGTCCATCTAAAAAAAGCTAAAGAGATCTTGATGTACCTAAGGTTCCTATAACCATTTCTAAAGGAAAGCAAGGGCAACTATGAATTTTGTTCTTGTCTCGGTGGGCCTTGGTTTCCTTTCAGCAGGGCTCTTGATTGCCCAGCCCTTGAAAAAAAAAATGGTGAAAATTCACTATCTATATTTTTCTCCTGTTGCTGATGAAAGCATTCAATCAAAATGAAAATTCCCCTATTTTTCTGAGCAGGGATTTCAGTTAATGGCATCTCACCAATTTGACTGCAGCAATTGTTTTACAGTTATCAAGATTCCCTCCTGACTAGAGAACAATTGAAGAAAATGAGGCAGAAATAAGACACAACCTGCCAGAAGGTTAAGAAAGCCTTTGACTTCCTTCTAGTGGAGTAGAAGAAAATAATCAACGTCCTTTGGAATCATAGTCAAAAGCATGAGCCAAAAGTTTTTGTTTTTAAATAACTGCAAAGTGTCAAAGTATAATATATGATGAATGAAATCTTTCCATGAAGCCAACTCCCTCTGCATTAAACATATCTGAATCCAGCTACTAGTTTTGTAGCCATAGAACACAGAATAACAAAGTTGGAAAGGACCTCGGAGGTCTTCTAGCCCAACCTCCTGCTTGAGCAGGAAGCCCTATGCCATTCTGGACAAATGACTCTTCAGTCTCTTCTTAAAAACTTCCAGTGTTGGGGCACCCATGACTTCTGAAGGCAAGCCATTCCACTGGTTAATTGTTCTCACCATTAGGTGATCATTCATTGAGTGCCAAGATTGCTGGATGAGAAATTAATCCACATTTATTTAACCCCACGACAGCATTTTTATCAAACCTTGTCAACACTCCTCTCACTTTCACCCACTCCACTTTGATTTAATTGGTTGTTTAGAAATGCTTTAAGTAGATGTGCTGTGGGTTTTTCCCCCAAAGCAAATGAAGTGTAATATTTTTCTTTCTCTTTCACACAGAGACAAAAGGAGAGAGGGAGGGAGGGAGGGAGAGAGAGAGAGAGAATAAAAAGTTAAGTTGGTATGCAAATTGTTGAAAATTAAGCCCATAATTCAAAACGGCCTTGACATCATTAAAAATAATGTAAGTTGGTTACCATGTTAACTGGAAATAAGAACCATCAGTCTATTGCCAGTCCTGTGCTAAATGAGATAATCGGCACTCAAAAGAGCAAAGTATTAGTATCAGTACTTGTATTAATGTGAAGCACTACTAGTCAGTAGTGCAACTAAGGCTCAGCTTCTCATAGAGAGCTTAGAGAACTATGAAAAGATATCCAGAGACCCAGTCATAATAATTTTCCTTTCCTCTTACTTTAACCCTGTTGTCCTCCAGGACCTCTACGGAATCTTTCATCTGGGGGTCTTGGGAGGGTCTAGTTCATACACTGCGCACATGTTCCTGGACAAAATGCCAGCTATGTGGTTGTGCTGCTCTTTGAACTATGTTCCTGCCCTCATCTTTGCCTTGGGCTGCCTCCCAGGTCTCTCCATAGAGTCTGCGCCTTGGCTTCAGTCTGCTGCTGTAGGCACCTGCCTCTGTGCATTTGCTGCTCAGGGCCTCCTCTTGCAATGCTGTCTTTTAGCCCAACTCTTTCCACTCGGCTACCTCTTGATGGTGTAACCCATGGAGGTGCTTGTCTTAGCATGGCTTCTCTTTCCTTTGATCTTCCTCCCATGTCTGCTGTTGCCTCGACATTCTCTCAGCAGTTCACATCTGCATGTTCACATCTGCTCTCTTTTTAAGATTCTTAGAAGGAAAAGTGGCATGAACTGTGAAACTAGCACGCTGCAATGCATACATCTCCAATACTATCAGAATGCATTTGGAAATAAAAATGCCAGGAATTAATATTTGCATGTGGGCTCCCGGGCATTCAGAATAACAGAATAACAGACTTGGAAGGTATCTTGGAGGTCTTCTAGTCCAACCCCCTGCTCAGTCTGGAAGCCCTATATAATTTCAGATTATCTCTTTAAAAAAAGTTTGGCTGTTCAATCTCTTCTTTAAAATTTCCAGTTTTGAAGCATTCACAACTTCTGGAAGCAAGTTGTTCCACTGAATAATTATTCTATCAGGAAATTTATCCTTAGTTCTAGGTGGGTTCTCTCCTTGATTAGTTTTCAACCATTGCCTCTTGTTCTGCCTTCATGCTTTGGAAAACAGGTTGACTCCTTCTTCTTTGTGTCATTCTTAGTTGAGAAAGTCTTTAGATGAGAGTCCACCATCCAGCAAGCAATTCAGTGATGAAGTAAAAATAAGGGAAGCATGCTGGTAGTGAGGCACATCTACTTTAGCATGCATTCTGGTGCATTGTTGACATGTACCTGGCTACATTTACACTACATTGACTGCTTTGTAAATGGACAGACCCCTCTCCATTGCAAGCATTTTCTAAAAGGCTGTTAATATGCTTGCAATATCCTTGGAATTAAAGGAAAAATGAAGATCTTCTGATGTTTGAAGGTGAAGGAATGGTATCCAAGAAGTATCAAGATCCTCCTGGGTAGCCATACCTTACAAAGATTCTCCATTGCATGCATTGCATGGTGGAGGACCATTATTTCTCACCATCTTTTTTTCTGCAGAACAATTCCTGTCACACCCTCCCTCTGATCCTAACACTGGATTTTTAGTTTTGAATATAAACATTTTAATTACTTAGATTTAAAGTAATCACAATCTTAATTCTATCAGTAACAATGTTAAGTAAAGCCATTCTAGAGAATGTTCTCCATAGCAATGAAAGATTGATTGATTGAATGAATGACAAATGCAAATTTCCAAAGAAATGTGCCAAGAATCAGGGCTTTCCCATCGGACTCCATTCAATTCCTGTAACCGTTAGCATACAATACCTGCATGAGTCTGAATTGCAAAACTGCATATCACTGGACTGGTAGCTTGTCTTTTATTTGTGCAGAGCCATGGCAAAAGGATAGTTTGGAATCTGAGAGAATGAGAGGCAAGAGAAATGTCAGCTGTGTGCTTTACAACTAAGATAATGCAATATGGCTGCCTAAAGCATCTGCTACATCCTCCATGACTAAGCTAAAAGTTGCTTAACTGTAACACCCTTGGGAGTCTTTTGAATGGGCAATGGGATGCCCTCTGTAAAAAGGCAAATTAGCCAGGTAGAATAACTCACTGTTGCTCACTCCCCCTCCCATGTCATTGCTATAATAAATGAAAGTCGTCTGGCGATCCCTTTGGAAGATGGCATTCACATTTGATTGTCTCGCAATGCATGGCTTTATGACCAACCAACCACTGACCATCACCCTGAGAGGTTCTCCTTTGACTTAGATGAGAAGCAAGACTTTGTACGCTTCACTACACCCGACACCCAGTTCAACGGCTTTATAGGCTTAAGCCTTTCAAAGGTACACATATCTCGAGGAATATGAAGAAGAATGTCTTCAAAAGTAACAAGTATACTTGTGCCTGTCACTAAAATAAAAAATAATGTTCTGCAAAAAAAGATCAGCCAGGGGAACTGCCCAAGCAATGATCGTATTTCAAAATTGTACTGCTATTCCTGGGAGCCAACAAGTGATGCGTATTCACACTGTACAATCAATATGTGGATGCTTACATTATGATCTGGGAAAGAACTCTTGGCAAACAGGTGAGCAATAATAGCAATAGCAATAACAGTAGACTTATATACCGCTTCATAGGGCTTTCAGCCCTCTCTAAGCGGTTTACAGAGTCAGCATATTGCCCCCAACAACAATCCGGGTCCTCATTTTACCCACCTCGGAAGGATGGAAGGCTGAGTCAACCCTGAGCCGGTGAGATTTGAACCGCTGAACTGCAGAACTGCAGTCAGCCTGCAGTGCTGCATTTAACCACTGCGCCACCTTGGCTCATAGCATTATCTAAACAGCTGCTGAACAATTTTGCAAATGGTAAGCTAGTTTTAACTGAGCTAAGGGAGTTTGCCCATCATTTCTTTTCAGGAAAGTAGAAGAAAGTAGAACTATGGGAAAGTAGAAGTAATAGAACCCAGAGAGATCATTACAGATTGCCTATAGTCTTCCTCTTCCTACAAGTTATTGCCTATTCATTTCCTATCCTTGTGATGAAATTTAGAAATTGCAAAATATCTGCATCTTTTCTGAATAATAAATATTTCGTTTCACTGTCGACCGCAAGTGATTGAGCTGTATACAAGAGCACAGAAATGAGAAAACAGTGGCATCTTTCTTGTGCTCTTCCCAAATAAAAAGCACATTTATATTAGAATAGCAAAAGAAGTAAGATGAAGTTTCTGTTTTCAGGTGTTTTATCTTAAGTCTACACTCATGATATTAATGTCATTTTTTCTGGATTGATATGTGTGACATTCAGTCAGGATATGGGAGAAATCCATGCATTTTCCTATGCAGTTTTCTCTTTACCTGGAGTCACAAGATACAAGAACTTGCCATAAATTTTGCAATTCCAAATCCCAGTCCTAATTGGTTTCTTTCATCATCAGTTTCAAATATCAGCATGACTTCACCACCATCATAAACTCAGTCGTCAGCCCCAGTTATGCAGTTGTTTTTCTTCTGTTAAGCACTACTTACTGTGTCTAGTTTCTAATCTTAAATGCCATGTACATTAGTAATAAAATTATAGTAATTTGACTTCCAAGGTGTATTAAACATCCTGTGATCAGAATCTTAGCTATTCCCTTTTCTGCTAATGTAAGCTATCCCAACTTTATCAAAAGGGATGAAAAAGTCCACCAGTGAAATTAATGCAATCCAAATACTTACAGTCATAAAACATAATTGTATATTTCTTCAACAGTACTATTGTTATATTTCTTTCCTCCTCTTTAACAAAAAAAAAAACTATAATGCAAAAAAGGAAACAGTATAAATCAAATCTAATTGAAGTGGTGGGAAGTATATCAAAAACTGAAATTAGTGTTAAAGTTAACAGGTTAGTATATTAACTTTAGACAGAATGGGGTAAAAAAAAAAACAGCATCTGTCAACTGTTTCAAGCATCGTCCAATAATTCCAACAAGCATGAAGAATGTCAGGGGATGTTGGGAATTGAACTCCAAGACAGGCCTTAAAATTATAGCTTCTGCTAAAGAGCTAATCTTGTATGTAAGAGATTGCCTCTTTTCCAATAATTAATTGATGATAACAACATCAATTGTTGTGGACAATCTTTTTATGGTTGTGGGAATGATATTTTTTGTTGTCTGGAGAAGGCAGAAATATTATAACGGACACTATGCATGTACATAATTGATAAATGAGCTGTTGCATTATTGATATCTGCAGTGGTTCTGCCAGGGTTGAAAAGGCTCTTGGAAAATGGCCTCAGGAAGTTGTATACATATTCCATGCTCGATTCTTCTCTCCTCTCTGTAAAGAGTAATTAGGATGACCTTGACACGGAGAGGGAAGGTGTGTTACCAAGGCAACAATGTGATAAACACCGCAGAAGCCCAGTTAAGGAGGGAGGGGTACAAAGACAGGCACCCCCTAATTACAGATTAGGATAAAACAGGAAAGAGGATATTTAGACTTGCAAGATTGTACCCAATCGTAGTAAAAGTAGATTTAGATACACATAGAATCTATTTCTTGTTCATCTCTACCTTGAAGGCTGGCACCATCTTACTTTGCTATGCAGACCAGGGAGGGAGGGAGGGAGGGAGGGAGGGAGGGAGGGAGGGAGGGAGGGAGGGAGGGAGGGAGGGAGGGAGGAAGGAAGGAAGGAAGGAAGCAAGCAAGCTGATTTTATGGAAAAATTTGCAAAGAAAAACAATGGGAGAGGAAGTGCAAATAGTACTAGGTTGTCAGGATACCAGACCTGTGGTTCATCCTTAGGAATTGCGTGGACTCTCTGAACAGTCATCCATCATCCATGTGCTGATTTTGGTATCCCATCAGTGAACATATGAACATATGACCCAACATATTCCTTGCAGGCTTCTCCAAAGATTTTCGGAGGTGGGGTTTCCCATTTAAATATGAAGCAGAACAAGACAAACATAATGTTACCCTCCCATGTAACAAATAGTGATTACTTCCCCTTCAAGTAAAGGTGCACAAGATCAAATATTCTCAGAACTTAATTCTTAAAAGTTAATTCTTTAAAAATATGGGGAAACAGTCTTTGAGAAAGTATTTTGCACAATGAAACACAATAGCTTTTTTTTCACCTACTTCATTTTCTACTACTTCATGGCATAGAAGCTTTCTAGATCTTCTCCTAATACTGGCCATATGGAATAATTTGTCAGGTATTAAACTAGGGCAAAATAATTAGGAATGAAAAAGCATTCAGGATCATTTGAGCATGCAGTGTGATAGATATCAGATTTTACAGCTGCCACGGGGGCCTTCAGTTTCACTCCTGTCACTTGGCAGTAAAAGTCTTGTCTAATTTTATAACCTGATTGTTCACATTCTCCCCTCTTGACTGATGTGAATGGCACAGCAGGAAGAGAAGGAAGTGCCAAAGTTCGTCTTAAAAGAAATTCAGAGAAGGTCCCATAATACATCTGAACATGAACCACAACTTTCCATCACAACTCACTGCAATATCTTGGTAGGTAGAATCACAAGAATTTGATTAGAACTGAAAATTTGAGGAAAGAGGAAATAGTTGAACATCTTGAACACTGGTTTTTTTCTTAAAAACTAAACTAAATCAAACCACCATTTAGGTTGTTTTATTCTGGGGAAAAAGTCACTAATCGTGGGGAAAAAATCATATTCTGTGATAAATAGGACATTTATATTAATAATTTATGTAGCAAGCTTATTGAATGGATACAGAAAGTGGTCTTAGGCTAGAATAGAGCATTTAGCTGTTCAGCTTCATACTTCCCACTTCGGACCACCCACATTGCAATTTCCAGATAATTTTGCAGCATCCAAGACCACCCATATCAGAGTTTCAGGGCACATGGGGAGTTGCGGAAACAAAAGAAAGAAATCCTTCCAAGTTCCACTGAGGTGTCAATGAAAACACATTATTCCACCTCTCTAAAAATGATGGCATTTTCACATCACATTGAAACATCATAAGGTTAGCTTGGTGACTTCTGCAGGTGTATGAAGCCAGACATCCCATTTTGTAAATCAGATTGCATTAGGCACGAACAAGGAAATTTGTTCTACTAACAATTACCCCAAGCAATTATTACTTAATGTGATGTATGAATCTAAGTGGTCTCTCTGCAGAACTTTAGGGGCCAAGCGACTGAACTGGTGACTCTCTGTCAGCCATACCTACATAATAGACCTGGTTTTTTTGGGGGGGGGATTGGAAAGCATATGCTGCCTCTGACACCTGGAAAAGTTAGGAAATAAATCTAATATATAATGATATATAGTGAATAAATAAAGCTATTTATAACAAAAACAACATGTGTTTTCTTTAATGTATATGCATATACATTATGCATATATATCATATCATATAAATATAAATATAAAATAAGTGGCGTGATCACAGCTAGAGAGTTCTTTAAACCTGGACATCCTGTCTGGAACAGAACAGAAAAATGATGTGTAGGTTCTTCAGGACAAAAGGTATTGTTATTTTGCTCAGGCTACTTAATAAATGGTGATAATTCTTGGTGGCCCTGCATGAAAAACAATATGAAGTAAAGCAAAGTCATCCAGGAGTAGATAAGGTAAAATGCATGTATCAGTTTAATTGCTATATATGACATTAGTCCTACATCAACTGCGTTATTTACTTTTTTGGTCTCTGGGCCAAAATTTAAAAAGCTAATTGTCACCATTAAGCCTTAAATTGCTTTTTGCAAGATTATCTGAAGGTCCCTTTTGTTTTGTTTGACCCTATTAGCTCCTTGAGCCCCTTTGGTGCAGTGGAGATCAAGTTCTAGTCTCACTTTAGGTACAAAGCAAATTGGGGGAATCTTGAGCCGATCCCTCTCTCGGCCCTGGGAATCAGGAAGTGTCAAGCTACTTCCAAGGACAGACTTCAACAAGCACAACAATATTGTACTTCATGGCTTCAAGAATACAGTAACAGCAACTTGAATTCCTGGCAGAGGTCCTTTCTCCCCTGCTACTTTATATGTAAAATAATCAAGGCAGAGAAATATTGAGTTTCTTACCCTTTCAGGGCAAAGCTTATATTTACATAACTGCTTCTTTGTGATCCTTTGCAGATTCTAGTAAACAAGCTAAGCAATCAGCAAACAGTTTTAACTTCTTCCACATATTACGGCCACGAAGGAGAGAAAAAAAAAGATCATAGAAGGGGTTTTCTCTTTCCCAGTTTATGTATTTAATTTGGCATGGATGCATTGCTGTATTTATTACCTGATATATTTCCTCTAGTTCAGTTTTAATGTATAATATTTGTACACAGGCGTGATGGGAATGGTACAATAATCAAGGTCCCAACTTATATGTGTCTACTGACACGTTCAAAAGGGGCAGGATTTTGAGCAAATGAAAAAAAAAATCATTAGTTTAGGAAATTGCAGGGTTGAAGAACATCATATTGTCCCATTGAGTTAGAGAATTGCTTCCCAGGGTCTCCTGCTGATCTCAGATCCATGGTAGGTCAACTGGGAGAAACATTACCATGATTGTTTTGCTTTTTGTTGACTTGAGACACAAGTCAGCTAGAACCCTTTTGGTAGACAATTATATGATGTGCTAAGAAAGCATTGTTTGTATAGTTTGCAATAGTGAGTTCACACCAGATAGCAATCCAGGTCAACAGACTCCAGATCACTAACTGTAAGGCATAGTTGTCTTAGGCTATTTTAGCAAACAACAGCAAGAATTATATAGTATATAAATCATTCCAGCATTGGAAAAAGTGTGGCTTTTATGAACAGGCACACAGAGAGACAAATTGATTTATTAAACACACATATGTATACCATCACAATCAAAATTAGGGTGATGGCTCACACAGAATATAAATAGGCAAATACAAAATATCCGACAATCAGATATAAAACAAACATTAATTAACAAATAATGAATAACAATCAGCCTGAAACAACAAAAAGAAAAGGCTAAAAATGTCAAAAAAGAGAAGGGGGCAAACTCAGGGCAGAAGCCTCCAAAACAGCCCCATCTTCCAATCATGTGTACGTCAGTAACTTTGCTAGACAATGGCCATGAATGGCTAATTGTAAAAAGGGCCCACAATTTTATAGGTTTTCAAAAGCCACTTGAAAGGGAAGTAAAAAGGTAACAACAAATATCAGGGGGCCTTCATTTTGAATAACTGTATTCAAAACCTTTATTCAGAATGGCAGCAATTGTGCCTGCATAGCTGTAGAGGAGAAATGCTCCCTTGTCCCTATTTTCTTCACAAATCTTCTATGTCAGAATCGCTTGATCTGAGCTTCCAGGTCTACTTGGAAGTCTTGTGTGTCCCCTCTAGACACCTCTAGAAGATATTATCAACTCAACATTTTGAAAGTGATGGAAAGGGATATGTTAAATGTATAACTGGACAAAAATTGAGTAAATAAAATTTTGATTTAATATAAATGAAACCTAATGTAATCTTTCTCTCACTCACCCACTTTTTTCCCCCATCAGGAAATAAGTTGCAGAATGAACCCTTGTCCTAGAAAGGGTTGATGTCTTTCTTCTTTGAAATTCTGTACCATGTATTTATTTATAATGTTTGGACAGTTGAGTATACATGTAGGAAGGTATGAGTTTTTCCAATCCTTTCGTGGTGGCTATAATTTATAAGCATAAATTCATCTAATTTCCCTTCTTACCACAATGAATGATTATATATTTCTTCTTATTGTGGCATGTAATTCCTGATGGTCCAAGAAGAAATTTATCAATGTTTTATTAGAAAGCCATCTAAACTCAGAGCTCAAGAGCTCTCTCTGACGGCAAATGTTGATGGCCCTGCTCTTGGAATTGTGAATCCTTTGTGTTTTGCATTGTGTGATGCATTTCTGTTCCAGTAAAAAGGATGATAAGGCTGCCTTTATGATTGCAACCAGGGGTGAAATTCAGCAGGTTCTGACAGGTTCTGGAGAACTGGCAGCAGAAAATTTGAGTAGTCTGGAGAACTGGCAAATACCAGCCCTGGCTGGCCCCAGAGTGGGGTGGCAATGGAGATTTTGCAATAGCCTTCCCGTGCCACACCCACCAAGCCACACCCACAGAGCCAGTAGTAAAAATAAAATGAAAATTTCACCACTGATTGTAACCCAGATTTTAGGTCAGAGCTAAAATATCACATTCAGTTTGTTATTTCCTAGGAAGAACTTGTGTAATATTATGCTCCAAATCTACCATCTATCTAAAATCTATATGTTTTGCTCAGTCACTGTGAAATTAAGTGACTCAATATACGCTGTTCCAGTGACAAGGTATTCATTAAAGCACAGTGCTGATTAATTTGGGCTATTGCTTGAGAAACCTTCCACACATACACACACACCTCCTCCCCCCATTTCCCTCTGGCATAGGAACAGTCCTAGCTCAGGAGCGTGTAAGGTCAAGTTCAGTTAACAAACTCTTCAGCACAGCATAGTAGCAGGAACTAAGACCTAATAATCCTTTAAGGCATGATTGAAAACCATTCAAGGTCTACAATGCTGTTTTAGCACTTTTTCTTTCTGCCATATAATCACTGAAGGATGTGTGTCACAAGGACAAATGTCTCTGTGAATTGGAATGGATTCCACAGACAACCCTGGGCCATTATGGTTTCACTGGTGCTGTGAATCGGAGGGAAAGGTCTTCAATCTCCTGCCACCTAAAAATCTGATGGGTTTGCTGCTGCTAAGAAAAAAGTGGGGTTAGCAAAGCTTTATGGTTCATAGGAAGGCTCATGTCCTATAGTACAAAGAGAAATTGAGATAGAAGAGCTATTGGTTGCTAATAAGAAGCCTGAAGAAACTTACCATTTTTCCTCTGGCGCATTGAACAAGAAAATTTTCATTCCCCCTCCAAAGATTCTTTTTCCGTCTATCATGCACCTCTGTTCCAAATATACCCTCCATAGGGAAGATTTCAAAATGGAAACAGAAATATGAGCAGACTAGAATTGATTACAAATGGACAGTTAAATGCTTTTGCAGAAGCAAAGGCAAGATTTCAGCAAATTAGTGTAGATATATAACATTGAAGTTGAACTACTGAAATGTATGGCAGGATCCCTTGAGAAATAGTGCTAATTTTATTTAAATTGTTCTAATTTTCTGCACGAGTTGAAGCTTCTGTCAGCCTTACTTTAGGCAAAATTCAACAGTAACTCCAAAAAATATATATGAAACAACATCATGATTTCTCCCCCAAAAAAATTTATATAAAACTATTTTTATAGATTATCATGGTTTCCAAAGTTCCTTTGAGAGTCTAATTTAACAAAGAAATCCCAATGTTAAAATCATTTTACATAATATTCATGTAGTAACAGTTGTCATAACATCTGGTTCTAGGAAAGAACATTAATGGAATCATTAATGGAATAGATACAAATATCTGTACATATAGATATTTAGATATATATAGAAATACTGTACAGAGGTGAAGTAGACTCTTATAGTAGAATGTACATATGAGTTTGAGCAAAATTAGGCCTCCCTTTATAAATAAGGGATGAGATCTAGCTTGCTTACTTGCACCAATCAAGGAAGAATCTTTCATAAGTGTAACTTTTTAATATGAACTGAGTTTCCTCTGTGAACAAAACCAATATTTGTTGGGTGTCCCTTTACTCTATGTTTTGAGGTTTTTGATCTTCAACATATCAGAAATGTTGTTTCTTCTTGTTTATTTTTCTGATAATAGTTGCACCATCTACAGTCCTGTTCATACGTTCTCCTTGAACAAAGTATTCCAACTTTGCTAGCTTCAGTAATCCTCCTCCCCCCCCCCCCATCTCCTAAAGTTCATGGTTGCTGAAGCAGGAATCTTATTCTATATTGATTTGCTGGTAACTGGCACCGGTTTGAGTATAAGGTATCTAACATTTGGGCCACCAAGGCTTCTGTTTTGAGCATCTGAGAAGTTGGTTGGGGGCAGCTATGACGTCTCCATTACCCCATCACATTCTACCTAGCCCCAATTGCTGTACCTTTCTAATATGGGACTGTCCCAATACGGGATCAATCTTTTTACCCCAGATCCCATTCTGGCATTTAATCCAACATTTTTTTAGCCTTGTATCTGTTCTAAGGAAACAACATGCAAAATATCAATTTGCCAACAACAGAGCTCACCATTGCATATCAATGGAAGAACTCAACCTGAATTTTTTTCAGTTTGTCTTACACTATTCCTAACTTGTCACCCTAAAATTTATCCCATGCATAGGCCTCCCACAATGCCTCCCCTGCTCCCTATATACTCCTGTCATTAATGCAGTCATTGAAGAAGGAAGGAGCTTACATCACCACCCATTTCAACATTCTGGAAGCTGCTGTTACCTTTCCTTCCTGTTCCTCATCCTCTGAGCAAGACCATGTTCAAATCTACTCTCTCCTTCCAGATCCCATTCCTCATTCATTGAATCAATGTTGTTCCCATTTCCTACCACGACAGTGACAGTTTCAAGGGAACTTCAGAAAAGCCATCTCAAACCACTGACTCTTTTCTCCTCATTTGGTCCTGAGTCGTCCTCCCCCCCCCCGTCCTAATTATTACCATTCTCATTTGTATTTGCCGATAGCAAATAATAACATATGTAGATTCGACACTTAGTTTAGAAATTAATACAGATCTAAATCTGTGCATTTGCATTTAGAGGATAAGGTAAAAACCATGAAGTATTTTTGTTCCATTCTCTGAGGATTATGTTATAGATTTGTTCAGGAACAAAAGAAGATTTCACAGCGACATCTTTTCAAGGCAATTATAATCGGCATTGGAATGATGAAGAGTCCCATAAATGGATGAATTTCCAGACATTTAAAACTGAGATGCATGTGGAGAAAAAACTTATGTATATGTTTACAGAAAAACCATCTGCTGTATCCCACCATTTGTTGCTGTGCAAAGAAGCCTTCCCAGCCACAGATTGTATTTGCAGATTGGATTGTGAATCAGGCCTTTATGGGATTGTCTTCTCAGATGCTATCTTCATTAGCACTTTACATAACAGTGCTTCTTCCCTTTCAATTGATTTCCTTCCTGCAGCTCCATTTGGTATCAAAGGAAGGCCTTCATCAACATCTGCCATACTTTTAAGGCCTCAGGCCCTGATCCTTGACTTGGAATCTGCTTGAATAAATATCTAGTCAGGGACCAGAATTGCAAACAAAAAAAAAATGTAAATTTCCTTTTTAAAATAAAGGAAAAATGAAGCAAGGTGAAATATTACAACTGATGGTGGGTTCATCAGAGATGAGAATTGTACTGATCTTAGGACAGCAATCATATACAAAAAAGATCATGTGGCATATTAACATACACACCCAAAAACTGCTATATATTTATACACACACACACCACACACGTGTGTGTGTGGTGTGTGTGTGTGTGTGTATGTATGTATGTATGTGTGTATGTATGTATATATATATATATATATGTATGTATGTATGTATATGTGTATGTATGTATGTATGTATGTATGTATGTGTATATATATATATATATATATATATATATATATATATATATATATATATATATATATATATATATAGTGTCACAACCCCTGGTAAGCCCCAATTATTTATCAGCACAAATAAAACACACACACACACACACACACACACACACACACACACACACACACACACACATATATATATATATATATATATATATATATATATATATATATATATATATATATATATATAAAAATGCTGGTCTTGTTGTATTCGGATCTTTTCCCGTGTAATATTGAGATTGTCTTGGCAATGTTTCGGCAAGGTCCCACTCGCCATCTTCAGGGTGGTGCTTTCGGTTTCATGCTTGTGCGAGTAGAAGATGGCGAAAGGGACTTTGCATGTATGTATGTATGTATGTATATGCTACACATAGAGACACACACATGTACAATGCAAAAGAAATCTGCATGTGAATGTATGTATTTATGCACACATACATTTATTTTCTTTTTATTTTATTCTAATTAACTGCAATTTCAATATTTTACATATAGTCTCTAACCAAGTGAGATTAATCTGTCTGTCTGTCTGTCTGTCTGTCTGTCTGTCTGTCTATCTATCTATCTATCTATCTATCTATCTATCTATCTATCTATCTATCTATCATCTATCTGTTTTAAATATCTAAAATATCTAAGAGGGTTAAAATCAATTTTATGGTGTCAAGTGAAAATTACTGAATAGTATTTGGCTGACTGTGGACACAGATATGGAGTCAGACTGATCTGATAATAGTATATTAAGATAAAACAAATCAGAATGACCAGGATATTTAATAAAAAGTAGAAATAATCATGTGCTCCTGCATAGATAGAGCATGGCAGGTTCCACTGATTTAATTATTCCATCACTGCATGGATTCAGTCTTTGTTCAAAGGGGATTTTTTTGTCTCTCCCTTTAGTAAGGGCAGTTGGAAGAATATTGAATCTTGTTAAAGAAAGGGTTCTTCTGAATTTTGGGATTGTTATGCAACTGAGATATCTGGATGGTTGGAGAGAATGTGCAGAGTGGTTCAAGAAGGTATTTCTGAGTAGGACGGAGAAATCATCTTGCAGCTCTAGATCAATGGCCCACTGTCTAAGATCAGTTAGAGCCCACTCATAAGCCATTAAGGTGATGGTTGGCCATGGATATAGCCATAGAGTCATAATTTGGTTTCTATTGCCTGCCCTAAGAGCACTGAAAACTGTTTGTTATCATTAGAGGAGTCAACCCAACTGGAAAGGAGAGAATTTTAAGTCAGTGGGCAAGATGTAAATCCAGGCAGATATTTCAATTTTGAGAAGGCCAGCTTCATGGTGAAGTTCTGTGTTTGAAACATAGAGAGGCGCTTGAAAGACGGTTCTGGAAAATTTGGACTGAACTCTTTCTAAGGAAAGGGATTACCTGTACGGGCCCAACTGAGCTCCGAAAGGAACTGGGTTTGAGTCTCAGCTGAGGACCCTTGAATTTCTGCAGGTACATGCTGGGTTCCTGTGGAGAAGTAAAAGGATTGCTTTGATATTTCTTCCAATATTTGATTTGGTCTTAATGATTTTCTGTTGAGAGTTCCATGACTCTTGGAAAGCTGAAGCAAAGTCTCTCTTTGAGAGGCTAGCTAAACAATTGTCTCATGATTTCAGCTGCACCATTTTCACCAAGGGATCTTAATTGGTTATACATGGAACAGTATATTTCAGTTCTAATAAGACCATGGGGCTGATGCTATTAAAAAAATACAGCTGGCTTAAAAACAAGAAGCAAATATTAAAACCAAATAAAACTATTCCTAAAAATAAATGCTTACAAAAAAGTGGAAAGCTGGAGATATTTTTATAATTAATTATCATGTTCTTGATTTTGTTTAAAATTGAAACTGAATCTAAATTAAGACATAAATGTATTCTCAAAAGGCCAACAGTAGTCACAGTTCTGAAGCATATCAAGTGGATGGATAGTACAGTGAAAATAAGCAAGGCTTCCATGGTTTATGACAGAAGAGCAAAACCTGGAGACTCAAGCAATGTTCCCTCTAATATTTTTTCAGTGTGTGCAGAAAAGTATAGTGTTTGAGCGGCACATTTTCATGCCTGAGCACCTGAATTTTTTTAGCCATAATTGCCATCAGAGCAGATGTTGGGACGGGAGCAAGGAGGAAAAGGGTCCCCTCCCTCTTCCTCAAATATATTTCATGCTAACTGCCAACGTACTGCTAATACCCAAAAAATCTGGCTACTAAGGGTGTAGAGCAAGTGTAGGCTAACTCTATTCCAATATGTTATACTAGACCCCTGAGGCTCACTGGATCATTATCTGAGAGATATTTCCTGATCTAATCAGAGAACTAGAATAACTCCCAAATCAGTGGGAGTGAGAACATCTCCCAACTTCCTGTCAGCTTCCCCATTGAGTTTCCTTGTGCCAAAGCTGGCAATGAGCATTGGGAACCTTCCTTCCTTCCTTCCTTCCTTCCTTCCTTCCTTCCTTCCTTCCTTCCTTCCTTCCTTCCTTCCTTCCTTCCTTCCCTAGATACCCATGGGGAAAATTGCTGAATACTTTTGCAAAGGTATAAAATATAAAATCATATCAAACACTTATACAATTAACATAGGAAAGGAAACGCCAAAAAAACAATAACCCGAAAACATCTTTAGCCGAAAGAGGTGTGATATTTAATGAAATTTTCAGGATGATGAAATTTTCAGCCTGTGGTACATTAGTGCTTTCACGTTTAACCCAGCTGTTGAACTGGATATTGCTGCAAACTTCCCAATATTTTATTCTTAGTATTATTTTATAATCATACTCCAATATGTGATATATAAACTTTCCTTTGATCTACCATAAACATGGGCAGTAGTGGCTCTTGAAGAAATTTGCTTTTATCCTCCATTATCATTTCCTTTGAGGGTTTTCAAAATAAAGAACTGCTTCTGTTTTGTGAATTTAAAACCTTGATCAGATCCAACAGGCTAATTAATGTTTCTCTGTGATGCTCAGAGAAACGTCCTACTAATATATAATATCAATCACTATCCATGTCATTTAACCTTATAATCTGGCAATGAAAGACTGCAAAAATATGATTAAACATAGAATGTACATTTCACTACAATGATTAATAATCAATTGACCTTTAGCCTCGTAAGTAAAGGAAGTATTTTTGAATTGTATCCTCTCAGGGCCCCGTAGTCCATGGTGAGACAGCCTAGTTTCTTTGTTCTGATTCTGGAATGATAGGCAGATTCAAGGCACAGTCATAAATATCTTGACCTTGGATTTACTATATAGCAGAAATAGACTCAAAATGAAAAGTTACCTTGGCAGCTCAGTCCATATATCTCAGTTCCAGTGGTCCAGTAGCATCAGTAGCTTTAGGGAGAAGAGGTAATATAACTATAAGGAATAGTGCTAAGAGTGTTGGAAGTCATGCTATAAACGTCCCACTGTTGGTATCTTGCGACATCCCAGAAGTGCAGATTAGGCAGATTTGGCCATTTCCCTGCCAAGTAGGACTTTTTACTTAATCACACATTGGCCTGTGTGATTCTTCATGTATGATAGCTGAGACAAAGAAAAAAAAAATAGAATGAATAATCAGTTAATGGACCACTACTCAATAAGTATGTGCACGTAATGAGCTAAGTTGGGGCAAGGATTTGAGAGCACTTTCAGGTGCCTTCAAAAGCAAATGCTGAACTCTAAGAAACCTCAATATTTTACTATCTTCCTTACGGAAGAAAAGGAAAAGGAAGGAAAGTATTTATTTACCCAGGAGAAGACAAAAAAATGAACAATCAGGAGGTGTCTTCCTCTTCCCCAAACGCCTCTCACAATCAGTAGGACAAAAACTTGTATTCCCACTTGTATTCTTCCCAAGTATTTCCAGAGAGGGGGAGGGGGAGGGAGGGAGGGAGAGAGAGATGGATTTATCTCATTTTATTCCAAATAAAGTTACATATTAAATCTATAGGGGAAAAAAACCTGGAAAAAATAACCGCACAAGTCATTTGGAAAATATTTTTTGGTTTTAGAAATCCAAAACCAAAGATCATATTGCATTAATGAGGCCTATCTAACAAATAGGAAAATAAATAAAATATTAATGGCAGGCAATAAAGAATATATACTGCAGTGGTTAAAACAAGTTTTTTTTAAAAACCAGACAAAAGAAAAAGGAGGTGACCAAAAGGAGCTGCAGCTTTTCATTTTTCAATTATAAGCAGATTTCAAAAATTGATAAAGAGAATCAGTTCTTCAATATTGGTAGATTTCTTTCCATCTATATTAAATAATTCTCTTTGTAAGCCAAAGGCTTCATAGACTCAAAGTTCTTCATTAAATGTCAAATTCTTCTATCAGCAGCACAAGAAATCTAACAACCAACTTTTAAACTTTCTTTAAGGACTTTATTAAACAAATATCCAAAACATACAATGGGAAAATAGAAAATGGTACATTTAAATCTAATTATTTGTCTAATTATCACATTCAAATTGAGTTTGCTTTATTTCTTGTAATCAAATATTACCTTGATTTTGGATGAACATTTCCTGACCAATTACTAGTTTTAGAGCTATGTACAAATATTGTGCTCGTTTTCATAAACCAGCTCTACTGTAAGGTTGTATGTGGATGAAAAAAAATATTTTTAAGTATTCAAGTGGTAGAAATGTATGATTTTTTTCCTCAGCAATACTGTGTTTTATAGTTTTTATTGACTACTATAACGATTTCATTCTTTTTTAAAAAAAGAGAAATAAATGAATCTTGGCATTTCATTAAACAGTATTTGACTGAATCACTCCTGCATTTACTGTATTATAATTACTTTTCAAGATGATCATTGGATCTTGCTAATAGGAATCCATTTTTAACTCAGTCAATTTTTTTTTAATAATCTGAAATAAAGTCATCTTCCAAGTGACAGATCAGGCTGATACTGGTAATTACATTGCTGAATAATAAAAACAAAAACAAAACTTCTTAAATAACAGTTTAATCAAAGCAAATGAACGCTGTTGTCATGTACAAGTTTAATCAGAAAATGCAAAGAATCACAGTATTTTTCCATTTTTTTGACCAATGTAGTGTCACAGTGCCTACATTTTCTTAATCATCTTCATGATGGTATAGTTATTGACACTGTTATAATTAGACATTGAATAGTTTGCAGGGAAGCCTCCAGAGGGCGAAAAATGGGTGAAAATCAAGGCTGAAAATCAGCTGGCCGGTGCACTGGAGCATGTGCACTGGAGCTGACAGGGCAATGTCCTGTGTGCTCTCAGAAAACGGCTCCGTGTGCCACCTGTGGCACATATGGTACAGGTTCGCTATCACGACAATAGAGTATAAGCTTTTCTCCCTCTCTTTTCTTGCCAATCTATTCTTTTCTGGCCTTAATAACTAAAATATGGGTTTTTTTGTAAAGAGTCCAACTTTTTTTTTATAATAGCAATAGCACTTAGACTTATATACCACTTCACAGTACTTTACATCCCTCTCTAAGCGGTTTACAGAGTCAGTATATTTTCCCCAACAATATGCTCATTTTACTGACCTCAGAAGGATGGAGGGCTGAGTCAACCTTGAGTCTGGTGACATTTTATCTGCTAAATTGCAGGCAACTGGCAGTCAGCAGAAGGAGCCTGCAGTACTGCGTTCTAATCACTGTGCCACAATAGAAATAGTTTTCCTATTTCCCAACTACATTTGTCCATTGGTATTCAATTGCTCTGCAACTCATCACATTTGGTACACAAGGCATTTATTTTGGTATAAAATAAAGACCCCTACTCGTGTGATCCACTACATTATTCTTTATGAGAAAAATTTGTTTGGTTCTCATCATTTTTGGTACTCATCACATCTCCAAGAACCAGTTAGGGATGAGTACCGAGGTACCACTGTATATAAATAAGAACCAGTACAATTTGTGGAATTGCATAGTGTTACTGCACAAGTATAACATTAAATAGAAAAATCGCAAAATCCAAGCCTGAACTATTATTTAAGTTTCCTTAGAACTTCCAGGAAAATCCAGATTATATTGGAAACGGAGTTGCTTCTGTTAAGCTGTGCTATGTACTTTACTGACAAATGAAAAGTAGAGATGGGATATTTTCTTTAGTCCACAGTATAATTAACATTTGCTGTGTTTGCACTTCCTGGCTGTGCATTCAAAGGAGAGCATGGCTTTTTAATAATGGCTGCTATTTTCCAGAGTTTGCTGTGCAGCTCAGAACTCAAGAAACCTTTTCACAAAAATGTGTTATGTTAGGAAAAAGGGCTAATCAAAATGGATATGTCAGAAAGGATTGTCTGAAAGGCATACATGTGTGTGTGTGTGTGTGTGTGTGTGTGTGTGTGTAGCTTAAACATGATGGGGGAGGCAAGGGAGCAATGTAGAAATAGTTTGGGAAGAAGAAAAAGAGATGAGAAGGGGAACAAAATTCTATGCAGAAGAATATAATCTTAAAAATGGGAATGTTCAAAATGTTAATAAATTGTCTAAATTAAGTATCCTAAAGCAGGTACCAACAACTTCATAATAAGGCAATGATGTGATGAGCCAAATAGAACTCCTTTATAAGCGATCAAAGTAGGTACGACAGGCAGCCATCCCCAATTTGTTAAGCCTTCACTGTTGACATAAATACATTCTTCGTTTAAAACACTGCTTGAGGCAACAAGCTCACAACCCGATCTCTAAAGCCTTCCTTGTTCAGCAGCCTCCACCCCTCCTGCTTCCCAATGAGCCTTTCTGTCAAGATATTGTGCGGTGAGCCAGAAGACACAGTTGTGGCCGATGGGTTATAGATTGTTGCCTCCTGCACAAGGCGATCTGTGCTGCGATTGGCTGCTGTGAGTGCAGAGGCTCCCTTTATTCCCGCTCCCCCCCCACATGTGTACTCTGTAATTCACCTCATGATGTTCCTGCTGCGTTGATTTGCCTTGTGACGCTCTTGTTTGCCTGCCTATCTTGTTTGATGTATATATATATAGATGTAAAATATATATTTATTTATATAAAAGTACAAGTTGGTGCCAGTGTCTCTGACTTCATTTGGACAGCTGTCGTGCAACTCCCTGACACTTTCCAAATGATGCTTCCAAAAAATCTGTTTGGACTGTATCAGAAGAAAATACTTACGTAATACAGACGGAAAAATGTAATTAAGTTTATATGTAAACTATATTTAAAGTGAGCTTGTTTTCTCTCATTCCCCTATGAGCCCAACTACAGAAACCAAGTGAATCTTGTACCTGGATATTTTTTCCACTTAAGTTAAATGCACAAATATCAGAGTACAATACCTAATCACATGGTATTATCCATCGACACTTTGGATATTAATACAAATAAATCTAGATAGTCACACTAGCCCTCTATTTTATCTTGTGCTAAGTTTTCTGTCATTTTTTTAAAAGGGAGGCAATTTTCTGAGCAGACAATGACTTTTCCATGCAATAATAAGAAATTAAACTCCACTTCAACTTAGAAACCATCTATGATGTAATCATTTTGTAATACTTTCAGCATCGTCCCCACAAGTGGTGCTTTAAATATTTGCCTGCCAAATAAAATACGATCCCCTTGACTTTTCCACCTATCTAAGGTTTGAAGGGAATCCTATTTAATGCAGTATAAATGTCCCACTTGATAAAAATCTAGCACTACACTATATTATTGTTTTTTTGGCTAATATTAATAGGAAGATGCTTGTATTATGAAAACATGAAGCATATCCATCTGATTCATTGATATGATGAATCAATAAGTTCCTGAATCATTAGATCTCAACTCTAATGAACAAAAATCTGAAGTTGGAGTTCACTCCCAAACTCTCTATGCAAAGCATTTTACACACAGCATCTGCTGCCATGAAAGCCTGAATGTAAACTTTCTCCCACCGCTACGCATCTAAGAACAGATCGTCTTTTTTGAGCCATTAGTGGTAACCTCTGCGTCTTTTAGGAGAGTTGGATTTTGAGCTTCTCTATTGTTAAAACTTTACAGATATCTTATAAATGCTGCATTTAATGAACCACAGCATTTTTTTAATCCAAGGGATAAAAATAGATAGAGTAAGATTGAAAATAAGCAAAAATTAGAGTTGGATAAATAATAATGTCAGAAATGTTCATTTCACATGAAAGAGTATGCTGCTAGAAGTAGCCAGTACAGGTAGTCCTTGAAATTACAATAGCTCATTTAATGACTGTTCAAAGTTACAACAGCACTGAAAAAGTGACTTATGACTGTTTTTCACGCCTACAACTGTTGCAGCATCCTCATCGTCAGATGGTCAAAATTCAGGCTTTGGCAACTGATTCATATTTATGACAGTTGCAGTGTCCTGGGGTCATGTGATCACATTTTGCAGGCCTTCTGACAAGCAAACTCAAAACTTAACAAGTGTGTTACTAATTTAATAACTGCAGTGATTCACTTAGCAACTGTGGGAGGGAAGGTCATAAAACAAGGCAAAACTCACTTAAATGTCTCACTTAGCAACATAAACTTTGGGCTCAATTGTGCCTATGTTGAGAACTTCCTCTCTCAAAATGGGGTAATGAAAATATAACTCAACATATGGAAACTTTCTTAAATCTTATCAAATTCTGCTCATCCGTGGGAGGGAAAATACATAAAAGATGGAGAAGTTAAATGCATATTTTGCTACAATATCAGTCATTTAGTCCAAGGATCACAAGATATTGCTGACAAATAACCAAATCTATAAGAAGAGAGTTTTGGAAAAGAATTTTGAAAGATAGCAACTTAATAAAGACAAAGGCATAAGTGAAAAATGTACCTACATAATCTCAGAAACTGTAACTTCTAATCAGAAATCTTCAGATTTGCCAGAGAATCCTGGAAAAGAGTTTAAATTTGAATATCAGCAAATGGCTGCAAAAAACCTCGAGGTGTGGATTTACAATATGAACAATTTGAAACTTTTATGCCTGCCAAACCATAAGGAAAGCTAACGCAGAAAAAGAAACTAAGGATAATAATTTTCAGTGAAGATGAAGGTGATCCTTAATATCATAAATGCGGTGGATAAAACTAGAAAAAAAATCTCATTATTGATTTATTGGTTCACATATTCTTCATATTTTGCCCTGAACATGATTTATAGTAAATATAACAGTACTTTGTTTTATTGTAGTTGAGAAATCAATAATCAACAGGTTTTTCCTATTAGTGAAGCTGATGGAAGCTATAATCCATTGCCAGCTGAAAGGTGCTTCAGTTATCTTTAGAAAAATAGAAATTATCTGTATTATCAAATAAGTTCAACTCTCACGCTTCCTTGCTCTGAAAGGAAATGAAAGAGGGAATAAAGAAAGTAGAGGAAAAATAAAGGAAAGCTTCCAGAGACTTCCCTATTCTGCCAGGCATTTATTTTTATTACTTCTGCTCCTTCTCTAATTGTTATCAACAGGATTTTGGCTCTTAGAAATATAATTGTTCTTTTTCTTTTTATGGATAGTGAATCTATAGTGACGACTACAGAATAAACAATCACTTTACAATTTATTCCAAGCCTAGATCATCCACCCTACTTGGCCTACGCAAAATAAAAAGTTCCAGGAACTTGCATTGCTAAGACGTTTGGAGCTGCTAGATGTGGAGAAATGGCAGCTGGGAACCTGGTGAGATGAGGAAGAGAATGGTGATGTTCTGCTTCAGACTTCAACCAGAGACCCCCTCAGCACAATTGCTTTATGGACGCAGCATTTTTTTCCCTTCAAGTCTGAAGAAATAACAGCAAACAAAGGAATGTAAACAAAACAGCAGGTTGCTGTTGAAGAGACTCCTTTGAAATAAGAACGCGCAGAAGAATGATGGTTCAAATCTAATCCAGGGTTCTGAGAGTCAGGGCCGGAATGTCGGCCAATCTAGAAGTCAGATGTTCAAGGTTTATTTTACCAACAGCATTCACAGGAACATCATACTGTGAACTGTGGTGGCGCAGTGGTTAGAGTGCAGTACTACAGGCTACTTCTGCTGACTGCCAGCTGCCTACAGTTTGGCAGTTCAAATCTCACCAGGCTTCCATCCTTCTGAGGTTGGCAAAATGAGGACCCAAATTCTTGGGGGGGGGGCAATATGCTGACTCTGTAAACCGCTTAGAAAGGGCTGTAGAACACTGTACAGCTATTTATATGGCAAAGGGCTATTGCTATACAACAGCCAGAGGAGAAATGTTGTTTTCAGGTAGAGAGAATTGCTTCTTAAACCAGGATGCAGCTAGTTGTCACTAATTAAAGGATTTCTTCCCTGTTTGGCAAGAAACTTCATGGGAAATCTTTGCTATGCTCTTTTCTCCACTCACTGGTTGGAGCTGATCTTCATCTGAGGGTTCTAGCTGTCTAGCTGGTGCCTGTGTTTGGTCAGCCTGGCGCAATTCTTGGTTTGGTATCTTCTGAGGCTGACATTCTGAAGGTTCAGCTGGAGCAGCTTATTCAGATTCAGAATCTGAGTCCTGAACCTGGGTCACGACAGGAGAGAAGAGACACAGTGAGTTTTAAATAACTTGGACACCATCTGGAAGGTATGTCTTATACTGAATACTTTCCCCCTCCCCAGACAACTCAATCATTTCAGCTGGATGCTTCTCTCTGCATATAAAATCACACTGCAGTACAAGTCTGAATCTTTATTACACAGCTGTCACACCATGAGGTTTTTCATCATTATGGACAAAGAAAACTTTTCAAACTTGTTTCTGTCCGTCATAAGAAAGATGTTTTTTTCAGAATGCCAATGGGTTGGCAACAGATAGTTGGCAAGAGCACGACCTTGCCATTTTTGTACATTTCCTCTATCAACATATCATCACAGCCAAGGCTCACACTGTCTACTAAATTTGACTGGCTTCTTGTCTCTGAGAAAGCACACACAGCTAATTTACAAACTGGTAACTGAAAAATATATTTTACTCCTTAAAGAATAAAAATCGCCCTAAGGAAAACATATGTTTGTGAGTGTGTGTGTGCACATCGGCTTGTATTCAATTTGTAAAAGTGTAGAATATATAAGGATATATGAAGGAGTTGGGAACCTGTAATAGGAGGGTATTTGTTTGTATGTATGCATGCATACATATATGTTATGTGTATCTTCAAATATTGCAGTTTTCATGGCAAAATTTTCAGAAGTGATTTTAGCCTTTTACATGTGGCTAAGAAAGTGATACTGTCCCAAAGTCACTCAGATGACTTTGTCCCTAAAACTAGAACTCACACTCCCAATTTATCTCTTAGTACTTTAATGGCTACACCAGTGGTGGGTTTCATTTTTTAAAGAAACTATTCTGTAGGTGTGGCTTGTTTTGTGGGAGTGGCTCAGCAGTCATGTGACTTGATGGGAGTGGCTTGGCAGTCATGTGACCAGGTGGGAGTGGCTTGGCAATCATGTGAGCTGGTAGGAGTGGCCTACAAAAAGAAGATATATTTGTCTCTTTCTTATAATGGTGGTACCAGAGGCATCTTTAGTGAATATCATGGTAAAGTGCCATGGTAAATGCTAAATTTACCATGGTAAATTGTAAATTGCCATGTTAAATAGTAAATTTAGCCATGATGGATAATTGTGAGTGGATTTAAGTCATTAAAATGATCTCAAATACATGCTCATTTCTCAGTTAAGGGAAACACATAGCTTTTGACAATTATTTGAATTAATAGTTGGGCTTTTGAAATGCTGAATTTTTCATAGTGTTTTTTTTTTCAGTTCAGCTTGCTGATATAATTTGCTCCCCCCCAAAATGATTTATGTTGTGTTTATTTCTTTTCAAAACAAGAATGAAAAAGAAATATACAAAAGCAGGGATATGTAGGAAATCTCACATCTCTAATTACAAAACATTCTTTCCAGCAATTGATACATTAAATATTTAATCTGAAATGACTTATCTCCCATTTTAGAAATATGCTTAGAGAGTTATCATTCTCAAAACATATTTTGGGTCAGTTTATTTGGGAACACAATTTTTTCTGTAGCTTTTTCTATGACATTTCACTGCTGTAAAAGATGATGCAATGTCACATTCTCACTCATTTTTTCGTACTGTAGTAATCTATTTTGCAATATAGTCATTACTAACTAGTAAAAAGCAGCATCTCAATACTGCCACAATAAAGTTTTTGCAGAAGTCAATTTCAGGCAGCATTCATGTAAGAAGGGTATAGAGAGGCATTATAGAATACAGTTTGGAGCACAATGGGAATTGTGCGATAAACACATGCAAGAAGATTGAACGGAGCCAAGGGGATAATTTGAGGGGAGTCAATATCCAGAGTATTTATTGTGAAATTATTCTTGACGCCAGTAATGCATTTAACAATATTCTGTGTTATTATCAATAACCACATCGGTTCCCCTAATAGCTTTCTTAACAAGATGGTAAAATATGGATCAAACCATATTATTCTTGGGTAGATTGGAAATTAGTCATATAATGACAAAACAAATGGCCATTAACCGATTAATTTCCCTGGATCAACCCGAAAGGAGGCACATTTTTATTGGCTTTCACTGGGCTGTTTTCCAAGCCATCTGTTGTTCAATATCATATAAATCTATAGAGCCCTACGTGGCATTGGGTTACATGATTTCTCTTCCTGGCTACAACCGCTCACCCGATTAGGATTGACAGGAGGGGCATGTTATTGATCCCACCAATTGAAGAGCCATTGGGTCCACATTTTGGAACCTCAAACCTGCCCCTCCAAGGGATTAGATTGGTTCAGCCCTATTTGCCTTCCAGAAAGCTTTGAAAACATGGTTCTACCACCACTGTGCCAGAGGATTTCAACATTGTTTGGAGGGTGCTAGAGATACTGCTCATATTGTATGGATTTTTTTAAAAATGCCACTGATTAAGCTTTTAAGTATAATCTTTTTTATCATTGTACTTAAATACAATGAAATTGGTGTTATGGTTTTTAATCTAATTATATTATTTGTTTGTTTTTTATTTATTTATTGTTGCGGTTTTTAATTTTGCGAGCCACCCAGAGGCACATACATGGGATAAGTGGCTATATCAATTTAATAAAAAATATGGAAACAGAGATTGTCTTTCAAATTGCAGATTATAGATTGCTGGGAGAAGTGGCCTTAACTATTTCAACATTTAACATAATCTTGAAAATCTAAAATGCTGGACCAAATTTACAAGATAAAATTTGATAAACTGTGTTGAATTAAGACACACTGTCCATTTTTCTCTCACCTGAAATCTTAGGAACAATAAAGGACAATTATCTTCTACGTGACAACTTTTAAAAAATGTCAAGATTATTAACATGTCACTCCATCATTTTCTCTTTCTCTGATTATATTTCCAATCTGTGGAAATTGCAGGAAATCAGATTGATACAATATTTAATAGCAATTGGCTTGGATAACTTTTTTTTTTAAAAAAAAGATTGATTATCCAGAAGTTTACATATTTATCAATGCGTAGTATCCATTACAAAAAAACCTTCCTGATATGTTGAAGGTTATTCACTAGAGGAGATCGTTTGTGTGTGTGTGTGTGTGTGTGTGTGTGTGTGTGTGTGTGTGTGAAAATGGTCACTAAGTGTGAAAAATGGTCATCAGTCACTTTTTTCAATGCCATTGTAACTTTGGTCACTAAGCCTATTATACCACCTTTCTTGCCACAGTTGACAGTTCTTAATAACTGCAGCTGATAAGTTAGTAACATAAGTGATCTGTGATAAGAGCCTGGAGGAAACACTTTGTGGCTTTGAGGTGGATAGAAGCTACTTGAGATCGACCAATCAATCAGTCTCAAGACGTGGAGACTCTGGAAAGAGTGCAGAGAAAAGCAAGAAAGAGGATTAGGGGACCAGAGGATAAAATATATGAAGAACAGTTGCAGGAATTGAGGATTTCTAGTCTATAGAAAAGAAGATCTAGGAGTGACATGATGGCAGTCTTCCAATATTTGAGGGGCTGCCCCAAAGAAGAAGAAGGGGTCAACCTATTCTCCAAAGTCCCTGAAGGACAAGAAGCAATTGATGGAAACTCCTCTTTGTCTGCAGTACTTTTTCAGAAATGAGCCTTTCCTGCTTTGAGGTGCCAAGAATGAATCTTGAAGCCTCTGACATATAAAACATGCATTTTATCATTGACCTGCTATAGCTATACTGAGCTTCCTATAAATCCACTGGTCATGATTCAATTGAAAGTAAAATATCATTTTTTATCTTTTTCCATCCAATTGTGTCGGATTCTCAGAGACTACATGGATAAGACCCTGCAGCTGGCAAGATATTTCAAGATATTTTCTCCTTAGTTGTGCAGAGAGAAAGTAACTAACCAAATGTCACTCAGCTAGCTTTATGCCTAAGACAGAACTAGAACTCACTAGTCTCCCAGTTTCTAACCTGATGCCCTTAACTACTACAGTAAACTGGTATTGAGTAAACTTATGTTCGCTAAACATAGTTAAGACTCCTAAAATCATTGGTTCATTGATCGTATAAAATTGTAGTCTCAATGCATAAGGAAAAAAATAGTTGGTTTTCTAGTATGATTTAGACAATTCAGCGATGGGGCAGTTCACTGTCTTTATGACAACTGGCCTTTTAAAAAATAATTATTTCACTCTCTAGATTAGAATGTTAAGATTTTATTGTCTTGCTTTTTATGTTAACATTTAGCCCCCCTTTTTCTGGAGATCATAAAGTCTATTAAAAATCATTTTGTTTATTTTTTTATTCCCTTTTATGTACAGCTCAGCTGATATGTTTTCACCAGCAAATTAATAAAATCAGTCTCAGGCTTCACAGGGTGACAAAGCATGAGTCAGTTAGGATGATTTATATTGCAAGGAGAAAGCAGAAATGTCATTTTAGATAAATATGCCAATCAGGATGAAGTCATCTTCTAATAAGATAAGGGTATGGAAGTGATAAGGGCATGTCATTCGGAGTTTGGTGGCATGTTTTAAAATTGTCAATGATGAGACCATAACGGGGGGTGCATTGATCAGGCATCTGGATACCCTTTATCCCCCTCCCAGTAAGTAAGGTTCAATGTTTGTTTATTTATAATGTATTAATTTATGAAGCTCATAAATCTTTTGGAATAATCTTGATTTATTTGCAATAACAAGTGAAGCTTCCCAGTTTACGATACCATGGATAACTAATCATGTATTGGTAGAAAGAGCCACTTGATAGGAAAAAGGTAACATGTCCCAGAACTCCAACATCTGACTTTAATTTTTCATTAGGAAAGAGGTACCCAACCACCATTTTCAGGATTGCATGCAGCTGTTCAAAACTTTGGGTGTGGTCCAGAGGTGGCATTCCTCAGGTTCTGACCAGTTCTGGAAAACCGGTAGCTGAAATTTAGAGTAATTCAGAGAACAGGTAAATACAATCTTTGACTGGCTCCACCCCGATCTATTCTCTGCCTCCCAAGACCCAGCTGATTGGGAGGAAATGGGGATTTTGCATTATCCTTCCCCTGCCACACCCTCCAAGCCACACCCACCAAGCCATGCCCATAGAACCAGTAGTAAATGTTTTTTAATCCCACCACTGGTGTGGTCTACACAGCCCCCCAAAAGTTGCAGCTAAAAATGAATTTTTAATATATTAGATTATAGAAACCAGTAACTGCACATGAAATAATATTAACAGTAATGAATCAATTAATTATAATGAATATATCAATTTAATTAAATTTTAGTTCTGTTCTGTCACCTTTTTGGTTCTAGCTCCCTCCAATATTTTTTTTGGGGGGGGCGAGTCCCCAACAAATCACTCAGATATCTGGCATGCTGAATCGTAAGCCTGAAAAAAATATAATATAACTGCATTAGAACATTTGGGACATTTTGAGAAAACGTACACTTCTATTCTTGCCTTTGGTTTGAAGCCAATTTCTATTCAGTCCTCAGTCTGATGCTTATGACCTCACTTCCTCTGGAAACACAAGAAAAAATGTCCCTTATTTTACAGATGCGGGCATGACAAACAGAACAGAACAACAATAAAAGTATTATATTCATAAATGCACAGGGATCTCTCAGTGAGAACAGCGGAGAAGCTTTGCAAAGACTTGAGACTATTCCTGACCAGGTCTCTGTTCTATGAAAGTATTGGATGTTCTACATTTGGGCTTACAGAAAATATAAGCCCAAGGATAAGCTTCCCAAACTCCAAATGAACTAACCAAAAACATGGTCCACATCTTTTGCATTATTTCATTAAAAGTATAGATATTGTTCATAGGAAAGGTGTGTTGCTTCCGGTTGCCATCGCTTTGGGGAAACCGGTAGTGGATTGTTGGCCTGAGCCACAGAACTGGCAGCCACCCAGGCTGGCCACGCCTCCAAATCGGTTCCCTGGTCGCTGCAGCATGGGTGGTTTTTTTTTTTGCATTTTAAAATGTTCTGCGCATGTGCAGACCTATTTACAGGCAACTGTACATGTGCGCAGAGCGTGCATCAGGCACACACGCACTGGACTGGCAGTAACGCCAGCAGCCCCCCCCCCAACCCCTGATTCACAGGAAGTAGAGAGTGGGAAAGAAAGTGCATTGAAAACTCCTCTGTGTAAAATAGTGGCAGATTGTTGCTTTGTAATAATTCCAAATGCTCACACAGTTAAGAGACTCCTAGAAACAATTAACAGCAATAGGGGTTTTTTTCCTGCTACAGATAGGAGGATAAAGCCAGAGTCTAATACAAAAAGGAGAAGAGACTCAGAGAAGACATTGGCAGTGAATGCTAGAGAAATCTATGTTTATGAGACCTTTCATTAAGAACTCATAGGAGCTGAGAAGAAGCCAACGAACCAACCAATAAAACTCACCATCCCCAAACCAGGAGGTCTTCAGGAAGGCCATATATCAGGCCTTACAGTTTTAATGAGAAACATCCCCTAGAATGGAATGCTGCAATTCCTACGCCAAGAGCAATGTGCAAGTAGAAAGAGAATGGGGCTCTTATGCCCGTCAACAACTAGGGTATCAGTAGCCAAAGGAAAATGCACAGGGATCCCTGGATTGCAGTCTTAGCCCGCCTGGTGGCATATCTTGCATTTCCATTATGAGATGGAAGAATGTCTGCATTTTTCTCGCCTCCGTGAGCTTCCTGCAGATCCCTTGTTGGCCACCACAGGAAAAGAAGACTCAATTAGTAAAGTCTTTCATCTGCTCTAACGAGGCAGGGAGTCAATACCACCCACTTCCTGTCTCACCTTCCTCTTTAACCGAATGAATGAGTCTATGCCACAGGAACTTCTGAGTTTATCTCTTACTCCTAAGGCCAAGTTCCCAAAGCAATTATGTAATAAAATGAAATTATATGATAAATAAGAGACAAATAATACGGTAGGCAACCTCTCAGAGGCAGAAGTCTATTTGGCTCTTTCTGCTCCTGTTTTCACAAAAATTGCTAAACCTTTCTTCTGCCAGCAGATACTTCCTTTGCCAAGCATATCTTTTAATGCGGCATTTTGGTTTTTTTTAATTTTGCTAAACCTGTTTCCATGCCTTTGCTGTTTTCCCAAGCATTGAAGGGATAAGATGTAAGACTAAAGAATAAATAAAAATAGCAGAGCATCATAAAACATATTACAGGATGACCAAAATGCAAATTTTTGGTAAATCTATATTTTTTTTTACTTGGCCTGTCACCAGAAAGAGCCATTCCCTTCTTTCTAATTGCAAGAACGGATGGCATTGTCTCATCCACTTCATTGGATATACATCCCAAGCCTCTATTTTCCAGCTTCAAATCAAAATAGCTGTTTTCTGATCTAAGATTTTAGGCCCTTCAGCCTGGATAATCTCCAGAAATTTCTTTTGTTCTTGTAGCAATCCCAGTTCTGATTGCCTGCAGTGCCTGCTCTGCCCATTCTCTCGGCAGCTGTTTCATCTTGAGTTGCCAGATTGTTCTTAGCAATAGCAATAGCAGTTAGACTTATATACTGCTTCATAGGGCTTTCAGCCCTCTCTAAGCGGTTTACAGAGTCAGCATATTGCCCCCACAGTCTGGGTCCTCATTTCACCCACCTCGGAAGGATGGAAGGCTGAGTCAACCTTGAGCCGGTGAGATTAGAACCGCTGAACTGCAGAACTGCAGTCAGCTGAAGTAGCCTGCAGTACTGCATTTAACCACTGCGCCACCTCGGTTCTTGGTTGGTTGGCAGTTGTTCATTTCTTTTTTTAATGTTGATTCAACAATGACTCTTTAAATGAATGAATCAACCAAGAAGCTCATGCTCCATTCAACTTTTATATCTGCAGTGGACACCTTTTCTGTTTCTATCCATTCTGGGTGAAGTAGGGCTTATTTTTTGCATTCCTAACTCATACCCGTCAAACTGGGGGGTTTAAAATTACTAACTCTTAGTCTGAGCACTGCATAATATAGGCTTAAACGTGCAGTTCACAAGTCCCTCTTCTATTCTAAAAGTAATGATATACATTCAGCAGTCTAGCACATAGGCTCTGGAAAAAAAGATTAAACATTCCAAATTCAATACATTTATTAAAAATTAAGAGTTTGTTGACAATGCATTTGGATAATGCTTCTTTTAAACACATTTTACACTTATTAAGTTTTGGCAGAAAGTACTGTATTACATAATTATAATTGTGCCATAAAAGTCAAAATTTTGATAACATTTTTTTCAACTGCATACTTAGTATATAGAATATGACAATGGAACAATGTAAATAGACTCTCTGTTCTCTTATTATGGCCAAAAGACTGATTTTGCAAGATTGGAAAGATAAATATATGGTGGCTTTCACTCAATGATTCAGAACCTGATTGCATTTAATGCATATGAACAGACTGCCTGTAGAGATAGATTTCGCACTGACAAATATAATGAAATATAGGATTCATTTATACAGAATACACTATATTTAAAGAAATATATAAATGAAATTGAAATATATGTTTACTTGAATATTAGAATACAAATTAGATATCTGTATATATACTATCTACTGTCTGTCTATCATCCACCCACCCACCCACCCACCTCTCTCTCTCTCTCTCTCTCTCTCACCTCTCTCTCTCATCTCTCTATCTCTATCTCTATCTATCTTTCTATTTTTCTATCTATCTATCTATCTATCTATCTATCATCTATCATCTACCTACCTACCTACCTACCTACTTACCTCATCTATCCATCTATCTATCTATCCATTCATCTAGCCTTCTATTTTCTTTTGATTCTTTTTCTCTTGACTGTAGTTTTCATTTTTTTTAAAAAAAACCACTTTTTATACAGCTTTCCTTTCTTTGATAAGGTTTGTATTTGTATCGTTGTGTTTTGTTTTTAAAAAAGCAATAGAAGAATAATTTTTTTAAAAATCTAGGATGAATAATTCTGGTATTATGTTAATCAATTCTGTAGCTGAGGAATTGTTTCACACTAATTTGTTTTCTCCTCCCTATATGAAAAAATCTAAGCAAAAATCTGTAGATAGTTTTGTCAATAAGACCCCTAGTTCCAGCTCAGTTAAATGATTGCAAAATAAATGGAAGGTCAGAAAATAAATCTATAGAGGATAAACCAAGCTTCTTAGCTGCGATTTCTCATCACTCTAAGATTTAGCTTGATCTGTTTATCTCTCCCTCCAATCGAGAATTGCACTGTACATATCAGCAGTGCTGATAGATCCTAACTTGGGGGACATCATTATATTTACGATTTAATATCACTAAAGAGATTTTGAAAAGGGGAGTAAATCCCATATTACAGGTTGGCCACTAAAATGAAATCCCATACATACCTAACCAGAAGTAAGCAGTCACACACATGCACACCCACACACAGAGTGTCCAGATTATCTTTAGGAGCTGATTTACTGAAGCTGCTTCTTGGACTTCGTTCCCATATTGCATTAAAAGGCATTTTGAAAATTATATATGGATTTAGAGTTAGTCAAATGATTACTGCTTTAAAAAAGAAACACCCCCAGCACATCTTCTCACCTCTTCTGGAACTCTCTTGATGCTTACTCTTGAAGCTTCATATTTTTATCCGATTAAGAACATAATTCAGAGAGGAGATGGAGCCTTAACAACTCCCTTGCCAATGCCCCCAAAATACTGGAGACTGAACTTTTCAAAATAATTTCCTCTTCCATTTTCATTAGTCGCAGCACTCATGACTCCCTAGACCAGACAGTCAACTGGGCCTTGAAAACAAAACTAGCTTTAAAGAGAAGCCCCTTCCCTCCCCATGACTTTATCCAAACCAGCATCTTTCCCATGTATCTACATTTAGCAATTGATGGCAGTGTGACTGAGAAAGAAGGATTTTCCTTGTATAATTTTACTGCTAAGATGTCAGAGACTAGTGACATCTGACACAAAGTTATAAAATGGCATAAACAATTTCTGTAAACATAGCTATAAAATCCTAATATTAAGACAATATTTTCTTGCAAAAAAAAAGTGACAGCTCTGGAGATATTGAAGTTCTAGGTCACAAATTAAACCAAATAAAATAATCGTCCGACAGTGCACACAGTTTGATTATATTCCCAACATCTGTATGACACACCCTTATACATCTTTGATAATTTCTCAGGTGTTAAATACCAATGATACATCATTTTATTAAAGAAGAATCTTTCAAGTTACAGTTCAGTTTAAGAATATTTGAGCTCTACTGAAGTGAGTCTCTTGAAGCTTTGCTGCGTTAGAGAAATAGTGAGAAAATATCATGGAAGAGAATAATGCAAGACGGCTTCCAATTTGTTGCTATGTCCATGGAAGGACAAGGAATTCAATCTGAAAAATGAGCCTTTGCACATGTCACTACATACAGATTTGTCTACAGTAAATGGAATTGCAATTTATTATCTAATTGCATGGAGCTTGATTGTAGCTCATTCTTTCTCTGAAACAAGAACCTTAATCTTTAACTTTCAGCTCCTTTTTTCCATAGAAACTAAACAATTTAACAATGCTTCTGCCACTCAGTTATTGCAACAAAACATTGCAGAAACACACTATTACAAATGCTTGATATTTGTTAGAGTGTAGAATGCGATAACAACATAGAGGTTGAAAGGATTGAAATTGTAAGAGGGAGGCCTGAAATTGGACTCACAATTTAGGTTCATTTTCTTTCTTTCTTCCTTAGACAGATACCAGCTAAGACAAATCTGTAAAAGTATGATTACCAGAACCTGGATGGACCATTTGTTTTGGTAACCTCAAGGCAGATGTGACACGCTACAAATAACATCCCAGGGTCTCTACACAGCACCACATATTACTCCCTGATCCTTTGGGACATTGATACATAGCTTTTAAAAGACATACAGCCATCAGATTACAGGGAAACAGGATTGAGGGTCTAAATTGATGGGCTGTTTTTTTCTCCTTTCACTATTTCCAATTGGGGCAGTTTTAAATTTCTTTTACAATTAACTACAGGATTTTTCACATAAATATGCAACTCTGTGAGTAGAAAAGCAAGGCCACCTGCAGCTTTTTGAAACCTGGCTTGACTTTTTCCTTATCTATAATCCAGCTCCTATTCCAGCAGCTTTAAAAAAGGGCGAGATCGGGGGGGGGGGGGGGAGATGAACCATCAGCCAAGTTAAGAAACCAGCAATGTTTGGGTCATTCACTTTTTGAATGGTAGTAATTGTACCTGGTCATATTTTTTAAAGACTAATAATGCCTTATTTCCTCATATCACATTAGAAATACAATATCTAGTTCAAAGAAATTTCTAGAGAAGAAGAGTATTTTCTAACAAATCAAGCTTTTACAATAACAGATATCAATTTTAACAGTAAGAGAAATTGAAATAAAAATGAACTATTTAAATCTAATATTAGTTTTCAATCAAAGTAGGGAAAAGGTTGGCAGATAAATTACAAAAAGGGAAAGAAAAGAAAATGATACTGTAAGTGCAAGAGCGAGATACTGTATTAATGGATGATGTGGCTATGCAAAAAGCATTTCATCAATCTTATTCCAATTTGTGCAAAGGACAGCACATTTCTCTAGAGAAAATAGATGAAAGCTTAAAACAATATTTACTGAGCATTACAGAAGAACAGATTATGAGTGGACCTACAATAACAAATTTGTGAAGCTGTAAAACAAGAAAGATTCCTGGACCAGACAGATTATCAGATTCTTATTATAAATGTTTTGAGGATGAACTTTTATAACCTTTTCAAGCTACAATGAATTCTATTTTATAGGAGGAAAGATGCCAGACAGTTGGAAGGAGACCCCTATAGAATTAACACCTAAAGAAGGACTAGTTTTTTATTTTGATAAGAAATTATAGGCCAATATCATTATTGAATAATGACTGCAAGTTGTTTACAAAGATTTTGGCAGATAGGATGAAACTAATTTTGTAAGAATTTAGTCATATGGGATTAATATGGATTTCTTTTACTAAAAGAGTTAAGGGACAATATAATAGTGTATGGGACATTCTGGAATATTTGGATCAACTTAAAGAAAAACAAGGTTTTTCCGACCTAGAGAAGGCTTTTGATAATTTGAACTGGACTGACTTTGGTGATACAAACTTTGGAAAGAACTTTATAAAATGGGTAAGATCAATTTGTACTACAGAAAAAGTACAATTAATTGTTAATGGTGATCTAACAAATGTGAGAAACAAGAAGGAATAATTTTTCATTAGTGTCTGTTATGGTAACATGATGTGGGTGTATGTGGTACAAGAACCTTACGACATTAGATGCTAAAGACCAATTTCCCATTTTTTCCTACCAATTTCATTTTCCCTCTGTGTCATGCTTTTCTTAGGTTCAATTGTTGAATGTATGTGTGAAGTTTCCAAAAGATGACCTAATTAATTTACGAGCCTCAAGACAAAGTTCAAAAGAAATCCAGTCATTTATTAGGATCAACATTTTGGCATGTTCTTCTGCGGATTTCTGGTTAATGGTCTTTGCACTTTACTCCTATCTCTCCCTTCCCTCAGTCTGTGTCATAAATCATATCCACCAATGAGGTTGTAGACATATGAGACCCGACTCTAGCCAAATGTATGCGTGGAATCCTCCCTCCCATCCATATCAACTTGATAATAGTCATGGTAACGCTTTACAAGTTGACAGTATGGACATGTGCTAAACAATTCAGTTTCAGTTTCAGTTTATTGGGATTTATATGCCGCCCTTTTCCCTGAGGGGACTCAGGGCGGCTTACAACCACAGGGGAGGGGAAGTGCAAGGTCAAAACAAACAATTAGTGAACAAAAGAAAAATGATAAAACACAACTTTCATTCAGCAATCAAACACTCGGGCGGGTGATTGGAAACCTATTCCCAGGCCTGCTGGGAGAGCCAGATCTTGAGGGCTGCGCGGAAGGTCTGGATCGTGGTGAGGGTGCGGATCTCCATGGGGAGCTCGTTCCATAGGGTCGGGGCAGCAACAGAGAAGGCTCTCCTCCGTGTGGTCGCCAGTCGGCATTGACCGGCTGATGGAATTCGGAGGAGGCCTAGTCTGTGCGATCTAATTGGTCGGTTTAGGGAGGTAATCGGCAGAAGGCGGTCTCTCAAGTACCCAGATCCACTACCATGGAGTGCTTTAAAGGTGGTCATTAGTATCCTGAAGCGCACCCGGAGACCAACAGGCAGCCAGTGCAGCTCGCGGAGGACAGGTGTAACGTGGGCGAACCGAGGTGCGCCCACTATCACTCGCGCGGCTGCATTTTGGACTAGCTGTAGTCGCCGGATGCACTTCAGGGGCAGCCCCATGTAGAGCCCATTGCAGTATTCCAGTCTGGAGATCACAAGGGCTCGAGTGACTGTTGTGAGGGCCCCCCGATCTAGGTAGGGCCGCAACTGGCGGACCAGGCGAACCTGGGCAAATGCCCCCCTGGTCACAGCTGACAGCTGGTGGTCAAAAGTCAGCTGTGGATCCAGGAGGACTCCTAAGTTGCGGACCCTATCTGAGGGGTATAAAATATAAAGTCACTAAACAAGTGACTTTATTGGAATTAATTCTGTGAAAGTTTGGATGTTCAGTATGTTTGCCTTGTTTCATCCATGTGCTTGCTGGGCTGTTCATGAAAAACAGGTTATGTATTTATTATTATTTATTAAACAAATTTATATGACTGTCCAAGTCACAAATGTTGTAAGTTGGGTAGCGTACAACATTTAAAAATCAATTAAGTTAAAACCCATTAAGTTCCTCCCCCATCACATACACATCCCACCCCATGGCAGCAGCCACTTGATCAGCTTTGCAATTTGGAACTCCTTGGTCAGAAGACAATAAAAGGATCTTCTTTCACCTATACACATCACTCAAGTGCAGATTAAGTAATTAGCAGTAAGGTTTAATCAGAAAACAAAAACTGGAAAACCTAGAAATCACCACCAGCACAGCAGATTGGTTGTGAAATGTTTAGCAACATATTGTCTTTCATGCTTAATTCAATGAAATCCCATCTTTTCTCTCAGGAACTCTAGTATAATTTGCCTATTTCCAAACCCTATTTTCAATCACACAATAATATGACAAAAGAAATTAAACTGAGACTGAGTAATCAGCCAAGGTCATTGAGTAAGCCTCATGTCCAAGTAGGAATTTGATCCGAAGTCTCTCCATTTCCTGTCTGATTATCTAGACATGACAAGATTTGACATGTCTGAATTAGCCCCCAAACTACTCTAATGTTTCTAATTGTAACCACATGATTTTGAATAATTTTCCATTTTATGTCAAAGATACTGTCTAATTTGGTTTCCACATCACTGTCCTAATCACTTCACTTTGCATCACTTCAAACTTAATTCCATCACTGTTTCTATGAAGGTGAGAGAAAGGCTGTTTATTTAAAAAAAATCACACAATTTATTGATAACAGCCTCTTCCAAGCCTATAAGAGATATTGCTAGGCAAGAGAACACAGGAAAATTACTGTCAACTCTTTGACAGTCACCAGGTTTGTTTCTGTGAATTTAAAACTTGGCTGCCAGTTGCATCTGAAAATTAATTTCACACATTTGAATCAGAACAAGCATAACAGCAGGGCCGTTGTGATCATAACTCCCTTGCAATAAAAATTGAGAAGCAAAGAAGCCTATTATTTCAAACATGAGAATGCAGTTCAGTAATGCAAAAGGGCATCATTGCATTTAAAAGAATAATTTTTGATTCAGCATAATTTTAGGGTAGGTGGCTGGCTATTTTGATAATATTAAAAATAATCCCTTTTTTAAAATAGGATGCCAGTCCAATTGAAAATATTGTCAAGTATCTTACTTTTTTTGCAAATGAAGAATACACATCCTTTACTGTCAAAGCATATCAGGAGAAGTTGTACCTTAACCCTTCTGAAAAAAAAATGTGAAAAAAATGATCAAAGTGGCTAGGAAAGAAGATGCTTCACTTCTTTGGGGTACTTTGGGGTTTCTAGTTTACAAAACAAAACCAGAACATTCAGGGTCAGCAGCTTGAGACAAGAAATGAAGCCTGCCTTATGTATGCATCAGCAAAAAGGACTATTTCAGCAAAAAGGAGAAAAAAGCTCTTTCAGCAATGGCCCCATCTTTGGGAAATGATTTATCAGCTGGGCTCCCTTTCAAGCCTTTTAATCTATATCTAAATGTTAAATGTATCTAAATGTGTATGCTGCCTAGACATTTTTAAGTATTCTGGCTGCTGTTTTTAGTGGCACAGTGGTTAAAGGGCAGTACTGCAGGCTACTCCTGCCGGCTTCTGGCTGCCTGCAATTTGGCAGTTGAAATCTCCCCAGGCTCAAGGTTGACTCAGCCTTTCATCCTTCCGAGGTGGATAAAATGAGGACACAGGTTGTTGGGGGGGGGGGGGGCAATATGCTGACTCTGTAAACCACTTAGAGCACTGTAAAGTAGTGTATAAGCCTAAATGCTATTGCTATTGCAACCAATCTTTCTACCTTTGATTTTAGTGGATTGTAGGCCATTCCAGAAAAGCCCAGTGGCATACATATTTTCCAATGAATTAAGGAATTGAAATAGTATATAATAATAGTAAGGAGCAGTGATGGCATAGTAATTGGAATGCAGTATCACAGGCTAACTCTGCCCACTGCCAAGGGTTTGATCTGTAAAATGCTTAGAGAGGACTGTAAAGCACTATCAAGTGATATATAAGTCTAAGTGCTGCTGTTATTGCTATAACGCTTGGATCTTGTAATCCTTTGCAGAAATCTGAAGATACATGATGGTTCTTCATTTATTTATTTATTTTATGAGGCTTCCCAATTTTTTTTTTTACTATATTTATGAATTGGCTCAACACTCCTTCCCTGAGTTTTACTTATTGCACACCATTAAATGATTTTTTTTACTAAATTAAAAGGCTGGAGTTATCACTATTTATTTTTTAGAGAATTCTGACTCTGAAAGCAAGCAGAAGACTATTTTTTTTTAAAAAAAAATAATAATTTTGGCATAAAGTAGTAAGCAGTTAATTCCTAATGAAAGCACTAGAAAGAAAGTAGGATAACTCTTCTTCATGAAACTGTGATTGTGACACAATCCTAGATATTTAAATCCAAAGCCATAAAGCCTCCTTGGACCTTCATAATCGTACACTGAGTTCCAATCATAAATTCACACATTCTCATCTGAATCTCAGGGTTCTCCCATAGCTGAGAAAACATGACTGGCTGGGAAATTCTGGGAGCTGAATTCCACACAGCTTAAAGCTGCCAAGATTGAAAAGCACCAGTTTAAAGTGTTACACTCTGAGAGTAATCTTCTCTTTAACATTCAGTCTGAATCTGCTAAGTGAAGAGAGCATAGATGTGCATCGGTGATGTGGTTTGGAATGGCATGCTCCAGTTGCTCCATGCCAAAAACCGTTTGGCTCCAATTTGGCTGGTTTCCCCTTTTTGGTAAAGTCCCCAACTTTTTTACCTGCTACTCAGTCTTTCTCTTCCTTTTTCTTCCTTTTCGTTCTTTCTTTTTTCTGACTTTAAGAAAACCAGAGGTCCAGCTTCTGCAGCTCCTGCTTTTCTGTTTATAAAGTAGATTGGTTGATTGATTAACCAACCCATGTTTAGCTTCAAATCAAATCAAGTTTATTACAGTCAAATACCAGAGACCAGGACAAATAAAAACACTCAAGGAATATCTAGTTAAACATTCTAGAATAAAATAAATAAATAACAGACAAAATCTATATTAAAATCATAATTTGGCATCCAATCTGTCTGTTCCACGTGGCCCAACTATACTATAATATCGATACTTAAAGTGTGAGGCCCATTGTCTTTAAATACCAAAAGGCGAGAGAGTAGTAATGCAAAAGGTTTGCTACATCAGTTGTGTAAAGTAACTTTGGTGGATTAATCATGGGAATCCCCAGTGCTGCTATGCAGTTAATCTAGTGACCATATTTGGCATGGACAGATGTTTCTTGGTTTACAACCTCTAATTGAACCTGCTCATCAAGGTCCTAAATTGTGATAGTCATAAAACGTCTTCCAGATGTGACCAATTTGATTTCACAACCATTTTTGTTGCAGTCATTAAGTTCACGCAGCACTTGTAAAGTAGGTGCTTCGGTCATTAAGTGAATGCTACAGTCATTGAGTGAACAAATGGTTCACTATGAACACAGTTGTGCTAAAATCCAAAAGTAAATGCCGGTTTTCAGCAAAACCATTACAAAACGAGGCTATGTGACCCTGGGATGCTGCAAATGGATGTAAATGTGGAGCAGCTGCTGGGCGACTGAAATTTGGTCACATGAATGAGGTGGGGGGAGGGGCAACTTCTGGAGCTGCAAATGCAGATCATAAATAGTCCTCAAATAGTTCCAGTATAACTTTGAACTGTCCCTAAACAGACAATCAAAGTCAGGAATTGCCTGTACTTGAAAGTATAGTTGAAAAGATTTCGCTTTGCTTACCTGGCCTAAAATTCACTTAATTGTATGCAGGATCCCATCCGAGTCAGTCAGCGGGATCAAAGGTTTTGTCTTCTGAGCTTTTGGACTCGTGCTGGAGCCCATCCTGAGAGAATTCCTCTGGGCTCCTTGAGGATGCTGAGCCCCTCTTCACACAGAGAGTTTCTCTCAGGATGAAAGTGCAGAAGGCAAAACCTCTGGTCCCGATGACCAACCCAGACTGGATCATGTGACGTTATCCCAGGGACACATATTTCCTCTTCGTTCCCTTCACAGCGGCTGCTGACTTTAGGGAACCCCCCACATCCTCTCCTCACATTTTATTTTTAGAGTTTATAGTTCCCACACTGACTACAACAGTCCCAATCGGGAAGAATTGGATGGTACCTCTTCCAATTAATAAACATTATTAAAAGGCATACATTTTCATCAGCTACTGCTTGTTTTATCACAAAACCTTTTGGACTTTAATAACTATTTTTTGAAAAAGGTGCTAAACTCCTTCTGATTTTTGGCTACCATAGACTAGCATAGCTCTCTTATTACAGCAATCCTCTTATCAACTCCCCAATTTTAAGCACTACTTTAGTATTGGCTGCACCTGGAGAACTAAGAGGTGGCAGTTAAATGATACATTTCCCCATCCTCCACCCTCCATCTTGCTGCCATGTTATGATCATTGCATCAAACAGTCAACTCGTCAACCCATAGTTTCAATGAGTAATTTAAAAAGCCTATTAAGTTAATGGTACAACAAGGAAAAATAAAGAAAAAATACTGCAGTGCACAGAGTAAGTACAGCATTATCCATTTCAAGTGGAAGATGTATTTGATGTACTTCATGAGATTGGGTGGGGATAGAAACGGAGGGAAACACCAATTATGGCCCTCAGAAAGTTGTGTGTTAAAGTTCTATTGAATGTTGCATTTAATTCAATGTCGTATAGATCCTTTGCCAGTAAGCAGTGAGGACACGTTGTGGAACAAGATTTAGAGTGGCACAATTTCCTGCCAGCTCTGGATGAGATGGTAGAATGGCAATTGAAGAGCCGAGGTGGCGCAGTGGTTAGGGGTGCAGTACTGCAGGCCACTTCAGCTGACTGTTATCTGCAGTTCAGCGGTTCAAACCTCACCGGCTCAAGGTTGACTCAGCCTTCCATCCTTCCGAGGTGGGTGAAATGAGGACCCAGACTGTGGGGGCGATATGCTGACTCTGTAAACTGCTTAGAGAGGGCTGAAAGCCCTATGAAGCGGTATATAAGTCTAACTGCTATTGCTATTGCTAATTCAAATGTGGGTTGAATGACAGTCAAACTGTCCATTGTTGAGAAGTAGACTTAGGGCTCCAATGAAATTACCTTCTTATGTGGGTATATGACACAGGCATCATTATCCTTTCAGGGATCCTAAGGCTGAAACAGGATAAACATTCAGTTAGTAATAAAAAAAATTAAGGCTTAAAAATTGAATTCTTAAAACAGCAGAATATTCTATTGCTAATGTAAAGCCAGATAGAGCTTGGGGGGACTGTATAAAGAAGCCACATGTGGCCTGCAATCAACTGTTTGCCCATCTGGTTCTATAACAACATTCTAACACAATAATCAAATCACTATTCAACAGTAGTGTTGACTCAGGTTTTTAGACAACTTACAAAAATGGTATAGGAAGGAGAGAAATTCGTTTTGATGTTATGGGCAACATTGACTAACATGCAATGTAGTTCTATTTTTCTTGAGCTACTGTCACATAGTAGGTATTTATGACATCTACACAATGTCGTCACCCCTTTTCAAGGTGACATTACTGGTACCATATTTCTAATTTAAGCAAATTTAGGTGCATGTCTTTGCACTATAAACCAAATCTCAGTTGATCTCTCTCGATACTTTTAGATTATAACAGATAGCTTTTCTTTGACCATGAATTGTTTTGAAATTCATTCCAAATTATAAACCATTATACTGGAAGAAACTCTGGAGTATTTCGGTATCCTTTCTGATCAACAGTTTTATTAAATAGTTATATATTTATTAAAATGTGGCTTACAAAGAAAAAAAATGTTCCCTCTCTAATAAATGTAACAAATTCTAATTGTACCAAGAGATTTACCAGGGTAGATAGTTTAATTCAACAGATTAAAAGCCTATTATAACCTTGCATCATAAAGAGGGATTAATTGCGGCATTATTAAGGCACGTCTTCTGGTTTGATGGAACTTAATACCTTTTTAGAAATAAATGCAATGTAGTAATATTTACAAGAAAATTAAAAGCTGCTGGACAGGAAATGTCATGCTCCAGCATTATACAACCCTAAAAGAGGTTTCTGTTTATAGATTTCATTACCAACCGGATTTATGTTCAAAATGTCTAATCTGTCCTTTTATTGAAAACTTTGTATTGACCTTCATTATCTGGAGGCGGATTTAAATTGTTCACAATGTTACATTTTAATCGGCTTGATTTTAGTTTCCCCAAAAGCAGTCCGGAGGCTTAAAAGAGACCCCATTTTAAACCAAGTGGAATAAGGGCATTTCTTTCTTTCTTCTTACATGGTCACAGAACAATTAGTCATAGTTCTAATATTTAGACTTTCTTGAAAGTTATAAAGAAGGCAACAGTCATACATGCCCTCCCAATGTGTACTGTGTGTAGAAGTTTAAAGTGCACACTCGGTGTTTCAAACACGTCCATCCGAAATCTCCACCAGCACTTGGAGCGAGGAAGCAATTGAGTCATGTGCAATCAAAGTGATTGATTCTTCTTGCCCATATGAGACCCAGATCAAAAGGCATTGAATAGGGTCACTTTCCCACTATAATCATGATATCTTATGACACCTAGGGATGTGCTGGGAAAAAGACTTTCATCGAACAAATTACCTGCAGGCATTTCCTCTATTAAACCATTACTTAGCAAGAAGGCCAAACCAAAGGGAGTTGGGAAAGTTATCTCTAAAGTGTTCCCATTGAGAGAGAATTCTCCAGGGGCCAGAACAAAAAGTTAGAATTAAATACATAACATTATTACAGCTCAGACTACATTGCTTAGAGCCAGTGTGGTAACCATACATAGACCAGAAGAAGGAGGAAGAATTGAGCACGCTGGATAAACCAGGGGCATTCGGTGGCTTTAACTTTCCTCATTGCTAGAATGTTTTCTTTCTTAACTTGTAAAACGGAACAGAATATTCTATCTTGAAAATAAACCGGAAGCTGGTGCAGTTGTCCAAGAATGGCATTGTGTTTTGGTATGATCATCAGGTTTAGCAGTAGTTGTAATATCCAACATTTTTCAATAGCAGTCTCACACGAAGGAGTACATGGCAGCAATATAAATTAGAAGCAACTAAAGCTTAATCTTCCTTCCACATGAAAAAGCATATTTTGCACACCTGTTGAAACCGAGAAGAGAAAATCCTGGCTATAGAGGAGTAATGCAAATTCTAAGAACATGTTCAAATTGTGGATCTGATCCCTCAGAGTTTGTGTTCCTACCCAATTCCCAGATCTCTTTTTCAGATGGAGGCTTAATTTGTTGGCTAACATTTTCATTTGGCACAGTCAGGAACTCATGTGTAAGTTTGTTTTTCTGATTTAAATTAAGCTTCAAGCTGCTGGAACAGTTTAATATGAAAAGGCCAGCTATCTGGTAAGCAAAATCATTCCAAATTTCTTTTCTTTCCAAAATGAATATGTAGGACTCTCACCAAACTGGTTGTTCATTTTACAACACATGCATATTATATAACCTATCATGCTTTTGTAAAACTAGTCCCAGAAACACCTCATACAAACAGGTTATTTGAGGCATTCTATGTACATGCTGATTTAAAGCATCAACTGAATTTGATTAAAATCAGTTGCCAAAATAGGTCTCAACTGCAGTAATTTGATTTGATATATCCGTATAATTTGAAAACAATAGAAAGAAAGACATCTGATTAAATTCAGCTATATGGTCTGAATTGTTAACCTAGCATGAAAAACCAGTTTGAGTACTGAATAAAATTGCTTTCAAATTAAATCTCCAAATTAACTTCAAACAGATCTACAATTTATCAAACTACCACCGTGTTTCCCCGAAAATAAGACATGTCCTGCTAATAAGCCCAACCGGGCTTTTCAGAGCATGCGCCATAATAAGCCCTCCCCCCAAAATAAGCCCTATTTTGCATGCACAACCAGTCCCCGCCATTACCACTGTACCACCTACTGGTACAGCTTGCGGGGCAAAAAGAGGGCTCGCTGCAAAAACAGCCGCAGGCCAGCAATGCGATCACCCCCTCCGGCCTGTTCCTTCTCACATAAAAAAACCACTGCCCACCCCAATGGTAAGGACAGCCTGCCAGGTTCCCTTCCCCATCGCCCCTTTAGCGAGGGGTGGCAGGTGGGGAGGGGGAAGTGAAACGCACATCCTAGCGCTACCAGAGACTGACAGCTCCGCTGTGTTTCTCACACTTTCCTCCATTGAAGCTGCTTGTAAAAAAAACCTCACGAGTTGAACTCATGAGGGTTTTTTTACAAGGGGATTCAATGGGTGAAAGGGCGAGGAACACGACGGACCTGGAAAGGTAAGAGGTGCGCCTCGCTTCTCCCCCCCCCTCGCTAAAGGGATGGCCGGGAAGGGAACCAGGCAGGCTGCCTTTACCATTGGGGTGAGGTGTTGGCCCGGGAGGTGCAACTCTTACCTTTCCGCCTTCATTGCGTTCCTCGCCATTGTGTTCAGGGAAGCCCCTGGTAAAAAAAAAAACCCTTCTCGCAACTTCAAGAAGTTTGATTTAACTTCCAAGAAGGGTTTTTTTTTTTTTTATCCAGTGGATTCCCTGAACCCAATGGTGAGGAACGCAATGGAGCTGGAAAGGTAAGAGGTGCGCCTCGCTTCTCTCCTGCCCCAGAAAATGATAAGCCCTCCCCCTATAATAAGCCCAAGGCCATATTTCGTGGGGCAAAAGAAAATACGACCGTGTCTTATATTCGGGGAAACGCAGCAGTGGTCTGTCATCAATTAATGGGCTGCATTTTATGACCCTTCAGAGTTTGAACAGCCACCCAGGAGGAAGATGGAAACGCCCAGAAGGCCAGTAGTATGTAACTAGTGTGTTTAAACACATGCAAAAGCAAAACAAGAAAAGCACAGGCAGGGGAATTGTTCAAAAACAGGGATGGGTTAGTGTATCCAAGTGATGTGATCCTATCCTTGAGGAGTGTTTCTGCAATATCAACTATTGCATTACATTTTCAGATGTATTTATTTTCTTCACTAGAGGTCAGAATTGTGCTGATGGATTCACAGCAACCAAGCCACAATATCTTATGCAAATTAATTGTATCCTGATATAGGAAGGACAAATGAGGAGATGTTTTAAAAATGGTCTGAAAAACTTACATGGCACAGGAATTTGCAGACGATTTAGGAACTAGGAGTCACTAGGTGAGATGGGTGAGGTAGAAATATGGGGAGTAAATAAATAAAAACTATGTATGGTTATGTAGCATGCTGTAGAGACTAATTTTCTTCTACAACTCATTATTTTCACAAATATGGACTATACAGAGTCCACACCGAAAATCCATGCTGGAGAGAAAACACATCATTGTTCATCAATTATCACATTTTTAATAGAGTGGCCAGATGTTTGAAGAATTTGATTAATCAACCCATTAGAAACTGTTAAAAATATTTCTAGAAACATAAAAGAAATTGAGATTCTCCTTGATTTTCTAAGATATCTTTGGAGAAAAATACATACTGTACGAGAAAATGCTCCCAAAATATGCATTGAAACATCTACTTACTTTACTGGGAGATATTGTACCACTGCCATTAAATATTTCACCAGCTTCAAGGATTTCATTGTAGTGATATATTTAGCAGGGATCACACTACAGATATGCTACTTTGAGTTTTCAACGAAAAGATGAAATGCAAATTAGGATTTAAATACAGATTATAGAGACAGTTCACAAAGGATTCATAATTAAAGGATGCAAACGCACACTGGCCCAAACCGAAGTGATCCTTCCAGTCATTTTCATGTTATTTCAGCAATGAGAAAAAATATTATCTGCATATTAGATGATGATGATGATGATGATGATGATGATGATGATGATGATGATGATGAGTCTGACTCTTGGAAATTCTATAGGCCAGATCTCTCTACGTCTTCTGATCTTGTACTACTTCTTTGAATTGTTCTATGCTCTGCTTCTTGTCAGCTTTGATGGTGTATAAGAAGTTATGAATACAATTTACTGGAGTAAAACTCTATGATGAGAAAAAAAAAAACCAGGGCTTCCTTTGGTTTAAAACACACTGACCTGGGGTAATTCTTGACCATTATTAAAAGAGCCAAAGGAAATGCACTGTGAAAAGGCGTCATGGGACCTCCTCACAACTATCGTACTATATGGGAACCAGTTCTATGCTGTTGTATTTCTTGTAAAATTAAAATTAACTCCTCCTTGTTTCAAGGGGAATCTCTGTTTGTTCACTTACGATGGAAGCTGTTATTGTCAAAATAGATAGCAGTGCACTTCAAAAAAAACAAACAGTCAATAACATGAGCATTTCCTCAAGTTATGCTTAACACCTGGTGACTTGCACCATATGCTTTTGGAAGCAAATATGTTATTGTTTTCTTCTTTGATGTATTTTCAAACTCTCAGGCTGGTCTTTGCCTCAATAATTGCCTGGTAGATTTTATTTACCTTTAACTAAGTCTGATTTTATGAAGCTTTTTGGACTTTATCAAAATCTTGAGATCTTTGCAGAAACTATTTACCTTTAATGAATAAATGGGATGAGGTCGGGAAACACTGCTCTTCCACAAGGCCTCTTGGAAATTAATGCTAATGTTATTTTATGTGCTGTGATTGTATTATCACATGAGACTGTTGATTTATTATTATGGTTTGTTGCACAGTCAGCCAATGATATGATGATATGACACTGAGAATGTATTATGTATTTGATATGGCAGTTATTGATTTTTCTCTTATTTAGCATTCTTGTATTATATTATACTGCAAGGCTCTTAAAATCAAAATTTGCACCTACATATAATGTGAATGTGATCTAATTTGATTTCTCCCTTGAACTGCAAATGGGAGCTTTTCAGTGGAGCATATCCAAACCTGGTGTGATTGTGTCCAGTCAGAATGTCATTGGAAACTCTGGACAAGATAAAGTATAAGAGGGATTATTGCTGCATTTGATATTTGCTTGAATCATGAGATCCTTTAAAATACTGAAATATTCCTGACTCCGCAACTGTTATTCGATTGTGGATTTCTGCTTGGTCCTCCAGGGGTTCTGACTTACTCTTCCCCATCTGTTGTTGATGTTAATTACCAGCCAGTATGGACCAGTTCGTCCACCTGCCCCAGTGCTATGCCGTTCTATTTAGCCACGTTTTTGAGGCCGGGTGCCTGCGTAGACCATGCGTGCACGTGTGGGGTGCACCGGTGATAAAAATAGGTGAAACCCACCACTCTTAATTACATATTGATATAGTCCAAATTCCAACAACCCTGGGTAGCTCACAAGTAAACACTAAAAGAAATAATGAAAAGAATAGCCACAAAAGACAGCCATCTGGACAGGAGCAAAAACATAGAACCTCAAGAGACCTTTAGTCACCCTTGATACAGGCCTCAGCAAAAGAAGTTTTCAAAGTCCTTCAAAACACAGGAAAATTGACCCTCTAGGCCTCTGTCCCGTAAGGCAGAGAATGCTACTGAGAAGGTACACTTTAAAGGATCCGACATTGGGACTGTCGATATGCCTCTTTTGATATAGACCAAGCTAGGCTGCAACTGAGTGAAATCTTGGGGCTGAGCAACGGTTCCAAAGGGAGCATTCTGCTGAAGGGGATGCTCTTTGTCCTTTTGTCACTCACGGTAGCCATGTTGTGAATGGAAAATCTCCCTGCAGCCATTTTGTGAACGCCTCCCCGTCTCCCCATTGGCAAAGCTACCAACCGATATTTTGATTTCTTGTACTAAGCTGCCTCCTCTTATTAGCCACAAGGAACAGAATCCCAGCTGAGCAAAGAGCTGCAGAGAGAAGCACTTCGTCTTTTCTCTCTTGTTTTCCCACCTCTCCCTAGTAGCCTCTCTGTCACTCTTCTTTTAAAGTTTTATTCCCTTCCTCTACTTAAGCTGCTGCCTTCTAGTTCAGCTTCTTTTCTTCTTCCCAGCCATTGCTCCTGGCTAAATGTCTCTTTCTCTCCTTTCTCCCCACTTCGTGAATGTATTTCCCATTTTCACAACTTTTTATATCTTTCCTGGCTTTGGATGTTGTTCCTTTCCTCTCTACTGGGTGGAACATATCTTTCCCTTGCCAGAGGCTTCCTCATCCCGATTTCCTCACTGAGTCCAGCCTGCCTGTCAGGAGCCATTTTATAACTCCCCCTCTTTTTATCTTCGCACCTTCGGGGACTCAATGTTCTTTGCTTCATTTACAGTTCACTCCAACAGAAATCTAGCACTCACATGAACTTCCTTTCTTCTCAACTCTACTGGAACCAGCTCAGTTGCAACCAACAAATGTATTCTGCAAAATATCTTATTTTGGAAAGCGCCTATATTACACCTCCGATATTTATGTAGCAGCCCATTTTAACATTCTATGCTCAACTTCAGTCAAGGTACTGTAGGAAGAAATTTCAGGTTTGAAACTCAGAGACAAATGAGGTTAAGGGCTGGGAAAAAAAACATATGGAGGCATCAATATGTGAACTTTGCCTCACAATCTTTTCTCCCATCACAATGCATATTAACGGCGTCATCTACACATTGCTATTCATTTATGTATATTCTGCCTAACAAAGATATTCAAAGTAAGGGACAATAGACTGAAAGTATAATTTAAAGGGCATATGTTGGTAATAAAATGCTTGCTAAAACAATTCGAAAGAACTAAGTTAAAGAAGTGTCTCTTAGCCTTCCCGACAGAAAGAGTTTGGGATCAAAACACAACTCCTGAAAGAATCCACTTGAGGGGCCATGTGCTCATTATGACATATGGGATTTTTGAAATATTTTTTCAACCATTACTGTGCTGATACGCTGGTAGTGAAAACAGGAGTTATACCGAGATAGGGATGGATGGCATTATTAGATGCTATGTTGATTTTAATTTCGTAATTTTCAATGTTTTGAATGTTTTTATTTGTTGTTTTATTTGCTGTGAGCCGCCCAGAGTCCATAAGGAGTGGGTGGCATACAAATACCATTAAAGTAAAGTAAAGCTCTATGTTATTAATGGAAACTGATTATGATTTGGAAATCTATAGGCAGAGCCTTTGTAAGGGGGACAATGAGGGAGCCATAGATGAAGGGAATCTCATCCAAAGGATGAGTGCAGTTTTTTTTTAATGCATTGCAACTTGATTAAAAGACTGTATGAGGGGTATTCAAATTGAAAACTAAACTTTCTCCTATGGTTCAAGGGGATTTGGTTTCCTAGGATTAGTTTGGAGTAGCTCATCAGCATTTAAAAATTCCCTACATCCCTATAACCTCAATATTCACATGTCTTTAAAATGTAGCTAAACAAAGCAACCACAAGCACAAGAAAATACAAACAAACAAAATCAGTGAGACAAACTAGACTCAAGGGCGAGTCCCAAGTTGGCCAGAGTTTCACTTTTGGGGGATGTGAAGTTTGATGATCCTGTTATCGGTGTCTTCTTGTTCCATACAATTAACTGTACTGTTTTTTTAGCCTGCTTCTAAGGTTACAAAATTATTAAGAATATGTGACATGAAACAGAGTTGGCAAGACTCCCATTCTCACTCAAAGATTGTTGAAAATTGCTAAAAGTAAAGTTCACTCGCTGGAACAATTCTATCCTTCTTACAATGACAACAAACTAAATTGGTACAGGAAGGTTAAAAATAAATTCTCTGCTTAGAGATGATGGTGAGGGATGATGCTTGATGAAATAGGTTGAGAGAACACCAAGGGTAATTATAGCTCAACAAACAGAAAATCCAAATTATCTAATGAAGAAAGTTGTTTTCTGTGGTCTGTGTATTCTATGCAACTTGAAATTACTGGTATAATACATTTTATATGCTTTGTTTCCAGTATCTATTCTCTCACACAATTCATTCTGGACAGTGAACTCTGCTGAAGACTGACAACTTTGTGGTTTCGGGTAACTTGTAACCACAATATTAAATGCTTACATTAACCTGATGTATTTTATACCTTTTCTATGTTCCTATTTAATTATTTATCCAAATTTAGAGTCTACCCAATTGTTACTAACTCTGGATGGCTAACAGCAACAACAACAGTAAATAGAAATGTTGTTAAAAAGAGATCCTGTCTGATTGGAGAATAGTATACTGTCTACAGCTACTCCACAAACAAAACTTACACAATGAAAGGTGGCTCACCCAACATCTGAACCCCATCCCTATGAATGACAGTTCATAGATACTCTAACCATCGTAGGGTTCTCTGAAAAGGACAATCTAGGGGCCACTGAATGGGGACAGGGGGAAAAAATTGCCTTCTAAGAGCTGTTCAGATGGGATTGCGAGGCCAGTTTTCATCTTAAAATTATCCCCTTGAGAACAAAGGTAAACAAAAACATTGTCATGTGAAGAAAAACCAGGGCCACATATGTAGAATATAAATTAGCTACTTCATTGCTCAAGCCTATTTCATAGCGATCTTTTTAGAGTGGCAATTTGTCCTTGGAAAGACCAGTTCAATGGCCTTTTTTTTGGGGGGGAGAGGGATTCATACCGTGTCCTCTTGTGAATATGCAATGATTCCAGACTCATCCCCCGCTTGACTCCTCCTCCCGACTGGGACAGTCCATCTCTGACCAAAATCTGCTTCCAAAAAAAGTCCATTGGATGTCAAAGGTAGTTTTTAAAATTATATGAAACCCTAAAATTGTCAGCAATATGTCTAAAGCTTACCATGAATCCATAAGATGGAAAGAGAAGCAAATATGTTCTATAAGATGAATCTGTTTGAATGGAATTTGAACTCCATTATAGTCATCTCAGACATTGAGATGGGCAGCACAAAAATCGAATAAATAAATCACTCAATTGCTGGGGCGTGGTATTTGCTTACTTATTGCCATGCTTGTTTTTAGAAAGACCATGAAATGTGTTTTCTTTTGGGGAGAGACAACCTTGGGAGTGGGAATCACTATAAGAAGTGTAGCCTTCTTGTTATGGGGATTTTCTTTTCTTGTATATAAGTTTTATGTCTACCCCAAGTTATTATAGTTGTAGTTTAATCATATCATGCTGTTTTGCTTCTTTTAAATTTCATTCCCGTATCTCTAAAGTATAATAGATTTTGATTTGGATTAGCATCTAAACTCAGTTTAGCAAGTTAAGTAAATAAATAAATCTTGTCTCAAGTGAAGACAGTTCCTGTAAATACACATCAAATAGTCTGAGCCCCAGTTTCAACTTATGTGATTCCCTTGTTGCAGAAAATAATGCAAACCCGAATTGTGGAGGAATTACACAATGATCCTTTGACAGCCAGTTAGTAATGACAGGTGGAAGACCATAGTGATTCAAATAGTGTCCCAATTCAAGCACATTAGAATATTCTCAGAGGTTTCCAATTCTGATGTCTTTACCTCCTCCCCAAAACAAAGTCCTGAAAAGAAGAACACACTAAATAAAGAAGCTCCTGATTAATTGTATTTCCCATCCACCGCAATGATGGGATTCAATTTGGGTGTGGCTTGATGGGCGTGACATGGCTTGGTGGGCATGGCAGGGAAAGGATAGTGTAAATCTCTGTTCTCTCCCCACTCCAAGGGAAGGTTACTGCAAAATCCCCATCCCCTCCCGATCAACTTGGATTTAGGAGGCAGAGAATAGATGGGGGTGGGGCCAGTCAGAGGTGGTTTTTACCAGTTCTCCAAACTACTCAAAATTTCTACTACCTGTTCTCCAGAACTGGCCAGAACTTGCTGAATCCCACCTCTGATCCACCTCCTTCCAAACTCATTTTAATGCAGTAATCTCGCAAGCTTATATTTCTTACTTTAATAGCTGAGTCCAAAAGCCTTTTCTTAATTTATTATGTGTGTTCATCTTCTGCTTCATATGAATGTGTGTATGTTTGTGTTTGTGTTTGTGTGTGTGTTTGTGTGTGTGTGTGTGTGTCAGCCCAGAGTCCTACGGCATTGGGCGGCATATAAATTTATTAAATTACTAATTAATTATTACTATTCAGAAGTAAATACTGTACATTCAGAGCACAAAGTGGTACACATTTAATCAAGGGAAATTCTCAGTGAGCTCAAGGAGAGTCAAGGAGACATTACCAAAACAATAGTGAATCTGCTTTCTAACAGGATGTCTCACCATTATGTTAATAGGTGAGTGTTCAATGCAAATCTTATTCAACTTGACTCACCCATATCTTGTGGATTGTGTCAATTTAAATTTCCCAGTAGATCTCAATGCAAGTTAGAAATTTTCCAAGCAAGAGATGATCATGCTTTATAGGTTCCACAGATTAACTCTATTATTTGCCTTCATATTGTCATGCTGATCTCCTATCAGTCTTTTTGAAAACAGATGCAGAGCTGAATCCTGTGTGATTCCCCAAACTTTCCAATGGACTGTTCTAGCTGCTGCTAAAGGCATTCTGTGGACATTCTAGCACACTAGCGTGTCATTGAATGTAGGCTAGTATCCTGCTGCTTCATGATAGAAGGAAAAGGGGAACAGCTTCTTGGCTAAACCTGCATGTTTACTGGTGGGCATGTTGACTGATAATCTAAAGGACAAGATTCGTATGGTCTCCCTGCAGATTAACACTGATTTCCCTTTGCTTTCCCTTGTATGCTCATCTGAGCCTTAGAAGCAGTTAGGAATTCTCTTGCAATTTTGCCAGAGATGCGTAGAGCTTATGCGAGATGTCAGTGAAATCTTGGGAGATTTGAGCTAGCAGCATTGAAGTTCTGCAGCAAGGAGCTGCTGGCAGTGCAGCAGAGTAGGAGAAGTCATTTGACAAGCAAAGCAGCTTGCTGTGACCTAAAATAGGTCAGAAAATGAGATGGAAGTTGATACAATGAACATTCCAAAGTACTATGAATACTGAAGTTCTAACAGTGCGGACAAGTGAAAGTTTCAGATTGTTCAATTACAAATAAGCAAGGTGATATGTTTTCCTCACATGGAAATATGCTAATTGCAAGCCTTTTTTAAGTTATCCTCTTTCAGCAGCAGGGTAGCCTTCTTTTAAATTATGAACATTTTTCTAACGAATAAGGTGGTAACATTCCTTAGCAGAGCAGAAAGGGGAGGCTAACCCTACAACTGGAGTCAAAATTCACAAGACATCACATCAGCAACTCTTATGCCTGCAGATGCTTTAGAGAGATTCTCTTTTTTATTGCACTTCCCCTCTCTATTTGAACAAAAAGCAAATATAATAATAGGACAAGTTCACAAGCTGTGGCAATAATCGGAGCATTCTAACAACCTTCTTAAGCAATCTATAAATAAAGATGGTTCATTTTCTTATGAGCATTGAACCAGGGGTGAAATTCAGCAGGTTCTGACAGGTTCTGGAGAAACGGTAGCGGAAATTTTGAGTAGTTCAGAGAACTGGCAAATACCACCCCTGGCTGGCCCCAGAGTCGGGTGGGAATGGAGATTTTGCAGTATCCTTCCCCTGCCACGCCCACCAAGCCACGTCCACAGAACCGGTAGTAAAAAAAAAATGAATTTCACCACTGCATTGAACCTACACTTTGTTTGAAAAGATCTGTTTTCCCAGTTAATATTCAACTAAGATGATCACGGAGAATGATTAAATTATAATCATTGATTTGATTCATGACATCTTTCAAAAGCAAAAAGCAAAACAAAACGCACCTCCTCTCGGATATTATTTCAAGCTAAAAAAAATCTGAGAACTGGTTGTTTAGCTGTCACTGCAAGCATTTAGAGAAATGATACTTGGGTCAGAGCTTTTCCTTCCTCCGGGGAAGGAAAAAGATTGACTCTATAAATCAGTTTTCCCAACCTTGTGTCCTCAAGATGAGTGAGCTTCCATCTCTCATCACCACTAAGCAGCACAGACATAAGACATGTAATGTTATTTCTTTTAAAATGAAGCCCACATTCAAAGAATTATTCCAGTTTGGCTCTGGGATATGAATGGCAGCAGACAATCTTTTGTCATTCATCTCCAAAAACAAAATATGCAATGTTTAATTCGGTAAACAGAGGGGCTGTAACAACATGTCTCTGACTGTGATCAGGATGCTAAGATTGGAAGATCCGGGCCATATGAGAAGACCATGCAATAGGGCTCTTCAGGATACCAATGTAGTAATTTGGAAGTATATCCATTTGGTATGATTTTTTTTGGCTACCACCTGATGTTTCCTATTAATGAAATTGGTCCTTTCATTTCATTTCTTTCATTTCATTTTTCAATATATCTTTAGTACTGACATCCCTGGAAGAAATGGGCTTAAGGTCTTTGGCCTGTTTGAAGTGGGGAAGGTGGAGTTGGTTAGGAACTCTCTTAGAAGTGAACTGTTTCCATCACTACTCTTAATTCCACACTTCTTGAAGTCATATAAAAACATCAAACTTTGGCAGTGCAACTTGGGAGTACCAATTCACTCTTAATGGGAAATACTTACCTATATCTGTCATACAGGCTCCAGATTGATGAGCTCTATGTTAAATAACATAGCTGTCTTCTTTTTTAAAAAATTTTTTAATTTTTAATTTAAAACAAATACCACATTCTTCTTTACATGCTATAGAAAGTGTATCAGTTGGTTACAAAAAGACTTTCGTGCATCTCTTCCACAGCCACAAACATAATTCATATTAATTTAAGTATTTTAACTCAAATATTCATACATGTCACCATCATCATATCTCCATTTTCATTTGACTATAATTGTTTAAGCGTCCTTCATCATAAAATATATCAAAATTTAATACATAACCACATACTGGCCTTTCAATTACTATTTCTAAAATCATCCAATGACACTAAATCCTTATGTCCTATTCTAGCTAAACATCCATAATATTTAATACCCATATCTATATATACGTTGTTATTCTTATCGCTCTTTTATTTGACTATATCTTATATCGTAACATTTTCCCCCTAATAATCAAAACTTTAACTGTATCTAACTTAGTTCTTTTTTTATTGTTATTATTAACCTTTATGTATAATCCAAAGGAATTGCTAATCTTCCTTACATGGGTACCATTCAATATTTATATCCAATTATACTTATCATAACACCACACATTGTATACATTAGTAACATTATCAGTTATTTATTTAAGCTATATCTATTGTCAATAATTTTCACTGTTTAACTAGTTTTAAATTATATTCTTCTATCTATCAACATGTATCTTTCCAATAGCAAAACAGTCTCATATCTTCTGCCATTTGTGGTGCCAGTCCTCTAATCATCTTCTTGATCAGCTTTGTATAGACTCCTCTTAGCAACTCCTTGCTTATAAGATCTCTCATATAATCTTGATGCCCTCTTTCTGTTTCCTTATTCATCTTATCTTTGATTGCCAGCAGTGTTATCAAAACTTTTGCTAATAGAACTTATCTCTTTAAATCCATAGATTCTTTGGTTTTTTCTTCTTCTGTATCTTGCCCTCTGAAATAAATTTCCTCTCCATTTAATTCCTCTTTCAGTATTCCACTCTTTCCATTTTCAGAGTCAAACCAATCACCATAAATATCAACAGGTTTAATCTCTTTATATTCATTTTCCACTTTTATTTTTTGAGTTTTAATCACCACATTTTGCATTTGATAGACATCCTCAATTTCTTCATCATATTTTGCTGTTATGTGCTCTAAGTCTTCCAGTTTCTTCTCTATCCTTTCATATGTATTTGATAATTTCTGTATTTCTGAAAGTATATTTTGCAAACTTGAAATTTCTGTTTTATTTTGAAATTGTGACATTCTCTCAGCTAACAAACACAGCTGCTCTAGCTTGGAAGGTTAATAAAATTCAAACATAGATTCACAAAAACATTTGTTTTCACTTTTCTCTGGTTAAAGATATACTTCAGAGGGACATCTGTGTGCTTCCCTTCTTATCACTCTCTGTAGCCAAGCAGTGAAACCTTGTAGTGCCAAGTCAAAACAATCAGTGGAGAAAAAAAAGTGTTCCAGTTTCAATACACAAACTCCAATCCACAAACCACAAGTTAGAAAAAAGAGTCCAATCTTTAAATGAGTTAGAAAAATACCCACAGCAATGAAAGAGGAAAACTTTAGTCCATAAGTTACAGAGAACAATAAAAGAAAAAAAAAAATAGAAGAATAAAACTTAATCCATCCATTTCAAAAGGCTTGTATAAATTCCATCCATAAAAATAGCATTTAAAAAGTAAGATAACCACTGTCCAAAACTATTCCAAATTTAATTCCGCCGCTTGATTCTTTTGTTCTCCAATTTAGATTAATTTTAAGTTTTTTATAGGCAGTCTCTTTTTAAAACAGTAAAAGTTCCTCACCAGCTTTCTCTTTCCGTATCCTTCCGTTTTGCCCTGACTTCGTCAGCCTTGGCTGGAATTTTTGTCGTCGGCTTGAAGAAATTCTCTTACGTCTATCAGGGACTTTGCAATGTCCCTGATATCAGCAAGATGTATTCTTCCTGTTCATCATCTCTTCGGGATGGTTTAGGTTCGATTGGATAACCCAGCTGCAAAAGTATTGGCTGCGGTCTCAGAGCAACGAGACCGCACGTCCATATCGTTGCGACATTGGCTCCTTCTTCAACATAGCTGTCTTCTGATATAAGAGAAGTTTTGACATTCACATAAAGCTATTAACTCTTTCAGTAGGTCTTTGAAGAAATTGTTTTTGTTCCTGCCTAGTGGGTGAATATTTTATGTGTATGGATATTTCTTGGAGTTGGGAAAGTATATTGATGCTGTTGTATTCTGACCCCCTCCTCCACCCAGTAACGAATGCCGAGACAAGCTTAGCTGGAATTCCACAGCACTTTATTAGCAGGAAACATAAATCTCGGTGGCTGAAAGCCCAAACACAACAAACAGATAAGAACCTTGGCAGCAACTCAGACTTCGACAGATACAGATAACAGCTTCTCCAGCGTTGATAATTAAGTTGAATCCTGCAACCAGACTCCTCCCAGAGTCTCTCCTTAAATACAAGCTTGAGAGGAGCCTAATTACAACCACCTGGGTCCAATTATCTTCAGTACCTGCGTAGCTGTTCTCTACGTTGATCTGCCCGCCATTGCCGGGCATCCAGGACCACCTCCCTTGTCTCCTCGTCACTGCTCCAAGGCCTGACATCAGGAGCACACTCCCTTTGGCTTTCACTGCTGCTCCATGCCTCAGGCGCCTCCTGGTGGCCAACCAGCCTCTCTGCACCCTGCTCAGAGTCGGAACCCTATCCAGGGTCCTCCACCTCTTCCAGAGCCGACTCATAAGGCCCCTCGCTGGTGGAGTCTGTTTGCAGCTCCAACGGCTCCTGCTGGGCCACAACAGTGTTGTATAAACCTCTTGGAATCAGCTATATTGACATTATAAGCCGAATATGAATAAATAAATCAACTAGAGTTTACATACAGATTTCCTCATCAATAGTGTTAAAATAGGGAATATAATTGGGTCATGAAAGCTTCATTCATTTAAAATGACATATGTTAAAAAGGGGTGGAACTTTGAATAACACATCATGTTCACATTTTGACTCTGTTGAACAACACCACTCAATACTTCTGTGGTATAGTGCCTTTGTTTGCTTATTTTGATTATTAGGATACACATTTGTAAATATATTCACATAGTAGAAGCACAAATATAAAATTCATTGTTGTAACTTCCTATACTACTTTAGAATCAATTAGTGTGTGTGTGTGTGTGTGTGTATAGATAGATAGATAGATAGATAGATAGATAGATGATAGATGATAGATGATAGATGATAGATGATAGATAGATAGATAGATAGATAGATAGATAGATAGATGGATAGAAATAGAGAGATAGATAGATAGAGATAGAGACAGAGACAGGGATGGAGGGAGAGAGGGAGGGAGAGAGGGAGAGAAAGACACACACACACACACAGAGAGAGAATACAAAAAAGTGGATCCTTTTCCACCAAAGTTTAGCTCTCTGCTCAGATATATTCTATGGAAAGACAATCTTACTAACTGTCTGTAACTCTGATTCTATTAGCCTTGATATCAAGGAGTGCCTTCCTTGGACATTATTTATCTGGTTTCGTTGTCAGATTGCCCCAGTAGCTGTTTGTTTGTTTAATTGATTTACTGTATATAGCTACCCACCTTGTACATACAACACTCTGAGTGGCTCAGAACACATTATAAACAATAAAAAGAACAAAATCAATGAAACATAAAGTTATAATGATGCTGAGACTAAACCCCAAGCAATCAGCAAGACAGCAACACCTAACCTCCCAACTCCTATACTCTGGAGCACATCCCGCTCTCTCCCGTGCCTTGAGAAAGGCTGGTAGAGTTGTGCCCAATTGAACCTCCAGGAGTACAATGTCTTGTTCCGTTCCATCTGGGAAAGACCTGCCTCATTTCATCTTTGCTTTCTCTCTTTAAAGCTGTTTCTCTCATGATGATTTTAGAACTTTGTGTACATATATGTCTTTCAAAATTTGGTTCTTCTGTCACAGGGGGAAAAGAGAAGTGTTTTAAACACACTCGGAGAGAAAATGCTTCAGGCACACGGCATGGATTTTTTAAAAAATGGCAAGCCTATTCTCCCAGTTGCAAAATGGACAAAGATTTATCCCCAGCCCAATCCTGGTATCCAAATAATGTAGTCGTGGAAAAGAAAAGGAGAAATGGAGCCAGAAAGATGCATAATGCCACAATAGGAAGTTACAACAAAATATTCTGGGGATATTAAAGGAGAAATGTAGTGGTTTCGTCTTCTAATTAAAGGGCCAGGCTCAAAACTGGGAGAACACGATTTCTAGTCCTGCCTTAGCACAGAGCCAGCTGGGTGACTTCTTGTCACTCACTCACTCTCAGTTCTAAGAAGACAGTGGCAAACCACTTTGAAAAGCTTGCCAAGAAAATGGTGTGGAACTTGCCAACATAGTTGCTGAGAGTCAAGATTGACTTGAAGGCACCAAATTGTTATTATTATAGGAGGGAAAGGCTGAATTGCTCCCTGCTGAAAACATTTATTATAGGCAGAAACAGAGTTAGCCTATGGTAAGATGGGCAGCCAATAATTTTTATGAATAAATTAAATAAATCAAGAGCAAACCTGTTTCCGGGCTGCAAGGAAGATGTGATGGTAGCAATTGGCAGCTGTTTGATCCACTTTTTTAAAGAGTAAGACCATTTGGCCTTTATATACTTTATTAAAAAGTTCTCCTTTAATTGCCCCCTGCTTTGACTTTGGCAATGCAGTTCTTGGTTAACCCAGTGCATTCAGAAGTGCACACATTAGGAGACAACACAGAGAAATGCTTATTTTAGAATGTACAATTTAAATGTCGGCGTTCTTTTTAAAAAAATAAAATTGCTTTGTCTGATGAGGAAATGGGCTGGAATGGGTGCATGACTGACACAGACCAGAAATAGACTGATTGGTCCATTGTGGGGTTAGGCAGAGGGAGCAGTAAGACTAATCTTGCTTTCAAGATTTGCCTACAAGGTAACATTTGAATACAGCTTCTGCAGTGCCAGTGCAGTAAGGTGCAAGAAATATTCAGATGATTGCCTGCTTTAAGTACTGAAGCTGTAGTTTTGTGTTAAATTTATGTTCCTCCTAAAATTTAACCTGTGCATTACCTTTGAATTCAAGATAAGTTAGCATCCACTGCATTGTGAGGTTGCTTTATAGTAATCAGAACACAATGGACAAAAATATACAACCTAATGCTATTGCAGATTCCAATCCCTGTAAGCAGAAATGGCCTGCATTTCAAATGGATTCTGTTTCAAGGTAAATAAAGGGCCATTTAGCAACCCTGGTTTGGATCACTTTTAAAATTCATTTCTCCAGGGTTTTGCATTATATGGTAGTAGAATTATAGCTTATATAGCTTGCTTGCCCTTCCACAAAACAGTGTTTTACAACGAGTAAGACAAAACAACTTCATCTAGGCAATCACTGGATACTGGAAATCTTGGCACTGACACAAGACCGAATGCCAATTTCAAGGTAAAAGGATCTATTGCTATATTTTTAAACGCATCTTCATGAGATCAGTCGAGATTTGAGGCCTTCATCTTTTGCACTGTCCATCTAAAGAAGAAACTCTCTGGAAGTGATACCAAGAACACTTCAATTCATTTTCAATGGGAATATGGAAACTGAATTGATTGTGTATACATACACAGTCTTTTATTGTGCTAGCTAGTAGGTTTTTGTCAATTCTGTCAACCCAGGTTCTGGTTGTTAACACAGTAATAGTTTGAATTACTCTGAGTTCATGAAGCTGATTCCCCAGAGGATTTTCACACAGGATTTCTTCAGCTTTTCACCAATTTATTTTAAGCAAACTATACTCAATTCTTCATTTAGCAGCGGGGGCTTTAAATGTTGATTGACACTGGGATGTAATCCATCAGGTCCCTGCGATTTGAACTAGTCTAGAGCAGACAGGTGTTCGCCTGCCATTTTCTTGCTTGTTTTAATTTGCATTCCTAATCAAAACCTGTTTTTGGTAGATTGGCTATATTTTCTTTTTGCATGAAAATGCGAAGATTGAATTAAGCAGCTCTGCTTTCTGTCTACTGCCCTACTTCCTCAACATCTTCTCCCATTAGTGGACCAATTGTTTCCTTGGCTTTTTTCTTGTGTTTTTATATGTTGAAAGAAACCTTTTTTAATTATTATTTTTGACATTTGTTACAAGACTTGCTTCCTTCTGAGCCTTAGCTTTCCTGATTTCATCTTTGCAAGTTTGGGCTATTTGTTGCTATTCTTCCTTTGATATCTTCCTTAGATATCTTTCAGTTTATCAGAGAGTTCTTTGGGCAACCATGCTGGTGGAAAAACCTCTGATAAAAAGGTTGGTAAAGACTTCTAGTAAAATGATCCAAAAAAACTTGCATTATAAATAGGTAAAGGCAAAGGTTCCCTGGCATATATGCATGCGCTAGTTGTTCCTGACTCTACGGGAGCAGTGTTCATCTCTGCTCATCTTCAGCTCCAACAGCCAAAGAGTCAGCACTGTCCGAAGACGTCTCTGTGGTCATGTGGCCGGCATGACTAAATGCCAAAGGCACACAGAAGGCTGTTACCTTCCCACCAAAGGTGGTTCCTATTTTTTTCTACTTGTATTTTTACATGCTTTCAAACTGCTAGGTTGGCAGAAGCTGGGACAAGTCACGGGAGCTCACTCTGTTACGCGGCAATAGGGATTTGAACTGCTAAACTGCTGACCTGATCGACACACTCAGTGTTTTAGCCACTGAGCCATCGCATCCCTCCATTATAAATAACTCAAAGTAAATGAGGCAGAGACATTCCTCAAAATATTGTCCCAAACCTGCCACAGCTACAAATACAAAGGAAAAAAAATAAAGTGGTTGCTTTGTTGACCTTTACTAAAACTTTTGTCTGATTCCCTAATTTATTTAGCAAGAGAAATGTAGAAAAAGAACATTCTAAGTAATTCTCAGTGTCAATCTATTAGCATAAAATAAGTATGCTCACCTGGCCAACAAGTAATATTGCAACCAAATAGTATTGTACTGCAGCATAAATATAAGAAACTGATTAAAAGCATAATTTGTCAGTTATGATAAATATTTCTAGGTTTATCCATACCACATAAGAGGCTCTTGCTAATGTTAATTGATGCCAACAGCTAGAGAAATTCCCTTGGAAAAATGCGCAGAGATGTGTGTTGATAGTACAGATCTTATGTAGTGTTCTTGTACTACAACATAGTTTGAAGCTGAAGTGAACATGTCTAGCAAAACATTGTGTGATTGTAATACAAATTGGAGGATTCCTGAAAGATTTTGTTAAGGGTCCAGACAGTAGCTGCTGAGTTGCCACTGAAATATTTTTAGGGAAAGTGGGATGCCAATCTTGTTTTCTTCATTGTAGTAAATACTTTTACATTTCTTTTGCCTGGCCCCCAGGAACACTTGAAAAGGCTTAAAAGAGTTAGAAAAATATACATCAGCCATTATGTTCTTCAATAAATATCAACTGATATACAGCCAAAGCAAGAGAGGCATATGACAGCCCCCTTAGATGTAGAACTGCTTTTGTAATAAAAATAATGAAAAAAGTCAATATATTAATTTGGGAAAGTTCACTTTGCTTTGCTTCATTGAGTCAACACAACACTTTATATATTGAGTGCATAGTTGACCTATTTCAATAGAAAACATTTTGCATGGATAGAGATGTTTAAAACTCCCTTTCACCACTATTATGTTTTATGTCTCTCCATGAAAATAATAGTAATAAAAAAGAACATTTTGCAACATTATTCCATTGTAATGATGTCAATTAAAATCTATTTTAGGGCTTATTTTGAGAGCCATGAGGTCCTGTGGAGAGATGCAGCTGCTTTAAAGTGTTGAAGACTAGTGCAATACTGCTTCCTTTACTCATTTGGAAGCACTTATTTTGGACTTGAAGCCGAAGCATTGCCTGCTCCTGTAAATATATAATGCAGACTTTTGCCAAATATATGTGGCTGTGTGCCTTTCTTCAAATTGTATCATTCAGAAAAACTGGGATTCAGGCAGATACATGCAGTCCAGTTCTTTAAAAAATCACTGAAATATGATTTGTGGATGCATTACACACAACATTCTTCTGTGTAAAATAGTAGCACCAAATGATAGCATCGAAAACCCCGTCACACGAGAGAGTTACAAGGGTAGAATAGTATGCTGTCCTGAGTTTCAGAGAGGAATAGAAAAAGGTGGAAGAAGAGATGAAAGGAGAATGCAAATATGATAAATAAGTGTTTAATGAGAGAAAGCTTTGAACAAGCTGTAGCGTATGAGATTTTATTCTGTTTCCTATCCAAGTCAGATGTCACTGTTATTTTGACAGGAGATCTTCAGAGGCCTTTCGGCAGCAAGAGATTGTTTTGTGATTAAGCTTCCTGCTGGCTTGCTAGAAAGTGAAAAGAAGAAGAAGCAGCAATATCCGACGTACATTATAAAAGGCAGTGGGAGGTTAAACCCTGCTCATCACAGATATGTAGAACGAGTCTCTGGCTGTCACTCCTGAGACACTTTTTATTATTCACACAACCTGTTCTTCTCTCTCCCATTTTTTGCTCTTCCCACTGGATTGTTGTTCTAAGTGAACTTCTTCTCCCTCATGAAATGTGAAGGGTAAGTGCTAAAAATAGGAACCATTTAAATAGGTCCTTCAGAAGTTGTGTTGCACTAAATATTCTCCCATTAGCAAGAAAATCCCACTCTTTTCCATTTCATTATAGAAAGCCACTCATCATAATTTATATTTCAAAAAAGTAATTTATATTTCAAAAGAGCATTGCTAAGAAGGAGTGCAGTTCCCTCTATGCCAGAAAACAAATTATGGTCCTTTAGATCAATTGGATCAGGTAGTAGGGATGTTTGGCACTAACCTGTGTCCATTCATGACACATTTGGATAAACCATCTGCTAGATAAATCTAATCCTAATGGCTTATTGAGAAGTTACATAGTTCAGTTCTAGATTTGTTGTAGAGAACTTTCATATAGGCCAGTGATGGGCAACCTTTTTGGCGTGGTGTGTCAAAAATCGGCAAAAAATCGAGCATAACTCGCGTTGTGTGTCACTTCGACAAAAACATAATTTTGCGCAATTTATAGTTTAAACTACAAAAATGTATAATTGCAATATATAATTGTATTTAATAAACCAAAAACAAATTATTTAACATACCTGCTTAGTAACTTCTTTGTTCATCAGTCGATTTCGTATGTTGCCCTTGATATTATTGAACTTGTTTGGGGTGCCGTGAACCAGGGCTGTGGAGTCGGCTGCTTCCAGCTCCACGTCCTCATCAACATGCCGCTCCAGCCCGCCCCTGCTATGAATATTCCTAGTGACGCGAGGGCGAAGAATATGAATATTCATAGCGGGGGCGGGCCGGAGCGGCATGTTGATGAGGACGTGGAGCTGGAAGCAGCAGACTCCACAGCCCTGCCGTGAACTGAGATAAGTGTGGTGCGGTCGTAACCGACAGTCCCAGGAGTAGACTCTCTGTGCCGGCCTGACTGGAGAGAGGCGCGCATTGTTCCCGCGCTCCTCTCCTGCGGGTCCTCCCTCGCCACGCTGATGACGTGTGTGCGCACGGCACGCACGCCTTACCAGCAGCCCCTGTGCTCAGAAAGGGGCGGCGGCGATACAGTAAGTGAGTGTGGGCGGGGGAGATCACACGTCCCGCCCCCCCGTTCCTCCAGCACAGATTCTTTCGTCCTCGGCGGCCGTGCAGGAGCCGAGGATGAATCGCATGAAATCCTGTGCGTGTCACCCCAAATGGCTATGCGTGTCAGCACTGACACGCGTGTCATAGGTTCGCCATCACTGATATAGGCTCTACTACGCGACTTTTAAATTGACATTGTTTTCGACATGCCCATTTTCTTCTGAGATTTCAGTTAGCTATTTAGATGATATTGCTATGTATCTTCTTAAGGGTCTTCTGTTTCTTTTCACAGATGATCCCATTATGAATATTTCATTATCTAATTAGCTTTTCCCCCACTGAGGGTAGCGTTTCTTTCTCTCTCTTTTTGCTGTAAAGAATCTTTGCATAATTATGCAGTATTCTTTTTAGATCAGTCAATTCTTCCACTCCTATATAACAATTTGTACAAGAAAAAAAAATATTTGATTTTTTTTTCCTTTTCTCTTATTTCTTGTATTTTATTTTATTTTTGTTTTTTTCCTAAGGAAAAAAAAATATGTAGAAAAAGACCCAAATTTTTTAAAGAGATTTGCTCCCAACCAGATATCACTGTTTTCACTTTTACAGAAAAAAATTCTAATGAAAGTGGAGAACGGCCTTTATTCAGCTTTAGTGATGGCGATGATAGTGATGATCTAACAAAATCTGCTTTGCAATTTCTCAGGTGTTTTCTTCCCTTCACCCCAAAGGAAGGAGCCAAGGAGGCTTCAGATGACTGGAAAGCTGACTTAGCCAAATGATGAATGAATAATTACCAGAACCCCATACTCTACCCGTAAGAAATTCACCAAAATTGTCTTCTCATTTGAAATAAATTTTATCTTTCATCAACTGAATGAGGTGAATGTTAAAAACGCAGGGACTTTTTTCTTCTCACCGAGGAAAGGGTTAAAAAGATGACTAACACATTCACACAGAAAGCCAAAATTCTTCTTGCATGCCCTCTAACTGCATATTTGCTTTTATTGCAAGAATTGATAGCAGATATCACAACTTTGATCCATTTTAGATGGGAGTAGACACAGAACACTATTCTATCAGTCAAAGATAGTAAGCTTGGAAACAGCCTTGCTTACCATCTGGAATGATCCTTCAAGAGTGGCTTGCAAACTGTCTTGAGTGAACATTTTGGAAGTCAGGGAGTTTAGTAGCTGGGGGGAGCCAACCATTTTTCCAATTGAGATCAGTGATCTGGAGAAACACAAAGCAGTCGTGTTTTCCCCCAGCTTGATTCTTGTAGGAACTATTTGCAATACCTTGGATGCATTGCCATTACTCTACTGGGAGCTCCATGGAAACAACCAAAGGAGACACCAATGTCCAACACCTTTTCAATTTTTGTTTGCTGCATGTAGTGAACGTCAGTAGTGGCTTCTCCTTTGTAAATCTTCCCCTGCTCTTTCTTTCTTTTAAACTTTTGTTTTTTACTTTTCCATAGCAACAGCAGTCCTTGATCCATCACCATCCTTCTCCACCACGTAACTGAGGAGGATGCCTCCCATAATAGTAGACTCGAGACTGTAATGGAAACCACTAGCAAGTGTTGTTTAAGAGGGGCAGAGGTTTAAATATAGACAGCATTACCTCACTTTCTTGAAACTGTTTCTGTTATGAAGAAGGTGTTGGATTAAGACTGGGAAGATCTAATTCAAATCTACTCTCAACTACTGAAACTCAGAACTTTCTCAAACTAACCTATCTCAGGGGATTGCTTTAGGGGAAAAAGGAAGGGAGAACCCACATAAAATTCCTTAGAGGGGTTGTAGAGATACAAATATACACATAGAACAATAAATTATTTTTCACTTTCTTGTGTGTAAAAATTAACTTACCTTAGTCCACAGGAGAAAGCACCTATAATTTTACAAAGTAACTATCACTATCAGCTGTAGAATGCAGATAAATAGAGTATTCAGAGGTTTCTCTGAAAATAGGTGAAAATCTTCATACACTCATTAGTTTCTCCCCTGCAGCTCCTCATCAGTCTTCTTCAGGAGTGGGCTGTGACATACAGTATGTGCAATGTCAAGGGCAAAGCTATTTGGTGTAAAAAAAAAACCTTTGCATGTTTAACTACTTTAATAATGAGTTTTTTTGTTGGTTCCACTTACAAAATCAAATGTTGATCAGTTTCAAAAGCTGTTGTATAAGTAAATGACATGTAACAATGATTCAAATCTGGGTTATGGTGCTTGAAAAGCTGTTGAATAAAGAACATGTTGCATAATTAATCCAAATGGAGATAATGACTTGCATGAATTAATCAAAAATTACTGCAAGAATTACTCAAACACCCTTATGGATATGTGTCCCAAACAAGCTGCTAAAGGTGCAGGTTCATTGTTAAGATAACAGTGTGTAGCCTCTTCAGTGTATTTCAGGGGTATTTATTTAAATACTGTAATGAAGCATCAGGATTTTATGGAGCAGATGTCATTTTATGAAAAGTAGTTTCCTGACAAGCAAGATGTCCTGCTTGTGTTTTAGAGTTATATATTAAATCACTTATGTGCATTATTCATATAATCTATGAAATGGTTTGTACAAGGTAAAATGGTGAACTGTTTTATATCATACACATATTTTGAGTACTGTGTCCAAACAATAGGATGTGGAAATCATTACAAAGTTTTAATTCTCTATTCATCTCATCTTTCATCATCAAATGTGCATCCAATTCCCTTGTAATGATTAATATGCACTTAAAATATATTAAGTGGATGATCTAAGATAATTCATCTTGATGTAAAATTTATGATACAATTCACAGTTTGCTTGAAGCTTTCTTTGGGGGGTGGGATTTCAACTAAAAAACCTCTGGGGAGAGCAAATGAATAGGGGAAGAAAGAGTGAATTTGGTGAAGGGTTACCTGTTTCATAATAGCTAAATCTAAGAATCGGAGAAGAACATTCTGAAGACAAGGCATTTGTGCCTTTGCATCATTATCAACTCCTGGTGACTGTCTGGAAAAGTTCCTCCAGCTTTCTTGGCAAGGTTTTCAAAGGATGCATTTCATTGTCTTCAACTATGGTGAAACAGAAGAGGGCACTACATCAATTATTTTTTGGTGGGGGAAGAATTCTAACAGGACAATCCATTGTGAAAAAATTGATTTCCTTCTTTCCTTCCTTCCTTTCCTTCCTTTCTTGCAAGATTTAAAAAAAATGTTTTGGAAAAGATTTGTTTTAAAAGGCCAAAAGAAAGAGACTCTTCCAAGGTCATCCAGCTAGCTTTTGTGACCTGAAGATGTGCCAGAATCTATGTTTTCTAGAGAGCAATACTTTAACCCCTGTATTAAACTGAAGACAATAGCTGAAGATGAATCCTGAGAGACTCTCTGCTATCTTGAAGAGTGAGCTAATCTAATAGGCCAGTTTAGATCAGTTGCTACCTATCCATTCACTAACTTGCAAAGAGAGGAATTTCAATAGCTTCATGGAGCAACTGATCAGGGATGGGTTCCGTCCGGCTTCACTGCTGGTTTGCTCGTGCGAGTGCTTCACAAGTTCAATTAAAATTGTTCTGCACACGCACAGAACTTAAAAACACGATGGTGGTGCTGATGGCGCCAACCAGAGAAGTGGTTTGGGGGCATGGCAGGCCTGGGTCACTGCCAGTCCAGGGACCCACACCGCCATACCACTACCGATTTGGGCAAACTGGGTCGAACCAGTAGGAACCCACCTCTGCAACTGACCATCTCCACCAACAATTGCTCCAGAATCAATACATTAAAATACCTCACTCTTATCAATACATGATGGAATTTTCTTACTTTTTCAAAGTAGGCCATTCAACTACAACCCCCAAATTAAGAAATTTACTCATAGTGGAGAAGAATTCCCAGTTCTTATCTGTTGGAAACATAAGGAGATTATCTACAATGAAGAGGTAATTGTGGCTACAAATTTGATCTAATTTCTCTCCAGACTAACACAAAATACAGGCAGAGGCCTATATCCAAGGAAGATGATGCTATTTCCAGACAGTCAATGCCAAAGCTCCTTTTTATTAGATCTGTGATGGTAAAATGCAGGTAAAAGTGAGGTAAGGGTTGAATTTAACTGTGGCGGCTGTAGCCTCTTCTTCTTTTTTTACATTTTTGACTCACTCCCCTCATCCACTGAAGAGATTTTTAATTACATGTATTCTCATTTCTTAAAAACAAAAGCCTGAATAGCTTTGATCCTTTCATTAGTCAGACTCATCTTTTTAATCTCATTCTGTCATAACTTCAAGTATTCCAGTTCCAAGTTTCAGAAAATCAGTTCAGAATAAGTTAAAGTACAATACTTCTAGATATGTTTGTGTTAAACTAGGATATTTGGATCTTGCACCAAATTTGTAGTCTATGTCTCTAAATATTAACAATATAGTATTTTCTCTAAGTAGTAAAATAAAAACAAAAAACATCTCTGAGTAGGATCTTGTCATTGTTTCTGATTTATTTATTTATTAAAAAAAATATGTTAACATGGCCCTTTTTCATCCATCTATTCTTTAGTTCAAAAAAGTCTATGAAGACCCTTTCTAGCACGATAGTGTCTGATACAGGATTTCTCTTGTTTTCGTGGCAATTCTCCAGAAGATAGAAGGCCATCTATTTATCTTGGGCTGTTGAGGAGAAAAACAAAGAAAACTAAATATTGATCAAGGTAGGTCTGTTCTCAGATCAAAGTGACTCTTGTGATCAGGCCACCATTAATTGGCCCAGTTGTAGCCTTGAAGGTGACTATTACAACCATGTGGTTTAAAAAATGCCACATATATAAAAGCCTTCATTCACCATCATCCTGAGAAGATTAAGGCTGGACAGTTTGAGTATATTTCATTTGAAATATGGTCTCAAATGATTATTGGAAGATTTGGAAACAATTCAGGAGTGGGCTGAACAAATTATTGCCTTGTCCAAAAGGCCTGCAGGTGAAATGCTTACGGTGTGGTGTGTTTTGATCAGACAAAGGACTGATTTTGGAAATTAGAGCAATCATCACCTGAAGAGACCTCCATTCTTTATCTCTATGAGAGCTTCCAGATTGGGCTAGAGAGAAATTCCCCCCCCCAAACAATTAGCCTCTTTCTAGAACAGTCAAACTCCTGGCCCGTGGGCCGGGTGTGTCACACACTGATTTAGCGAAAGGGAAAAAGACTCCTAATATGTCACGTGATGCTGCTGTGACGATGTGCGTTTGACACCCCTGTTCTAGAATCTCAGAAGTTTCATTGTGAAATGTTGGAGGTTAATTGTAAAATAGAGAGAAACTCTGTCACTGTATTTGTATGGAGTTTCTCTTTGGAAAACATAAACAGTTGGCTATGGGTCTACATGATTTTTTTTCTTCCAAAAAAAACCCTGCTTCTATTCAAATAGACAACATCATTGGTCTAACTAACTAATTTAACTAACTGAGTAGCCATTGATTTCAGAGGATCTATTTTTAGTACGACAAAGACTGGATGCAATTCAATGTGTTTTTGTAATGCTGAATCTTTCAAATTCAGTGTTCAGATGATAATTGCTATTTGGAACATTTACTTTTATTGCACACAGCTATATATTGTGGAGATGGTATCAGCTGCTTGGCTATATAAGGAGAATGGTGGACAATTGTAAAAACAAACAAAATAATCAATGAGCCATCCCATTCTTGGAGCATATTCTCTACCAAATAATTCCTGCCAAATATTCCAGATGTTAATCAAGATCTCAGCATTAATAGATGGCAGCATGATACAAACATTTCCACTTTTACTGCTTTTGTTCCTACTGAATCTTAAATATCCACTGAATACATTAGTTTTCTTTTTACTGTTTATGGGAAATTACATAATCAGTAATTGTTCTGGACAGAGTCCACATTACTTTTTACAAAATTTTACCCAACAAACAGTGCACAGTTGGTGCTAATTTTCTAACTTTGCTTTAACATTAATTAATTTTCTTGATAATCCATGAATGTGTAATTTCCTATCAGCAAGTATATATATATATACTAATAAATATCCTTATCTGGTTACTTGGGCCACATGAATCATTCACTATCCAACAATTTATAGAGTGAAGTTGAAACATTTATGTATATATTTACGTCAAACATTATGATTTGTAGGCTTTATTTCTTCAGAACTAACTTGTTTTGCCTCGAATAAATAATTCTTAAAAACTGATCATACAATTACCCATTAAAATGCTTCATAAAATTCAGAAGATATAAAGAAATTTATCTGAAGGACGTTTGTGCAAAATGTTCTTGACAAATCTGGGATGGTAAAATGGAGGAGACTCTTGAGTATATCATGGACAGACAAGAAAACAAATTAATGGATCATCAAACAGATCAACCCAAGTTCTTACTTGACTCACCAGTGACCAGGCTCAAATTAACCTGCTGCAGACAGGTTATGTGAACAACCAGCTTCCTGAAATGAAAAAGGTGGAAGGAAAAGGAGGAAGGAAAAAGAAGAGGATGACCATCAGCAAGGTGGTAAGATACAATGGCGATGAGTGCACACTGGAAATCATGAAAGACCAGATTAGGGACAGATCATTACAGGCAAAAAATATATATGTAGTAACTAAGATTGATAACAATGTGAAGGCACACAATCAAATCATAATTATGCATCAAAATGTATATGCACATGTGTGTATATATACAGAGTATGCATACATGTGTGTGTGCAAGTATATGTGCATTTCTCTCTCTCCACACACACACACACGCTAACATAGACCCATGCACATATATGTTATCACCAGAATTATTGTAAGCCCAATACCCGTGGTCTGTATGGAGCTACCCTTGAAAGATATCCATACTCAGAATGTGGCCATAGGAGCCACACTAAGTGTCCAAAGAAGGGCACATGTTCTATCAACTGCACTGGCAGTTTGGTTCAAGCTCTAAGTCAAGGTGTTGGCTATTAACTATAAAGACCTACATGGTACAGGAATAGGTTACCTATGGAATTGAATTCACTCTATTACACCAGCCAATTCCATTCATTCAGACAGGGACAGCAAGCCAAGACTCCATTGGTCAAAAAATTTCAACTAGCAGGGTCAAGAAAGAGGGCCTTTTCTGTCGCTGCCCCTGCATTGTGGAACATTTTGCCTTCAGATTTGAGGAAAGCTCCAATTTTTGGTGTTTTGCAAAAGTGTCAAAACTTGACTGTGTAGCCTTGAGTGAGGGACACATAGGCCCACATAACCATGAGGTCAATTGGCCCCATAAAGAATTCTCCAAAACTGTGTTAACAACTGCTAACCAGTGGTGCATTGCCAATTTTTTTACTACCTGTTTTGGTGTGTTCCTGTGCGCGATGCTTTTGTGCATGCGCACAAGCCTCTGCACATGTGCAGAAGCACCCAGGTGGGTGGGAGGAGCCTCTTGGCACTGCTACTACTGGTTCGGCCAATCTGGGCCAAACCGGGAGCAACCCACCTCTGCTGCTAACGTTCCCAACATTGTAATTTTACAATGTTATTTGTGTGTGTATATATAGTATATAGTGTGTATGTGTGACGTGTGAGTGTGTGTAGTCTGTCCGTCTGTCTGTCTGTCTGTCTGTCTGTCTGTCTATCTATCTAATCAGTGGTGTGTTTCAAAAAAATTAGAACCTCTTCTGTAGGTGTGGCCTGCTTTGTGGGAGTGCCTTGCTGGCCATGTGACCAAGTGGCTTGCCAACTGAGTGGGAATGGGTTGGCAGTCATGTGTCTGGGTGGGCATGGCCAACTTGTAAAATGTGGTGGAACTCACTTAACAATGCTCTTGCTTATTGGCCCCAACAAACTGGATTTCTAGTTTACTGACTGTGGAAGGATGGAAGTCCCTTCAGGATTGAACCCAAGACTGTGGGCAAAGTTTGCCTGCAATACTGCACTTTAACCACTATGCCACTAGGGTTCCTGGTATAACAATATATATTTATGCATGCATTATAGATTAGTGCAATAGAACAGAATAAACAGGCACCAAAAATGGCAGTGTAAATTATTGCCTTGGGGTAAAAAGGCATGAACTTTCATATTATACCGGTTCAATTCAAGCATTTCCCATCTCATACAAGACGAAGTAATCCTGAATGAACTTATTATACAGCTAAAGGAGTTTTGCATGAATCAAAAACCTGAATGTTCAGTCGTCTACATTTTGTGGGAAATCTATATAAGAATAGTGTGAAGATCTCTTCACAAGTTTAGTCCTGCTCCATAGAGGTCCTTGAAATGAGTTATTGAGACCACAATATTAGTGCATCTCTCTATATGCAAAGGAGTATGTATAGGTGTCTGAAAAGGAACATCTGAAAAGAAATAATAGGCTTAACTATACAAAGAAATGTGGAGCCACCAAATTATCCAATCTGTCCCTATATTACTATCAATTTCATTAGAATCCTGGCTGAAGTCTTTTTTTGACTAATACAATTTTTGCTGTTATTTAATCAGCAGGGTATTCTCTGCTTCTAATTTCCATATCATTTGCTGTGACAATTGTTCAGATTTGATCTTCCTCGACTTATTAAATGGAATAAAGAAACAAAAGTCACTCTTAAAAGCATCCAGATATATTTCCCAAGCCAGATTTATGATCTCCTTCAAGATTCATTAGCATACATACACACACACACACACACACTATATGCAGAAGTGAGTTCCTAATTTAAATATACATATTTCTATTGTCAGATAATACTTTACAAATTTGCTATTAGGCTCTAAAAATGAAGTTAAATGTTTTTCAGCCTTTATAATGTAATCCTTACAAAATGTTTGTGTCAACCAGAAGTATACAAATTCACAAATTTGATTTGTGAATGTATTGGGTGTGATTACAGAACTCCTCCACACGTTGCTACAAAAATGTCATTAAAAATATGATTGAGAAAATCAATAAATGCATAGTAAATGCACCATACTAACTTCAAGATATTCAAGATACAGTATATTGAATTTAATGAACATAAATGTGTTTATTTCAGCTATATTTTTAAAGTGTGTGCTCCAGCTATTATCAAAAGATTGCTAAGTATAAACAAAGCTCTTCTAAGTGCAATCTTTAACTTATAGCATCAATGCACTCAGCAATATCTGTATCTAGATTTGTATATCATCAACCCATTGTAGTTAACAGCTACCTCTTTAGCCCTTTTAGTACCTCTGTGACTTAACTTCTTGACATGTTTACATCTTCTGTATCTTTTTATACCATGTGCCAGCTTTAGTGGTGATAGGAAGGGCATGCAGCCATGAAACACTCTGTTAGGCCCATTCAGTTGCCTAGACTCCACCCCACAAGGGATTACGGGGTTGTTAAAAGATGATGATGATGATGATGTACCATCTTAAGGAATTCATTTGATTGGCAGATAAAAATATTAGGAAAGGTCCTCCTGAAGCAAATGTTTTCAGTAGGGCTCATATTAGAATAGGAATACAAGTGAAAGTGATGGCAGCCATGGTATAAAACATAACACCATGGGGTTCTTTACATTTTATTTTCTCCAGAGACTGAATGAGAATATTTAATTTTTCATATATTACCAAAATCACCTTGAAACAGTGTCATTGAGGTGGAGGGGAGAGGAGACAAGTTAAAATCAGGAAGTTGGCAAGTGGTGCATTGGGATATAAGCACATTGGTGTATGGGTGCCTTGTGGTACAGCATGTTTCATTTAAATCAACACTTTGTTCTACAACTTAGTTCTTTTTTACTTTAAGAAAAACTATATAATGTTGTTTGCAAATCTTTTATATTATATTTAATTTGGCTTATAGAGCTCCCCCCCTCAAAAAAAACCCCACCATTTTTATACAAAGTCTAAACAATGATTGGAATTATGAAAACTGTGTCTGTAATGGAATTGTCTGGCAATCCTAGTCATTGATGAAAGTAAGTCCGTTACAGGCTTAAGTATAATGGTCTTTAAAAAAAAATAACATAGAGACCTAATACTCCGGAAATTAAATGAGAACGACACAGTAATATTATCTAAGCATCACACAGAACGGCAACAGAATTCAGTAAATGCAATTTATAATACTTCCTGCAGGTAGTAAACAGATCTAAATTAAAATACAGTACAGAATTTGCAAAAAGCTTCTTGAGTAAATGGAACCCTTTGAAAGACTGTATTTGCTCTGGATAAAGAGTGCATCCAAATTTGGAGCAGTTAAGTATGGAATAATATCAAAGAGATAATAAACTCATACTTATACATGCAGCATAATGAATAGAAAAGCACAATAGGGTAGATCCATTAGATTAGCATAATTTTATTCCGTGACTCAAATATGTAACTTGGAAATGGATTTTGTTTCAATTACTGAATTTCTCCATGGGGTTTAAACACTTTTATTCAAAATGCAAGGCTTTTTCATTTTGTTTATTCATTATATACCACTGACATTTGCTCAGCTTCTTTGTTTCAGTAGCTGCATTTCACTAATCTGTCCCTAAATATTAATGCTGTTGCAAGCTAGGGCTGCAAATCCTGATTATTACATTTATCTTAGGGATATTTCCAAAGTTTGATTGAATAATTCTGCAGCCTTTAGTGAACATAGCTGAAAACCAAGAGATTTATTTTTCTACTTTCCCCCTGTCTGGGATTAAAAGATGCTTGTTTCCAAGAAAATGATAATAAAATTTATCCTATTGTTGTCATTGAAGGTTAAATAATGAAACTCCAAAACATATGAAAAATAACAAGCTATAAATGTAAATGATATAAAGGCTTTCATAATACTTATCTGCTGGACACAGTTTGCTGTAGAGGTTAAAATATCGGGCTAAAAATACGGGGTGGTGGTGGAAACTGGATGGATTGGGCAATAGCAAACTACCTATGGAAAAAAAATTGCCAAGAAAATTGCAGAAACCTCTCCAGGGAGTCTTTGAGAACTGGAGATGATTGAATGGAAGAAAAAAAAACACACACACAGTAAGAATATTTTTCGGCAGACATGAAAATCACCTAATCATGGTAGCCAAGATTCAGAAAATCTTGCTAAGTATGTGTGGTAGCACTAATCTATACAGGTCAAACAGACATTCGTGACTGTGATCTCACATACCAAGGTAGGGTGAGAGACTTATCAGATAACTTACGTATCCTGGCTCCCTTTTCTCATTCCTGCATGCTTCATTCATTTCTAGGATAAGAAATCATCCTAAATTCATGCATAAGTCATTTTGTAACTTATGAAATGAGAACACAATAGCATTGGGCATGTGTGATAATTGCTGGGAGCCCAACATATGGAAATGGTTTAGGCTTTTTCTTAGCTCTCACAGCTCCAAAGCTTGATGTGCTTCCATTGTGGAAATAGAGTTACCAGATATCTGAGCAGTCAAGGCAATGAGAACGAAGGGCAAATGGGGAGGAAAGGGGAACACAAAAATTGTTTTACTTTCTTGGCATCTGCAGAAACAGTTACAGTGAATAACTGGGGAAAAAAAGAACATAACCCTACATTTCATGTGAAATTACTTTTTCCAACATCAGAAAGACTGGTTTTTCAATTCCAGGAATATGTTAGAGCAGGTTAGGGAAGCAAATGCCTTTAGTGTGTAACTGATTAAATGCTTGTCATTTCAGGCAAGCTACTTGGGTGGAGGGATTTAAGACACCAGGTTGAAAACCGGGAGGCTGTGAGTTATAGCTCTGATTTAGGCATGAAACTGGGTGTCTTTCAACCAGCCCCTTTCTCTTCAACCTGAGAAGGAAGCAAAGGCCAACTATTTCTGAAGAACCCTGCCAAGAAAACTGCAGGGACTAATCCTGCCAGTCTCCAAGAGTCAAAAGCTAAACTTGAAGTTGCATGCTTATGTGCATACAGAAACAAACACACATTTCAGGCAGCAGCAGAATCAACTCATGAAGACTACAGAGCCAAGCTTGTTAACTTGCAGTTGGCATTCATTAGGGAAGGGCTGCGTCACATAGAAAAGCTACTCAGGAACATAAATACCATGCTAGATACTCAAAAAGCCTGACAACATTTGATGTTACGGTTATGCCTGCCAGACAGAGGACATCAGGAGAAAAAGGAGGAGACGTCCTCCTTTTGCTTGATGTCTGGTAAGGCTAAAGTAAATAAAAGCTTCCTTTCCATTGTGAATTGTGAATTCAGAGAAAGCTAGGGAAAGAAAAGCCCACAGTTCCTACTTGCCTTCTGCAATCTGGATCGTAAGTCCCATCTTCTCCCTTTATTTATGCTTTTACAAATATGGGGTCCTTTGATGCTCTCTGAGCTTGGTTGTTTTCTTGCAGACATTCATTATCCAAATTAGGTAACATTATCAGCGCTAGTAAGGAGAGCACCAAAGACCTCTCAAGCTAAAAGTATTATCCTTTGCTTTTTATGCCTGTGTATCTTTCCTGTAGCCCTCATCTCATCCTCCAAAGAACTGCTAGCTTTGTCAGAGGCAAATAGGTTGGGGGAATCTTGTTCCTTTGTAAAGTTTTTTTGAATCTAACATTTAAAGAAGGACATTTAAGTTCCCAGTTCATATCCTTTGAAATGCCACAGTAGGCACACATTTACCCCTTTCTCTCCAAGGCTACATATGTACACGTGTCTTATATTTGGATATTTGTAATGGAGAGAATGTGTCAAGTGCATCTCTGCCCTCTTCAAATAGAGGCAAAGAATCTGATATTTGTGCATAAAACACATCTCACTTTGTCTATAGGCAACTAATAAAAAAGATACTGAGATATGTTTTAAAGCCAGAAAACAGGGTTCCTTATTGCACTAATGTCTTTAGAATGACTCTATTAAACTGATTCTATTTCTGCTGCTACACTCAAATTCTCGTTTATGGACTCCCAAATTTCTCATCTTCTAAAGATTTAATATCAACATCATGGTGCCACCAGGATATCCTTATGTAAGGATGTGTAATTTATTCTTTTATTTCTGGTTTTGGAAACCATTTTATTGGAATTGCTGGAAGAGGACTTAGTATTTGGCTCCAATTTCCATACTGTTAGGCCGGGTTGCGAGTGGTCAACAGATGGCTCTTTATCTTTCCCATTCAGAGATTAAAACATGCCAAGGGCCATTTTAGGCCCTTGATGTACACAATACTGAGATTTCCTATCCACTGCACAGCTGAATTAGATCTAGTTTGTTAATTTGTTTTAAAAATAGAATAGGTTTTTATGAAACCCAACTATGTATCCTCTGAGATGCATTACTTCATAGACAAAAGACAGGTAAAACTAAAAATAAGTCCAGAAATTTGTCCCCAACAGTTCAATGGATATAAGTCAGATTAGATTGATAATCATATTTAAGCTTAGTTTAAATGGTTTGCTAATCAGGGGATGATTCACAATAGGCATATGTTGAAAAATAAACCTTTTGTAATATATATCATTAAACTAGTGGGCGCTTCCATCTCATGGGATGTAACCACCCTCTAGTTTAAGTATTTAAATAATATAAGAGGAAATTAACAAATTAAGTTCATTTCCCTCTCTCAAGAATTCTGTACTTACTTTATGTATGCTTGTTTGTGGTAACTGTTTTCCTCCAGATCAAATGTGTCAAATATTATAAACTGCCTAATTCATTTCATTCATTTCATTCATTTTGCTTTCTTTGTATGCCGCCCTTTTCCAGCCAGGAGGGGCACGGGTCCAGTACACATGTGGAGGCACTTACAGCTCTCATGGCCTTGTCCACGTAAAACAAAGGTCAAAAAGCCCATGAATTTACATATTTATATGTTTATTTTTCTATTTTGTAAGAAAAAAAATACATTAAAAAAGCAAATGTGAAGAGTGAGATCATGTACAACATTTAGTGCAGATTCTCTTTCTGTTTCTATTTACTTTGTAATAGTTCAGTCTCCACTTCTTTCCTTATTCTGGTTGCCCAAAAACTAAATAGTGTTTTGCAATACCAATCTCCAATCTGATTGTCAATTTTCATAGGAAATCAACAAGTAGCTGAAACTTTCATTCTAGTTGATAGGATTAGTAATAGTTGCAGACCGTCTGTATATGACATAAAAGTAATTCATTTTTAATGGAAAAATAATTGTTAATATTTTATTTATTATTATAATTGGATTAAAAGCCTCAAACAATGCTGACTTGCCAATATTTTGCCAAGAATTAAAGAAAATATCTAAAAGGCTCTCTGCAGTTTTATGGAAGCTTTCAAGAAAGTATATGCATATTTTCTTTTCCTTTTTTTGAAAAAAGTTTTTTATTTTTAAACAAAGACAAACAAAACATGAAACATAAAACCCTCATCAATTACATATAGCATGTTGTTTGGTTAAAAACATTTGTGCATCACCACTTTCAATTGTATATAAGATCACAGATTATCCATCAAGCATACATAGATACATTATTATCATTGTACATCATATTGTTCAGTTACAATTGATACCCCTTCATTTTAAAAAAATATTCTAGAAATTAGATTCACATATATACCAATATTCCATTGCATCCTTATTAGTCTACTTAATAATAATGGAATCATCTATCTCATTTTATTATTTTTGCAATATGAAAGAATTCCCCAACATTTTATATTTGTACATTACTACTTTCAGTTGTATATAGAATCAGAAATTGTCCATCGAATATACATAGGTACATTGTTATCATTGTACATCATATGTTCAACTACAATTGTTATTCCTTCATTTTAAACAAAATGTTCTAAATATTCGATTCATGTATATACCAATATTCCATTACATCATTATTAGTCTATTTAATAAAATATGTCTTTATATTATCATCTATCTCATTTTATTATTCATATAATATGAAAAGCTTCTCCATTTTTCATTTCCATGTTTTTTATCTAGCCACTGATAAAACAAGTCCCATACCTTATAAAATTGTACATCTTCTTGTTCTCTGATTTCATTTCAGCACATTCCATTATTTTTCAAATAACTTCCTCTTGCATTGATATTTTCTCATTTTTCCAATTTTTTATAATAAATAATAAAATTTCGTCACTAATTCAACACACTTTCTCTTTTTGCTTTCTTCCGGTTCCGGAGCTGTCCCAACTTCAGCAGCTTCATTAGCTGCATTTCTGTTGCTGGAGAAAAGGCTATTCCTGGATCTTTCAGGGACTTTGCGGTGTCCCTGAGATCAGCAGGAGGTGCCCTTCTCAATCACTGTCTCTGCGGGACGGTTTAGGTCCTAACGGACCATCCAGCGGCAGAAATATTGACTGCAATCTTGGAACACCAAGATCGTACGTTGTGCCTTCGCTATGTCAGTCCCTTTCTCCGAAACTATATGCATATTTCTTCTTTCCATTAACACTGGAAATTTTTTTCTACAATGTGTCTTATTAAACTTCAAAAGTATTACAATTAACATTTTGAAAAATATAACTTTTAAAAATAAACTTAGATTTATTTATAACTATCAAGAAATAAAAGACAAAAAATAATCTTGGGAAATAAGGAGGGGAATCCAACTATAAACTAAACTGTTTGCAGTCCCTGTGAATTTATAAAGAATATATGAATGGAAACAGCAGAAGTAAGAGTCATATGTCTAGAATACATATCTCCAAATATGTTGAGTGATATCAGGTGGGACTTCTTGAGATCCTTTCCGTCATGGCACCCAGCCTCTAAAACATCATTTTCCTAGAAATTAGACTTTGTTGGTCTTCTGTAAAGCTCTGAAAATCTTGGTTTTACTACCTAGCCTGGTACCCCGGGTATATGGTTGAGCTTTTATCGTGGCTATGTTAACTGGTGTGTTGGTTAGTTTTCCATCTCAACTGCCATATATGTTAATTGATGTGTTATGTTTTTATTTAGTTTTTAGTCATAGTTAGTCACCCAGTTATGTATTTATATAGAAGGTTTACAAACTGAATCTCTCCCTCCCTCCCTCTCTCTCTCTCTCTCTCTCCCTCTCCTTCTCTCCCTCCTCCTTCCCCCCTCTTTTTATCTAATAGATTTACTAGCACAAATATTACACTGTATGAAAAAAATAATTTTCAGTATTTTTATGTTCGGTTAGCTATGAAGTACCGGATATTTGCAAAGCTATGAAGAGTGTAGAATACATAAGAATGGAATCTGAATCACATACAATATCATTTGTAAAGAAAATACTAATTTCTACCCTTCTGAAGCTTTTAAAAAGTTCCCGAATTCACTTTAAATAGTCTGATTTTCATTATTCTGTCCTATCCTATCCCACCCCACCCCACATGTTAGAATACAAGAGATTCCCTTTGACCTGTACAAATATCCTGATATAATCATTTTCCCTAAATAAAATACATATACAGTATTTTATCTTTCCAAAATATTCCAAATATTGTTTCATTTGTGGGTATTCCAGAGGCAAATGAGAGGGTATTCCATTTTAAAGGAATCTTCTTTGGGATATTTTGGGAAAATAAAATAGTGCTGTTAGAAGCTGACTATCAGAATACCAAAGCTACAAGCACTAGCAGTAGTAAGAATAAATGCACAAATAAAATTAAATAAGCATAAAACAGACATACTTGTGTTCATGCGCTTTTTAGGAATGAATGGTTTCTTAGTAACAATAAAGAAATGTGTTCTGTTAGCATATACTGTGTTAGATGTTTTTCCACTGATGTCAGCAGGAAGCAAATTCAGTGTTGCAGTTGAGGGAAAAGAAGAACCGGATATTTGCAAAGACGCACATCGAAAAAAGGGATGGCGATGCCATTTCCAAGAGGAAGAATAACCTGCAGGGTTTCTTTTGGACTATATACTAACTCAAAGTGCCCAAATAGTAAAGAATAACTTGATTTTGAAAAAAAAAAAAGTATGATAAAAGATTGGGCAAATAATGCTCAACACACAATGCAAATGTTCCGGTTATCTTGCTATCAAGACATTGACTATAAAAGAAACATTCAGCTCTACTAATCTAATTGTGTACTGAAATCACTTACAGTAATATAAAGCAACCACGTGCAAGGGATTAATAAACCCATGAAACCAATACACTTAAAAGCAAATAAAAACCACAATTATTGCAATCACACACTTGCATATTTCCCTAGATTTCAGCATTGTGCTCCAGTCTAAACTAATACCTCAGAGGCCTTTTTCTTTTTTTGCAGGATAGGAGAAGATAATCTCATTTTCATTTTCCACGCCGTCAAGGCGGCAAAGTAATAGGAGCTGAAATGGCCAATTATTTACCATGCTAAATAAAATTTCCTGAGCCGGTTGTCTGCTGTGTTGAAACAAACAGGTTGTTCTCATTAGGTTACCTTCAGCAATTGGTGATGTAGGATTGGGCACGCAGCTTGAAACCACAGGAGTATTTCCACACCAGAATGCAGGTGTTTTATCAGTGTGTATTTCTTGTGCTAAAGCAGCAACGGTCACCTTGCACTGTATTGTTTTGTAAAGATGTCAATGAGAAGAGAAGGCTGCACTTCATCCTTTCCTTTGATTTGGGTTGTATCCTTTTCAGTTCATTAAACCAGAAAGTGTGGAAGTTGCACAGCAGAAAGAAGACGGTTGATGCTCAGGTCAAAAGCCACTCACAGCCTCATGGCAGTATATAAATCTGATCAACAAACAAACACGATAGCAGAGGAATTTATATGTTAATTTGCGTCAAATTTTACTTGATACATATTTCTGCTGATAGTTTTGCACAATGCAATGTTGTCTCTTGCAGTTTTGAATGTACACATTTTTATGTGCATGGTTTTCTCCGACATACATTTTATAATTTAGATAACTATATCAACAAGCTCCAGGGTGCAAAAATGATACATAGCAACAGCATTGTTATTGGCATATTCTCCTTGTCAATCTCTAAGAACATCCCAGCCAGGGTAGGACCACACATACCTGGATGGTTCCTGGTGTTGCCTAGAGCTGCTAATTAGGTGAGCTGATAGATCTCTGTGGTGAACAGTTACTGAGGGGCGACAGTGTGCTGCACATGGCCTCTACGTAACCTTCCCTCTATCTCTGCGTGGTAGATTTGATCCCTGTCAAAGTCTAATTCAGTGAAATCATTAGCTTCATTTGGGAGGGGACCTTTACACCAGTGGTGGGTTTCAAAAAATTTTGGAACCTACTCTGTGGGTGTGGCCTCCTTTGTGGGAGTGGCTTGCCGCCCATGTGACTGGATGGGAGTGGCTTGCCGGCCATGTGTTCTCTCTCTCTCTCTCTCTCTCTCTCTCTCTCTCTTCTCCTTCCTTCCTTTTGTCTCTCTGTCCCTTTTTTCTTTTTTTCTTTCATCTCTCTCACACTCTTTTTCTTTCTTTTTTCTTTTCTATTTCTTTCTTTCTTCCTTTCTTTCTCTTTCTCTCTCTCTCTGTGTCAGTCTGTCTGTCTGTCTGTCTGTCTGTCTGTCTGTCTCTCTCTCTCTCTCTCTCTCTGTCTCTGTGGCAGTGGTGGGTTTTGAAAAAAATTTTCGACCCTCTTCTGTAGGTGTGGCCTGCTTTCCGGGTCCACTGGTGGAACCTCTTCTAACCGGTTCGGTAGATTTGACGAACCGGTTCTACCGAATAGGTGAGAACTGGTAGGAACCCACCTCTGCTTTACACATATTCATTGATCATGTTGATGGTCATTGTATTGCAAAATAAAAGAACTCCTAAGCCAGAGGTCTTCAAACTTGGCAACTTTAAGTTGCCAAGTTGGGGACCCCTGCCCCAAGCCATCAAAATGCAGAGATAATTTCTATTCATTTCTGCCCCAAACCCATTTGGAGTTTTCATAAACAGAATGGGGAGAATTTTACCTATTATTTTTAATTGATGACATACTCATAGATGGTTTCTCTCCCTCCCTCCCTCCCTCCCTCCCTCCCTCCCTCTCTCTCTCTCTCTCTCCCTCTCTCCCTCTCTCCCCGCCTCTCTCTCTTCTTTTCTCTATCTATTATCATAATTTTTATCTACTTGGTCAAACATTTTACAGTGTGCTAACTGACTGTTAGCTGATGTTTAAAAAACATGAATCCATATTTTTTGCTAGATGAACTGAGTGGTGTTGGTGCTTGCTCTGATCTGAAATGAAGGATTGACTGGAAAGGTGCACTGTGCACGCTAAAGTCAATCAATCATCAATCCCAGAACTTTTCTAACCGTCAGTGTGTTGCTGGGAAGAAAAATAAGGGTTTAATAGTTTGGCTGTGGTATTGAACCACATATTTAAAATTTAGAATGTATTGAGGTATGAAGAGCTCTGGCTTTATCATTTGTAGTTTATCATGTGTAGCTAAAAAGATTATTTCACTGTAATAAGAAATATTCAGCTATACCTGATTTGAATCTCTGGACTAAAGTCATCATGTCTACACTATTAACATATGAAGCAGCTTTTATCAATATTGTGGAAAGAATTTTACTCTGTACCATCAGAGCTTAATTCACAGCTGTTTACTTCAAGTATTGTTGCTGTTTTGTCCCCCCCCCTTCTATTTACTTAAGGTTTATTTCCTTTTTGCCTTTATAGGAAAATGATTTTTTTTTAAAGCCAACATATGTTCTTAAGTAAAATTTCCAGGAAACTGGTACAAATGTATAAATAAGAAGTTATACTTTAATAATATTTAACTGAATAAGGGCAAAAGATTAATGTTTCGCTTTTTTTGTGCATGTTCGTTCATTCTCTTTTGACTCCTCCTGTTCCAATGAATATGACTGCCAGGATGGTGTGCGAGTAATCACATCTTCAGGTTGTGCGTGGATTCAAAGTACACCCATCAATGGGCACATAGATATAAATCACATTTGCATAACTTCGGGAGAGATAATTAAAAATAATCTAGGATGGAGACAAAAAGACTAGAACACAAGGCCCCCAACAGCCAATATTCAGATAAACAGGAATTAACACCCAACAGACAATCAAGCAGAAAGCAATACTCTAATCCAGGAGCCATCAAGGAGAAAGCCAAAAATGGCAGGGCAAGATACTATGTATAAACAGACAGCAAATCTGACACTTTCACGCTGATGATGTTACGCAGATGGGTAATGAAACATCTGCAAGCAAACAAACAAGCTCAGAGAACCAGATGTTTTTCGTTTAGGCATTACTAAAGCTTAATATTCCTACAAATAAAATAGAGTTATCTCTCTTATGCAACATTTGTTAGGATTCTCTTAGTGGAAATTGTACATAATTCCTTCTTTAGAGGAATAGAAATTTAAGCTAAGGTGGCATGCATCAATGTAAAAAAATATTTTGTAATTAAAAAATACAAATACTAGATTGATTTGTACCAGATCTAAACATTTCTTCATGTTCATATAGGGCTTAAAAATATTATCTTTTGCCCGATATGATAAGGAAAAAGAAGTTCAGATTAGATTGAAGCTCCTACTCTTTATAGAGACGTGGTGGCTCAGTGGCTAAGGAAAGCGCTGGTCTTTGGCTTTGAAACGGAGATGAGCACCGCCCCCTAGAGTCGAGAATGACTAACACCTATGTAGGAGGGGAATCTTTACCTTTACCTTACTGTTTATTCTTATCTATGACTCTTACTACATTGGTTCCCTTTACTAATTATAGTATATAGATTTGATTTTAATAACAGATTTAAAATGATTTGTGGAAATAACATCATTTTTACATGCAGTTCTTATCTAGAGTTGCTTTAAAAAGTTTGTTCAATTTTATGTAACTAGTAGATCTCTTTTTATTTTTCCTTTCTTTTTTCTTCTTCATTTTCTTGGTTACACTCTCAAAGATTTGTTAAAATAAAATAGGAGCAGAAGGAGGAGGAAGGAGGTGGGAGAGAAGGAGCTAGTAGTTTATAAAATGAGGTTTATCTAACATTAATCCACAAAAAAGCAAAGGATTCTTAAGAATTATCTGCCTGAATAAATTCAACAAAAGCATTTTTATTTTATCAGTAGAAGATGCTGAAGTGTCATTGTTTGCAATCCTTTTAAACTTATTTGCAGTTCTAAACAGTCGTTTGTTTTCAATTTGATCTCCATGTTTCTCAGCAAGATTGTCACTTGAAAGCTTGATTGCGTTATTTGCTGGTTCTTTGGATGCACTAATTAGCACACTCCAAAAATAATTAATAATGTATCAAAATATATTATGATTTTTTAAAATGATACTGAAAAACTCAAAGCTGCTTCCTAAAAAAACAATTAGAAGGAAAACGTGGATCAGTTGTTACCACAGATCTACTTTGTCATCACTGTGAATGATTGGAGGTTTCCTTTTAGTTTAAACATCTGACCATGCAGGAGGTTTGGGATCCGTCTTAAACGTTTAACATCTGTGTTAACTAGGGTAGAAGATGGGGACATTTTTTAGTTGCTTCTATATTGTAAAATGTAGCTTGTTGATCAGAAAGGTAGGCAGTTCGGTGGTTTGAAATCCTAGTGCTGCATAACGGAGTGAGCTCCCATTACGTGTCCCAGCTTCTGCCAACCTAGCAGTTCGAAAGCACGTAAAAAATGCAAGTAGAAAAATAGGAACCACCTTTGGTGGGAAGGGAACCATATTCAGTGCACCTTTGACATTTAGTCATGCCAACCACATGACCACGGAGATGTCTTTGGACAGTGCTGGCTCTTCGGCTTTGAAACGGAGATGAGCACCGCCCCCTAGAGTTGGGAATGACTAGCATATATGTGTGAGGGAAACCTTTACCTTTACCTATATTGTAAAATATTTAGACAGTAAAATATACCAGCCATCTCCAAACTGGGCCTGTTTAGATGCATGACAATTTAGAGCCGAGGTGGCACAGTGGTTAAATGCAGCACTGCAGGCTACTTCAGCTAACTGCAGTTCTGCAGTTCGGCGGTTCAAATCTCACCGGCTCAAGGTTGACTCAGCCTTCCATCCTTCCGAGGTGGGTGAAATGAGGACCCGGATTGTTTTGCGGGGGCCATATGCTGACTCTGTAAACCGCTTAGAGAGGGCTGAAAGCCCTATGAAGCAGTATATAAGTCTAACTGCTATTGCTATTGCTATTGCTACTTCTGGAAATTCTCAACAGTGGATATGCTGTACAAGACTTCTGGATTTTAAAGTCCATGCATCTAGCAGATACCTTGATGTTAGAAAGTTGTTATGTACCCATAGGACAGGGCTCCCATCCCTGGGCCATGAGCTAGTGCAAAGTCATGGTCCATTCAGAACTGTGCTGCACAAGTAGTACATGAGTACGTTTGTGCATGCAGTTCCACTTGAATGGCAGGAGGTGCTCGTGCTCACACACAAAGCTGCAAGTAGAACTGCATGCGCTTGTGCATATGCCCATCATCTGTGCGGCCTGTAACCATCCCCTCCCCCCCTCTGCTGTTGTCACTGTTGCCGGTCCACAAAGTCAGAAAGGTTGGTGATTGCTGCCATAGGAAACTCTATGCAATAAAGTTGTATATCGTTTGTGGTGTCAGGGCCAAAGAATCAAGAAGGACACATGGAATTACTTCTGAGTAGTTCTTTATTGTATTCATACACTAACAGAATCTTCCCAGACTAAAGCAACCATCAACATAACTACTAGATATAATGCTGTGACTTGGTGGGGAAGTTTTGCCTTCATCATCTTCCTCCTGCCTTCCAGGCGTTCCAAGCTCTGCTGTCTCTTTGCCCTCTGAGGAAGAGCCTGGAGTTCCTACGACTCCAGACTGTATTCCACAACACACTCTGTTAGGTCTGTCAGTAATGCCTCCCTTTGCCAATGCTTATGGTCCTTAAAGCTGCTGATATAATAACGCCAGCTTTACCAGGTGGACCGACAGGACACGTGATCTAATTCTACTTTATTGTAAAACTATACTAATGGAATCTTGCAACTCTGAAAGCACAATTCTCCCATCATCCCCTTTGCACCCAGTAACAATGGGTGTGTCCCTCTTTCTCCACCCACTACGCAGCTACAGGCTGTGGAGTCTGTTATCTTGCCAGTTCCTATTGTAGCATCCCTTTGCCCAGCCTCTCAAGGTCAATCCCATACACTATTAAAATGCAGATTAAACTTCCTTGGACTGTTGGTTTTTACTATCATGTGTCATGAGTTTTTAAGATGCTTCCACAGAAATAATAATAAAAAACAATTTTCTAGGCAAGTTATAGAGATCACAAATAGAATGGAGTGTGCACTCATCATTTTGGTATACAAGGTCATGTTGTGAGAATCTGTAATAACTATTTTACATGGCTACAGTAGCCTTAAAAAGCAGAATTCAGAAACAAAGACAAGCTGTATGTCACAGTCTCCTCCCTAATTAAAGGTTGAAAGCACTTTCTACACAATTCTGTATGTCCTAGAAATGTCAGCATATGCTGCAAGGAAGACATCATTTAAAGCTAGATAAATGAGCTTTGTAGGTCTATCTTTTTTCCTTGGTGATGTGCTAAGAATCATTATGAATGCTGCGACGTGAAATCTAAGGTTATAGGAAATAACCTATTTTTCAATTTGAACCCCAGAATGAGTTCTATTATGCAAAGCTTGTGTCATAATAAGCCAAGCCAGGCAGAAAGGAAAAAAGTATCTCACACATTGATTCATGATCTTTGAAGACAAATGCAATCCACCAGCTATACTTCGAATGATTAATAAATTTAACATGATAACGACTCCATCTCATTTCAGACAAATTCTCAAAGTTATTACATTCTTTCTTAGTCTCCCCCCTCCCCCCGCACCCTATTTATTTTTAGGGATTAGATCTTGTGCATAAAAATGAGCTTTGAGTAGTTGTTCCATTCTGGAAACTGGACAGAAGTATGACTCTACTTTTGCTTTTGGATCAACTTTCTTAAGCGCATGAGGAGAGTGGCTTTGGGGGCATATTTCACAGTGATAACAGCTCTTTCTGAGGGTCTCCGGTTTGAGATGTACAGTACTATACAAAAGTGTTAGAAAGTGGTGCAAAAAGACTGTAAATTAAGAATGTTTTCAAAAATAGAAGTGTTAATAGTTTATTTTTATCAAATAACAAAATGGAAAGTAAATAAAATCTTTGAAATCTTTGCCTGGGAGAAACCTTCCTGATGCAGTATAACTGTCTTGTGTCTTATTCCTATGCTCAGTTTTGTTATGAAACTGTGACAAGAATCTGACTTGCACAACTTCACTTTAGTAACAGAATTTAGCTGTTCTTCACCCAGGTTTAAGCCTCCTAAACAGCTGCTTCTGTTTCAGTCAATGTCTATTTTTCAACATACCATATTTTTCGGAATGTAACACGCACTCTTCCCCACTAAAAGAGGGTGAAATTTTGGTGTGTCTTATACTGTACCCTGAATGTAGCCCTGCCACCCACCGTCCCACACTCTGTGGCCTCTGCCCCCCCAGCAATTTCCCTCCTTGCAGCAAACAGCCTGTTTCAGCTTCAGCTTCAGCACAGCCTGATTAGCACAAGCAGCTGATTGTCGGTTGGATCAGCCTCCCAACCATCAGCTGTTTCAGGCTGCAGGGATTGCCATTGCCTATTGCAGCCTCCGTGTGCCCATTTTCAGCCTCCGCATGCCTCATTTTCTGCCCATTCCAATCCCCACTGCCTGCAACGGGCAGAAAATGGGGCGCATGGAGGCAGCAATAGGCTATGGCAATCCCTGCAGCCTGAGAGGAGCCGAGGTAGCGCAGTGGTTAGGGTGCAGTACTGCAGGCCACTTTAGCTGACTGTTATCTGCAGTTCAGCGGTTCAAATCTCATCGGCTCAAGGTTGACTCAGCCTTCCATCCTTCCGAGGTGGGTAAAATGAGGACCCACCACGGAAATGAGACTCTGGGGGTGATAAGCTGACTCTGTAAACTGCTTAGAGAGGGCTGAAAGCCCTATGAAGCGGTATAGAAGTCTAACTGCTATTGCTATTGCTATTGTCAGGAGGCCGATCCAACCCACAATCAGTTACTGGTGCTAATCAGGCTGGGCTGAAACTGAAATGGGCTGTTTGCTGCAAGGAGGGAAATTGCTGGGAGGCAGAGATTTGTTCTTGCTTTCCTCCCCAAAAGACGCCTAGGTGCGTCTTATACTTTGGAGTGTCTTATGCTCCGAAAAAAATATCGTACATACTGTGTGTTAATAATCATTAGCACCCGCTTGGTATAATGATTAATCAAACATTCTGCAAAATCCCTGACAAAGTGTGTAAGTTTAAGAATTGAGGGTATTTTGAAAGGTGGCCAGACCAAATATTGATTTGATTTGGATTTCCCTTCTGTTCCTTTGCTTTCTATTTTGTTATTGATAAAAATAAACTATTAACACTTCTATTTCTGAAAGCATTTTTAGTTTAAAGCATTTTTGCCCAATTGCCTAATACTTTTGCACTGTACCGTAGGTCTGTACTCGTCTTCTTGATGGTTTATTTCTATATAAGAAAAATGCACCAAAATATATGAAATGGTCAAACTTGATTTTTTCAGAGTGCTGAACAATAGCTTTGCAAACATCTATAAAGTTTCATATACATCAACCCTACGGTTTCCAGAAATACAGTTTACAAGGTCAGTATGAGCAACTCTCTCCCTGTTCATTTTGTTTAGCTGCTTAATTTAGAGATGTTTCAGCATTACCAGGAACTAATTTATCTCCAGGTTCATTGGAAGACTAAGCTGTAGGACACTGTGTTTGCATATTTATGGGAAGGATTTCTTAACTGCACCAACAATCTATTAAGCACAACATAAATACTGGAAATAAATCAAGAATAAATAGACTCTACTGTTGATTTACTTAGCTTATAACGTCTTCCCTTTTTAGACAAGGTAAATAAATTTGGTTTTCTGTAATCCATTACATGTTAGTTCAACATTTTGGTTGGATGCTTCTATAAAACTTGCATTAGGCAAGTGGGTAGAAATAGGGAATTCACAGCACATACAGAGCAACCTAGCTATCTTTACACTATACTTACTAAGAAAGACATTCTTCAATTTATGAGGCTCAGTCCAACATGATTTTACACAGAAATAAATCTCACCATGATGGATGAGGACTTTTCCAAAGAAATGTTGATAGGATTGAATCCAACATTTGCAGGAGTTATGAACCTATGGTTGATGTTGTATAATGCCTCTTATTGATGTTGAATAATGCCTCTCACGACTGGCCATTTTCAGGAGCCGGTTTAGCAATATCTGGATGGCCAAAGTTTCCCACTCTTACTTCAGGTCAGGGATGGTGGCCCATACGTCACGAGCAAGCCTACTCCGGCTCTGCAAAGGTAAAAACCATCACAATACATCACATGACATCACCTGATGTCACCCGTGGTTTAGATGAAAGCAAATACTGTTTCCTCATAGATCATATTATGATCTAATTCAAAAGACGAAGAATAAGGAAATGTAGCTATCCTCTTTGAGTAGCACATTTTCAGAATTTTTCAGGAATGAAAAAAAAGAATAGTTACAGTTTGTTATCACATAGATTGAGCTAAGCAAATGTCAGTTTAGCTGAAACACAAACCTCTTACAGCTGATGGGAACAAGGAAGTAGGATGATGAAAGATAGACAGAAGCAGGACAGATGCAAGTTAAGAATCTGAGCAAAGAGAATTAACAAAAGGGCAAGAATAAAGTGAAATTGTTGTCAGAAAGAGATGACAAAAAGGTACAAGCTGAAACTCAGGGTAGGGATTGGTAACTGAAAAAAAGCTTGTTCCATTAATAAATGGAACAAGTACAATCAAAGTTTGTGAGAGCAGAAAAGAGGGACAGAAGAAATTGTAACAGAAGGGGAATGGATATGAAAAAATCTTTATAGGGTAGCAAGAATCCCTTAGAACTGAAGAATCTAATGGCTACCATTTCTAGCTGCAGTTTCTCAAGTTCATATTGAAACGTTTTTCCTATCAAGAGATCTATTTTGCTTATCATTACTTCAAAAGAGATTCTAAACATTTCCCACAGTAGACTGTGATTTAAATGTTAAAATTTCTTGATGGATTCTTGTGTCAGAGACCAGCAGACATCACTGCTCAAGCTGTACTGAACACTCCTTCCTTTTCTGCGTCTGTTCACTCCAAGATATAGAAATGGTCTGTATTCTTGAAAAGCACAAATTCAAAGTTTATTTAAGAACACCACGGTGTTAAATTTAAATATTTAAATCACAATCTACTTTTTTATCCTTCCCATTATGAGGAATGAGGCTTCAGCAAACTCCATATTCATTATTGCAGCCAAATGATAGAAAGTAATGTTAGATGGGATCTTTCTTCAACATTTCAAAGCTAATTTATCTAGATTCAATCCCTCTGTTATTTTTTGTGTTAAGCTTAACGTGAAAGTTAATAAAAATTGATATAGTTGTAATTGTGCTGCTCAGGAAAGCCTTATTTCCATTTAAGAGCTGAGGTGGCACAGTGGTTAGAGTGCAGTACTGCAGGCCTCTTCGGCTGACTGTTATCTGCAGTTCAGCGGTTCAAATCTCACCGGCTCAAGGTTGACTCAGCCTTCCATCCTTCCGAGGTGGGTGAAATGAGGACCCAGACTGTGGGGGCAATATGCTGACTCTGTAAACCGCTTAGAGAGTGCTGAAAACCCTATGAAGCGGTATATAAGTCTAACTGCTGTTGCTATTGCTATTAATCATATTTAACATGCAATTGTCTACATTTTCCGATTCTTTTCTTAACTTACTATAATCTTTCATTTGAAAAGAGAGTTGGTAGTGGACCAAACCATGCAAGAACATTCAAGTGTGATGAAATAAGGAATTAATTATTTTAAATCTTGATGACAAAAATTCTTACATAAAAGAAATCACATATAGACAATTATTCACAAATGTATCCTATATTTATCCTTCCCTTCCAGTGTTGATAGCTGCCCGTCCCTGCAGGTTTTTTGGATAGATTTTCAGAAGAAGTTTCCCATTTCCTTCTTCCTAGGGCTGAGCGAAAGAGGGACTGGCCCAAAGTCATCCAGCTGGCTTCATGCTTAAGGCAGCACTAGAAGCCATGGGGTCTTGGTTCTATGCGGATATCTTAAAAACTAGGAAATATTTTTTCACATGGTACTTATAGCAATTAAATATATATATATATATATATATATATATATATATATATATATATATATATATATATATATATATATATATATATATATATATATTTTCACGGGTGTAGGTATGCTGGTCTTGTTGTATACACGGGAAAAGACCCGAATACAACAAGACCAGCATTATTTGTGTGTGTGTGTGTGTGTGTGTGTGTGTGTGTGTGTGTATACATACATACATACCAAAACAATCTGATAGTTTGGTCATTTAAACTGTGCCACACAATAACTGCTCTTTCAAATGTCTTTCTTTTATGGATCTCTATATATTTATCCATGTAGCACAACCAATTCTGAAGTATCAGATCTAGATTATAAAGTCTTTGTCAAAGTGGGCTCAGACTCAGAGCTCTAGAAACGCTGGCAGATTACAGATCACAGCCAACTCTAGAGCCATCCGATGTCTGAGCAAGCAGAGGAGGCAAGCAATCAGGAAGCACAGCTGCCTTTGCTCTATAAAATGAGGGCGCTGAAACTCAAGGCAGGCTGCAAAGAAAGTAGGGATTCTGTGAGGCTCCTTGTGTGGAAGGAGCCTGACTCCACCAAATGATCTCCTGCATATGAGGACTGCTTGTATCAAAGCACAAAGGCTACATTGGAAACACCCTTCATTTGCCCAGATTCCTTGTGCCTTGACTTCTGACATTAATTCGTATGATTGTGACGCTGGACCAGCTCAAGCTGAGGACTTTTCTATAACATATGGACTCTTGGAATTCACTTGACCACTCTCGTGCCTGCTGTTTTGATTGTCAACTTGCTCAAAGCAAGCCTGCTGAATATTTCTGGGCCTGATTTCTCTAGTGTGTGTGTGTGAATTTGCACTCACATTTTGTTTGCTGCTTATTTGCTCCACAAATTTCCCAATAACGTTTGCAACCACTTCTCTTGGTGCATCTGTATGTCCTTGGCCTGAAACAAAATCATCCTTTTTCCATTGCTTGCTTAATCATTGTAAGTAATATGTGATAGGATTTGTTGCCAGTAAATTAGAAGAAATTATTATCAATCATGTAATATTTATTTCATGAAAAAATCATACAGAAATTGCAAAGAACCCTATATCTAATTAGGCCAAAGCTGTTACGTGAGACTCTACTGCAAAACCAATAGATTCTATAGTCACACAGCACAGGAGGAGAGAAGGAAATTATCCATTTGAAAAATTCTTGGAAAACTGCCTTAGAAATATAATTTGGGGCCAACATAAATACACATGTCAAGCAAATGTTGACAAGCAGCTGTGAATTAACATCAGGACCACTTGGTTAAAACACAATTACTACCTAGGCATGCAGCTTTTAAGTCAGTGAGAAGAAATGCCAGCCAAAGACTGTTTCCAGAAGCAAATGAGATGTAGTTGGTTCTACCATTGGGCAAAATGAGTCAACTGGTGGTAATTTTTGGGCAGGGGCCTGCACTAAAGAGTTAGAGAACAGTGTTATGGGTGTTTTGCAGTCTATCCATCCCCTAAATTGTGTTTTGGCCTCATACATGGTTGAGGATGCTGTAAAATCACAAATACTAAACAAAGACACAATTATTCAGTGAAGTTTTACCTCTCACCTCTATTTCTAAGGCTGATCCCAAGAAAAGTTAAAAAGCAATATAAGCAATAGCAGATTTTTATATACCGCTTCATAGGGCTTTCAGCCCTCTCTAAGCGGTTTACAGAGTCAGCATATTGCCCCCAACAACAATCCGGGTCCTCATTTTACCCACCTCGGAAGGATGGAAGGCTGAGTCAACCCTGAGCCTAGTGGGATTTGAACCGCTGAACTGCTGATCTAGCAGTCAGCCTGCAGTGCTGCATTTAACCACTGCGCCACCTTGGCTCTAAAAAAAAAGCAGGTGTTCTCCTTCCAGAATAATAAAATCCAGCATCATTATTCATTCTATTATTATAAATAATATTTTTCACTGCAGTCCTTGCAATGGAAACATTAACAATAGCCAGGACTGTCTTTCGGTTGCAAGATAACAAGGATAGAATCAAAGACCACATTGGGGTTGAGGCAGTAATAATAACTGTCGACATAAAGTCCTCCTCCTTTCAGAGAGGGGAGCAAAATATTAATGGGGAGGAAACTCTCGGATTCCCCCCCCCCCAAGTTCTTTATCAGGAAGAGACACAGGAAGTTGACTTATATCATGTCAGACTACTGGCTATTTATCTCAGGACTTTCTGCAGTAATGACAAGTTTCACAGAACCGTAGCTAAAGTTCCTGGATAGGAAAAAAGAGAGATTTATTTTCCTGAAGTGTATCTTCTCTGGTCACCGGCTGTGGTTCTGCCTCTCCTCAATGCTGCTTGTCAAAACATTTGTAACATTGTAGGAAAAGAGGAAGGAAAGAAATATGTGACATGATATGGTATCCTACTGAATATAAGATGGGCATGATAAAGGATCAAAATGACAGTGGCCTAACAGAGGCAGAAGAGATGAAGAAGAGGTGGCAAAATTACACAGAAGAACTATACAAGAGTGAGCTTAACATCCCTGCTAACTGGTCACTGATCTCCAGCCAGATATCCTGGAATGTGAAGTCAAATGGGCCTTGGGAAGTCTGAGCAACAACAAAGCTGGCGGAGGTGACAGTATTTCAGCTGAGTTTTCAACATCTTGAAAGATGATGCAGTAAAAGTGCTACACTCAATTTGCCAGGAAATTGGGAAAACTCAACAGTGGCCACATGTTTGGGAAAGTTCAGTTTGCATTCCAATTTCAAAGAAAGGCAATGCCAAAGAATGTTCAAACTACCGCACCATGGCACTCATTTCACACGCTAGCAAAGTTATGCTCAACATCCTAGAAGCTCCAAGAACTACCAGACGTACAGGCAGAATTTCGAAGAGGCAGAGGAACTAGAGATCAAATTGCCAACATATCTTGGAGAAAGCTAGGAAGTTCCAGAAAAACATCTACATCTGCTTCATTGACTTTGCTAAAGCCTTTGATTGTGTGGATCATAAAAATTGTGGCAAGTTCTGAAAGAGATGGGAGCACCAGACCATCTTATTTGTCTCTTGAGAAACCTATATACGGGTCAAGAAAAACCAGTGAGAACTGGACACGGAAACCCTGATTGGTTCAAAATTGATAAAAGCATTCGGCAAGGCTGTATACTGTCACCCTGTTTATTTAACTTATATGCAGAGCACATCCTGAGAAAGGTGGGACTAGATGAATCACAAGTTGGAATTAAGATTGCCAGGAAAAATATCAGCAACTCAGCTATGCAGGTGATACCACTCTAGTAGCAGAAAGTGAAGAGGAACTGAAGAGCCTCTTGATGCAGGAGAAGGAGGCGAGCGCAAAAGTTGGCTTGAATCTCAACATTAAGAAAACTATAATTATGGCATCCAGCCCTCTCAATTCCTGGCAAATATTTGGGGAAGAAATGGAGGTAGGGACAGATTTTATTTTCCTGGGCTCCAAGATCACTGCAGATGGAGACTACAGCCAAGAAATTAAAAGACGCTTGCTCTTGGGGAGAAAAGCTATGGCAAATCTTTTTAGCATACTAAAAAGCAGAGATCACCCTGCCAACAAAAGTGCATATAGTCAAGGCTATGGTTTTCTCAGGTGCGATTTATGGCTGTGAAAGTTGGACCACCAGGAAGGCTGAGCACCAAAGAATTGAGACCTTTGCACTATGGTGTTGGAGAAGACTCCTGCAAGTCCCCTGGACAGCACGATGATCAAACCGGTCAGTCCTAGAGGAATCAACCCTGGCTGCTCTTTAGAAGGCCAGATCCTGAAGATGAAACTCAAATACTTTGGCCACCTAATGAGAAGGAAGGTCTCACTGGAGAAAGAAGAGCCTCATGCTGGGAAAGATTGAGGGCAAAAGAAAAGACACAATTTTGTGACTAACAACAAAAATGAATATAACTGCCATTTTTTAATGGGAAAGTCTAGTGGTATATCTTTAAGTCAGGAATGTATTGACTTTTCCAAATTTGCCTATTATTCAGTTGATGTTGGCAATCAACAGAGATGAGAGTTCAGACCAAAAAAGTGTCAACATGGATGCAAATGAGATATACACCTGACTGTGCAAATCATTGATTATGTCTGCCTGGGCTAAATTTTGCTGATAAATACAAATCTTGTGTCTGGATTTACAAGCCTGCCAGTCTGTATATTCAGACCAGTCATTGCCAAGCTGAGCAAGGAGGTTGCTTCAAAATGTAGTTTAATAGATACTCTAAATGAATTAGATCTTAGCTAACTAGCTTTTAAATCACTATAACATGTGTAGAAGGCAGCATGTCCATGAATCACCTACTAAATATAAGTTAGGCTTGTATAATATTGCCTAATAAAATATTTGGAGTCTCCAGCTGCCCTACATTCTCTCCCTCTCTCATTTTGTCTGATAGATTTGCAAAGTCAGGGGAGGCCAGTTTAAAGGCCACTTGATTAAAAACTCAACATGTTAGGATTAGAGCACACCCCAAATGCAAGATTAGAGATGGAGTGCATATAACCAAAACAGAAAATTCAGATTATTATAATAAAGTTATTAGCATTGTTTGGCATTGGGGAAGCTCAGCTTATCTCCTTTTCTTTCTGGAGACTCATTGGATGATGAGTCAATCAACCTTCAGCGTAAAGCAGTTCATGGAGTTGCTCTAAGGAATGGGAAGGGTGAGGGATTTCCCCCACATTTTAAAATAAGCCATCTTGCAGTTTAAGTGACAATCGAGGTTTCCATATGCAAACGTGGCTACAGTTTGCATATGGGAACATAGAACATACCATGTTTTCTAACTAGAGCAGTCATTACAGACTGATCTCCACATAGCCCCTATTTTAATTATTTGTATATATGTATGTAAGTTTAGTATTCAGGCCTTCAGCCTGCCTGAATTTGTGGTTACAACACAAAGCGGTTAAAAATAGAATGATAGAGAAATCCTACAAAACAAACATTTAGAAACAGAACAATGACATCTCCAAAACAAACATCCCATAATAAGATGAGCATATGAATTTCTGGGAAGGCAGACATAGCAACAGAGAAAGGCTGCTTCCTGGATGCCATTAGGTGACCCTCTTGAACTAGGGAAACCTGAAAGATACCTACTCCGCCTATTCGTATAGAACGAAGCACAAGAACAGAGGTGGGCAATTAACTTTCCAAAGGGGCCACATGAGAAAGGGAGACTCTTCTGGATGCCACCACTGCTGATGCCTTACCTGTTGTTGCCTTGCCTGCCACCCTGACCTGGCCCCCACCAACACCACCATGCCCCCCACCCCAATGATGCCCCATCTCCCCACCAACACCACCCAATGCCATGGACTGGACTAGAACAGTCCGTCAGCCAGATCTACCCTGTGGGCCATATAAGCCCAGCTCTGAATAAGAACATGTATGGAAGCCCCAAAATTTGCAAAATAGTCATTTTATGTAAGATGGGTGCTGTAAAAAAAATATTGACAAATGAAGAAGTTTTTAAAATCTGCCAAGAAAATCATATACATGAGTAGTTTCATTCTAATGACTTCCTAGATGCCATCCCCTTATGGAAGACTCCGGCTTAATTACCTTTCGAAGGGCTCTTGAGAAGAGGGTCATTTAAACTCAGGGATAAAGCAGAACCCCCCCCCCCAAAGTTTATTCCCTGGTTTCCATCCTGAATCACATGAAGATGGGAAACTTTCAACACCAGTATTAAGAGTACAGAGGGCACAGTTGGTGTCACCAAAAGGAGGTTTTGAAAGACCAGAGCACCAAACCTCATAGCCTTTGCAGCTATGGCATATATGATTTTTCAGTTTAAAACCATCCCCTGGAATTATGCTCTGAAGCTTATTGGAAAAAGCCAATGCTTTTGCTTTTTAATGGCAAAGGAAGGGCTTAACACACATATTTTCAATGTTTTACTCCCATTTGAATAATAAAAAATGCATGAAAATGTTCCCCTTTGCTACTGGTTATGTTATTGGCTACCAAAGAAGCCTTTGCAACATTCACATTATCAGAAATAAAATCATTTTTGGGGGGTGTCTCCCTAGGTTAAAAAAAAATGCCCTCCACTGACTTTGAACTGAAGAAGGGAGACACCCGATTTTCCAGACATGAGAAATAAGCAAAGTCTCCTTGAGCCACACAGCTCTGCAGGGTTTAAATATGGAATTGATACTTATTCGGAGATTGATTCAGCAGAGAGAAAACAAATGGCATTCTATTACATGACAGCATCAATGTTTTGCTCATTAATTCCTCTCCTCCCTTCCTTTTCTTTTGACACACCAAGAAGAAAGAATCTGATGAAATGCATTTCCTTACAAGCAGCATAAGAGCAATTTAGATTGCTCTGCTTAATGGACCAAATCAAATAGCTTTGCCTTTCTATGAACAAACCTCTAATAATATGTCGCGGGTGAGGCTTTTATCTCTATTTCTTGCAGTTCTAATTTTTCTTAAACAAATGTTTTAGCATGGGAAAAAATCTATTTCTTGCACTTTCACTGTACAGAGTCTAGCAGTTATGCTTCTCATTTGGGAAACTAATTAGAAGAGATAATATAGCTGTATCAAAGATGATTCTTTGAAGGTCCTATTTTGCCAGTTGGTTCCTAGAATTCAGTGATATGGACCTCAAACCGTGGGAAGAGGAACAACACTCTATTGCACTAATTCATGTCAAAAGACTTCTATTAAGGACTTCAAACATCTTTCAGAGGATACTTTAAAGTCACACTATGTGACGCGGTGGTTAAGACACTGAGCTTGTTGATCAGAAAGGTCAGCAGTTCGGTGGTTCGAATCTCTAGCACCGTGTAACAGAGTGAGCTCCCATTACTTGTCCCAGCTTCTGACAACCTAGCAGTTCAAAAGCACATAAAAATACAAGTAGAAAAATAGGGACCACTTTGGCGAGAAGGTAACAGCGTTCCGTGTGCCTTTGGTGTGTAGTCATGCTGGCCATAAGACCATGGAGACATCTTTGGACAACGCTGGCCCTTCGGCTTTGAAACGGAGAGTAGCACCGCCTCCTAGAGTCAGGAAAGACTAGCACATATGTGCAAGGTGAGCCTTTACCTGAAGGTCACACTACTCTGTTCCGCATAATATACGTGGGAAGATGAAGGTGGCTGAATCTGAGAACTGGTTCCCTGAAAGCTGCATTAATGCCAAGTTTTATTCTGGTGATAAAACTCATGATCTTTCAGCATTATTCCCCAGTTAAAAATGACCACAGAAGTTTGCATTATTGTGCATTAAGGTAGAAAAATCCTAAAACAAAATCTAACAAAATGAAATTCAATGCAGAGTAAATTAAGGTTTCACACTTGGGGAAGAAAAACTGAATGTACAGGTACAGGCTAGGTGAAACCTTGCTCAATAGCAGTAACTGTGAGAGGGATATTGGGGGTCTAACGGACAGCCACTTAAATATGAGCCAGCCATGTGCAGCAGCAGCAGCAGCTAAAAAAGCCAATGCAATCCTAAATTGCATTAACAGAGGAATAAAGTCACGATCATAAACTGTGAGTCCCTGGTTTTCAGGACAAAGATTCCATTCTGTCCCAACCAACAACTGCTCAGTTTCCAGACAATGAAGCAAAGGGCAGCCCTTGTAAAAAAAAGAAATGGTCTGCTATTGCTATTACCTCCAAGGATTTCTATTAGGCAGGTATTCTAATAGTAACCTATCCTAGGAATTACCTGCCCTGCCTCCAGATTCATCCATGGAACTCTGTCCTAATGTACCATTTGAGAGGAGAGGGGGAGATACAGTAATTATAAATCATATACCTGTTTGTCTGTGTTTGTATGCATATATTTATTTGTGTGCCTGTGTGTGCCTGTGGGTGCGTCTGCACTTGCTCATGCCTTAGCATATTAGGAAGAAGGAAGAATATGAAATGGTATAGGGTTTCCTGAATTAGTTACTACAATTGCAATATTTTTTGCTTGGAAAGCCTGACTGCAGTCGTATTTTGTTATCAGCAGAAGATGGTCATACCTTCTGTCAAGAACAATTAGTTATTTTATTTTCCCTTTTTTTTTAATCCTAATTCCTATTCTCATTCAAACCTTCTTCAATTTGCTCCTCCAGTTTTCCATTTTCTCTTTTCCAATCTAATCTATTCTTCTTCCTTTAACAATCTATTCCATTTTTTCCATCTTGTTTAAGGACAATAGTATTTCAATTACACTTCGTTGGTTTTTATTTAGTCCTCTTGCTTCATTCATTTAACCTTTCCAGTAACCTTCATTACTTCTTTGATCTTCTGTTTATATAACTTGTTAAATTGTTGTCTTGTATATGGAATATTTTATTTTTATAGCTTCTTGGACTGTGATAAAAAATATCCATCTATTTATAGTGGTAAACAATGTACTGTGAAATATGTCCATTAATAATTTATAACTCTCATCCCAAGGTTCCTATACAGTTAATGTATGCGGCCACCAATCAGGATGAACTTCTGGATTCATCCCTGCTGTCCAACTAAGGAGTTTGCAGGTCTTCTACTCAGGACCTCTTCCATTAACCCAGATCTAAGAAAGTAGAATGGTTAATTCAACTGTGGAAATTATCCCTGGATTCAGCATATGCACATTGTAGAAAAGATGGTTGGCAGAGAGGATTTCAGCCTCCTTCTTCATGTTTGTGGCAAGCCCCTCCCTTCCTCCCTCCCTCCCTTTCTATTTTATACGAAGTAGGGGGGAAATGAAAGCCAGGCTCTTTAGGAACACTGAATATTGGCTTCCACATCAAGGACAATCTTTTTTAACATTCTGAATCTAGACAGCAAATCAGAAATTATCTTAGAAACCATCTTGCTCATTTTCCTTAGGGAATGATAGGGTGCAGTCCAATTTTGTACTAGTTTTCCATTGGGTTTGCGGCAAAGTAGATTCAGAGACAGAGGGACACAGTGTGAGCAGTGTGAACGGTGTATGCGATGTGATTGAAAAACTTGGGAACAGGTAATAGGAAGAGCCTCAGACAAATTCCTTGGCAAAATATTACTTGGCTGCTGTTAGGGATTTAAGGACCTGGATGCCAGAGGGGCATCAAAACTAGGCATTGATATGCACACTGTGCATTTTCCTTCAATAGCAATAGCAGTTAGACTTATATACCGCTTCATAGGACTTCTAGCCCTCTCTAAGCGGTTTACAGAGTCAGCATATCGCCCCCAACAACAATCCGGGTCCTCATTTTACCCACCTCGGAAGGATGGAAGGCTGAGTCAACCCTGAGCCGGTGAGATTTGAACCGCCGAACTGCAGATAACAGTCAGCTGAAGTGGCCTGCAGTACTGCACCCTAACCACTGCGCCACCTCGGCTCGTTCAAGAAACTGTATCTTTTCCTGAATTCACACAGTCCCAGTCATACAGTCCCAGGAAAATGGTTTTTTTTTTTAAAGTTAGGAATACACTGATAAGGACGAAATAGAGAAGACACGGGGATGCTAATTGTACCTCCATAGCTGAAATGCACATTTTTCTGGGATTACGAAAGCCCAGAAAAATACCCAGCTTGCTTAGGAGGCATTGACAGATAAGTATGGAAGCCTCCCCAGTGTCCAGAATCTCGAGCTGATATGTTCAAAGGACTCTAATCGGAAAACATCAGACTAATGTCATTTGATACACTTTAGAGCCAAGGTGGCGCAGTGGTTAAATGCAGCACTGCAGGCTGACTGCTAGATCAGCAGTTCAGCGGTTCAAATCCCACTAGGCTCAGGGTTGACTCAGCCTTCCATCCTTCCGAGGTGGGTGAAATGAGGACCCGGATTGTTGTTGGGGGCAATATGCTGACTCTCTGTAAACCGCTTAGAGAGGGCTGAAAGCCCTATGAAGCGGTATATAAGTCTACTGCTATTCAGCCTCTTCTATTGATATTTGATCTATTTCTCCCTGTTCCTCTCTTGTAGCATTTTTCTTTCCTGTGGAATGAATGGATGATCCTTGTACAGTTCTCTGTGAAATTTGACAGTGCACATTTCATCATAATGATCTAACTTTCTGGCAAAAGTTTAGTTGTACAGAAAACAAGCAAGCAAGCTAACCAACCAACCAGAACCTAATAATAGGTTTTGTATTAGCAAAGTCATGTCTCATCCACAATGCCTGCAGGGAGCTGTCATCATTACAAAAACATTGGAGTTTAAGCCTAAGATAATTTCTGATTTATTGTCTAGATTCAGGACCTCATAGAAGATTGTCCTCGATGTGGAAACCAATATTGAGTGTTCCTAAAGATGCTGTTTTCACTTCCCTTTTATTACTTTTTAAACTAGATGTTTCCCACCCATTTTTCATTCCTGGACATAATATTTTTTTTACAGATGTTCCAGTGAATGATTTTGCCAATTGTTATTGTTCTTGTTCTTGGCTGCCTTTTATATAATCAGCCAATATGAGCAAAATTTGGGTGTTTGGAAATTTGCATACTCTTATGACCAATAGCAGGGATGCCACAGCTGCCGCCTCCCCCTACCTGTCTCTGCCCCCCTCCCCCATCCTACCTTCAGGGGTTTCTTGCCCCCCCCCATGCCCCCATCTGCCTGGGCCTGCCTTCCTCCCCACGCCTTGCTATACTTACTTAAATTTATGTAATGAATATTAATATTTGGATTAACTTATACAATTACTACATTAATTACTCTTTTAAAGTAAATCTTAACCCATTATGTAGATTAAAAGTGGATTTTAAAGGATAATTATACTTTATAAATTAATTATAAATTAATTAAAATTGGTGAAGACATCCTACCTTTGTCTCTGAAATGTCCTGAAGAAATAGTAGACTAAGTAGATAAAAAAATGAGTGCTGTATATAAGTATTACATAAAAGAGAATTCTTATTTTTGCTATGTTTCTGCAAATCATATTCCTTATAATTCACTTTCGGTTTTGTTTTGGATGGAATGAAATAGGCATTCTAACTGAAAAGAAAAATAGCAGAAATCGCTCTCAGGCCTGGAAGCCATTTTTTACATTGGGCCTTCAGGCCTGCCCCATTTTCTACTGTGGAAAAATGGAAGAGGGGATTGTATGGAGTATGGGAGATATATAGCCTAAATAAAATTCCTTCCTCAGAGAGTCAAGGTCATCTTGCCCTGCACCTGGAGTGGGGTGAATGGGAAGCATCTCCAGCTGGGAGGGTCCCTTAAAGTTCCATTTGACGTACGTGTGAGTGCTGGGCAAGAGTTGAACTTTCACTTGGGTGGGAAAACCTGGAAATTTTCAGATTTGGATTTACCCAGATGTGCCAATATGACATCTGTAATAAAATGGAACTTTGGAGTCTTCTTTCATTGGGGGTGTTAATTGGAACCTTGACATTTGCATTATATGAATTTGACTAGCTAAGTAAGATTTAGAGAAATAGTAACTTCATAATTTAGTAGTACATGTAAATTATATATCTTATGTTAGTCACAAATGCCATTTTTATTTTTCTGGGGAATAGGAGACTTTTATGTTTTTAATTGCTTCATGATAGGGAACTATCCAACACCTAACATTTTTTAATTCACTAACCGTACACATTAGGAAAAATATTTCCAATTGCATTTCTGCTTATCATCTGGCTAGCAAATATAGGAGTTCTATTTGATAACATAGCAGCAACATCCAAATCGTCTTGGGTATAATTCTGAAAGAATGAATTACAGTTTTCATCATATAGCTACTGCTGGAAGAACAGGTGAGAATCGCTATTGATGTCAAAACACATACAATTTTTTAAAAAATGTTTTTCATAAACCAAATAATATGGAAACAAATTTACCCCCAATCATCTTGGTACCTTTTAATATTCTTCACAAAACCTCTCCTTTCCTGCAAGGAAAGCTATCATCATCATTTTCACTTACCTCTGTTTACCTCAGCACAGGCAATTTCAGTTCCAAGGACTTTTCTGAAAGATCCCTTTACAATCTCTGGCTTTTTACTTCAGTCCAATATCCATCCAAGTCCTTGAGGCTGGTTTAGTTGGGCAAACACAAAAGAAAAAGGGCTCCAAGTCTTCACCCCTTTTTTCATTATTAGAGTTAGTTAAAAATGAACATGGCTCCTTCTGAAATGAAATCAAAACTCCCCCAGGCATTATAATAATATTAACATCCGTCCTTGTCGGTTTTGTTATTTTTAAATAATTGAAAGTTTTGTATCTTTGTAATTCATAAAATGAAAAAAAAGAAGGGATGATTTAATGAATAGCAGAGAATTAGTGTGGTCATATAAGATCTAGAGCAGTTATTCCCAATCAATTTTGAAACGGGTACTGATCTAAAATATACGTTTGTCTCAAGTTAACGTTCCGTATTTCAGAGGTTGGTTGATAATTTTTTCACTATAAGCGTGTGATGCTTCTGTGCATTCGCAGAAGTGTCCGGGTGGGTGGGCGGAGCCTCCCGCCACTGCTAATACCAGTTCAGCTGATCTGGGCCAAACCAACAGCAACCCACCTCTGCCATATTTGTAGCAAAACTGGAAATGATCATAATTTCAGACCTGATTTCTTGCTCTAAGCAATCAATGTATAGTGACACCTGCTGCAATGGAGACAGGTCTTTTATGCAATTAATTAGGTGTATGAATTGGAGTCAGATTAAGCCTGGGTGCAAAAGCAATGAAGTAATTCAGGCAGTGCTTATCATCTCTTGCAGTGAAGCAGGACCAGCCAATTCAAATTTAAATTTTCATACTGCTCTGATCTTAGTTCATATTTCTAGAACGTTGTAGAGCAATATCTTTAAAAAAAGAGTTTTCTCAAAAATAATCTAGGGAAAATAACAGGAGGTGATGGAAAAAGTATTTAAATCATATTGATACTTTTGCTGAAGTGAGCAAAATCCAATCCAATCCCAATTAAGTAAAAAGTAGACTAAAAGGTAATCTAAAAAATAAAATGTAGAAGTAAGTAGCAATCAGATCTAAATAGATTTAAAAATCAGTAGCTTGAAAATATCAGGATTGAAGGCTCTACAAAGCTTTACTCCTCTACATGGAAGAAATTGGAAATTTCTGCTTGTAATCACCCTGTGAAGGAATATTATGTTAACTAATTCATATATTCACAATATGTTATGAATGACTCATACAGTAGGCAAAGCACTTTTATAGATTTAATTCATGTAACTCTTTCCTCCCTTTTATAGAAGTAGTAACCATATGAAAGAAACATACCATCTTTCACAAGAAGACCTGGGGATCTTTTTATGGGGGGGAGGGGGAGACACACACAGAAAGAGAGAGAGAGAGAGAGAGAGAGAAAGAGGGAGAGAGAGAGAGAGAGAGAGAATGAATTACAGAGTTTTTGGACTGTATATCAAATATGTGTGTGTATGTGTATGTGTGTGTGTATGTGTATATGTGTATATATGTATGCAACATTTCGGTGAGGACCCACTCGCCATCTTCAGGCTGGTGTTTTTGGCTTTGTGCTTTTGCGAGTAAAGTGTGGTCGGCGCTGCCTTCTCTCTATAAATCTTGGTGGGGGAGGTGGAGTGCTGGCTTTGTTGCTGTAAGTGGTTTGATTGGCTGTGTAGTTCCATCCTGATTGGTAGATGGAGTTGATGTTTGTAGATTGGTCGGCTGTTTTGTATCATCCTGTGTGGCTGAGATGCTGGCTGTGTGTCCGTTGTTCTTTTGTGTTGTAACGACCTGGGTGGTGGGTGGGGCTCGTTTGTTGACTAGGGCTGGTTTCCAGATGTCTGGTAGGCGGGAGGTATCGTCATGTTGATTCATGTTGTGGGGGTGTTTTTCTATTTTGATGGCTTCCATAATTATTCTCTTGTTGAAGTGTTCAGTTTTGGACATTAATTTGGTTCCTTCAAAATCAATTTCATGTCCTGTAGCTTTAAGGTGCTGAAAAGGGAAGAAGATTTTTCTTTTTTTCTGATGGCGTTCTTGTGTTCTGCGATGCGTGCATTTATTCTCCTATTAGTTTTTCCAAAGTATGTGCCAGGGCATATTTTGCAAGGTATTTCGTAGACTCTTTGATTTTCTAGCTGGATTTTGTCTTTGGGGTTTCTTAAGATGTTGGCTATTTCTTGGTCAGTGCTGAAGGCTGTCTTGATATTGTGCTTGTGGAGAATTTTGTTGATTTTATCCGTGGTGCCTTTGATGAAAGGGAGGAGGGCGATGCCGTTGTCCTGTTCTGTGTCTTGGTTCATGGGGGGGGGGTGTCTCCTTTTGGATTAGGTTGGTAATTGTTTTTCTTTGGAATCCGTTGGAGTTTAATACATTTGTGAGAGTGTGTAATTCAGTTTCAGGTGGTCTTTGTCGGCTAGGTGTTTGGTTCTGGAGGTGAGGGTCTTGGCTACAGAGTTGATCTGTGCAGGGTAGTGATGGGATTGTGCGTTTAAGTAGCGGTTGGTGTGTGTTTTTTTTCCAGTAGATGGTGTGTCCTAGGGAGCCATTGGGTTTTTTGTAGATTAGGACGTCCAGAAAGGGAAGTAGTTTGTTTGCTTTGTCCAATCTACAAACACCAACTCTATCTACCAATCAGGATGCAACTACACACAGGATGTTACGAAATAGCTGACTAATCTGCCGACATCAACTCCATCAACTAATCAAGATGTAACAACACAGCCAACCAACCCACCTATAGCAACAAAGCCAGCACTTCACACACCCCCACCAAGATTTATAGAGAGACGGCAGCTCCAACCACGTTTTACTCGCACAAGCACGAAGCCAGCATTTTTAGTTCCAGTTGAAATGGATCTGTTAACAAGAAAGAATGCTTGTTGAGTAGCTGGGTTAAACAATCTGACTCTCTTGCAAAGCAAAATAAAGTTTCATAAAGCAGGTTCAGAGGGACAGAGTGTCAGGATTAGAACTCCTGTTTATTGCCATTATCTACTGTCCTTATTCTCTCTGGGTCCTGGCCTACACTAATATCCACTCTGTGCCTCAAATCCAAGTACCTCACTCAAAGAAATATTCAGCATCAGACAAGACAATAGCTATGCCTGTGGTGCAGAAATATTCATTACAGCCATGCACCTCTAATATATTTCACTTAGGCCTCCTGATAAGAAGACTCTGTATCCTCAGAATGGAGGACATCTTGGGCTATCTCTAAATAGGATTTCTTTTTTCATCCAGGAAAGAATTATCTTAATTAGGTGTAAAACTTAAATATGTAAAAACACATACCCACTTGTAAAACGTGTGTTTGGAAGCCAGTGTACCAAGTAATTACAGATTCATTCAAAAACATAAGGACCAGGTCAAATTGTATGATTCAATGAATTCTTAATTGAACAGAAACAGATGCAAGATTTAGATGATGGAAAGTTAAGCATAATACTTTTTCTATATCTTTCAATGCATACTTATAATTTATATGCATTTTGGGTAAAAAGAAATTTACCAAGATAATACTTTTATTTTATTTTGTACCTAATATTGCTGTCTTTGAAATGCTAGACAAAAATCTAATTTTGAGAATTTAAGGTAATTCAGTAGCACAGATTCTCTTCTCTCCTCAAGGTTTAAAGTTTTCTATTAAACCTTAGTCTTACTATAAATACACAAATGTTTTGCTAATATAAACATTTGACACTCTTTAAAGAAAAGGCAGAGGAAGTTAGCTTTCCTGAACTAATAATAATGAGTCCATAAAGATATGGATCATATCAAGAGTTTTGTTGTATTTTTTCTTAAATCTAGCCTGACCAATTTCTTCACTCCATAGTTTTTATTTTAAAAAAGTAGAGCATTATTATTTAAGAATAAATATATTTTCCAGTTCTACAAAATTTCCACCCAAACATGTTTAAATAAACATTTTAATTTCAATTAATATTAATTTCTAACATTTCAACATTACCTGGATTATAGTTAATGTTTTAGCTTGTAGTATGTCACAGAAAAATAACACAATTTTCTACTTCTCTAGCAAAATCAAAAGAGATGTTCCATCTCTATCAGTGTTCAGAATCTACATTTGGGGGTACTGTATGCTCTAAGCATTGTGAAATGCATTTAACCACTTGATGTGGGTTTGAATTGTATGCATGGACTGTATTTTAAGGAAGGGAATGACACGGCCACAGCAAAGTATCTGAACGAAAATGAAACTGAATTTATATTTAATTTCAGATAATATTATTACTCCAGTCATGTGAATAATTATTTAGTAGCATGATTTTGGAGGATGACATGCAAGTTTGTTGAAGTATGCCTCCAACCCAAGGCGTTGTTCAAAAAGTACCCTTTTGTATGACCATATATATTTTTTTTCAGTCTTTTCCATCTTGGAAACTTGACAAGACTTAGTATCCAAGATTTCCAGTGCTAATAAGAACTCTGATAAGATTACTTTTCAAAGCTAATCAGCTTGATCCAAAGCTTTGAATTAATTTGCAGAAGAAGACACAGTAGTTATTCATATGTCGTTATTTAAAATATTTAACATAGTTTAATTTTTTTTTAAATGGACAGGAGAAAAGTATAAAAACAAACAGGGTCAATTACATCAAAAGTATGTATTGTATAAAATACATAGTTTATGCATCACTTGTGATAATGTGTTAAAAATGGGTGTAACTTTAAATATTTATTTTAAATGGGCAAGTAAGATGGAAAGTGAATCAGTTTCTATGGACATACAGACAATGACATGATCTGGAAATTGAGTAACCAATGGATTCCACTAATCGCTAAACCTGTGCCTTGAAAGTTTCCAAACTCCTCAAGTACAGCTTAATAGAAGTTTGTGTTTCAGTAAAGTGCAATAATCTCTGCAATTATTGCAATATTATGTTATAACCCTTGAATTTTGAACAAGGACAGATCATTATGGAATGCTAAATTGGACACCCACACTATGCTTTGAATAAACAACAATCTACCTCAAATCATTCTAATCTCTCCTAGATTTTGGTCTTCATTCAGATAATTCCCACCAATGACTATCCAAATTACTATAAACTGACTTAATTAAATAGACTTGTGTGCTTGCATGTACTGTTTACATCATGTTCTTCTCTTTGTATAATTACTTTCTAGGTATTAAGTGGATTGAAGCTGCTCTGAGATTAATTTTGCTCAATGTTTAGCTTTGGGCTTCTCATTAATTTTGTTTTAGTCTATAGCAGCAACGTTTAAGCCTGCTAGAACGGAGTTTTTGGATTCCAACCAATGCTTTTCCTTTGAGTCTTGTGACGTGGGATCAGTTACGACTCTCATGAACCAGATTGGGTATCACTTCATTTCTTTGCTTTATATTAACTCATCATAGTTTTTATTTCTTTTTGTTTAAATAGTAGCTCAGATTTTTGGAGGTTCTTCCATTTTAAGACAGCATAAAGACAGGCCATACGTCTTTATGCTTATTTTTAACATTTAATTAGAGATGACAAAATTATCCTGTTCTCCTCTGGTATTATTTTACAATTTTGTTATTCAATTTCAGGTTAAAGAAATATTTAAGTATTTTATATTTACCACTAAAAGTTGTTCTTGCATCTTTATACTTTGATAGCTATAGATTTTTCTTTAAAATATTAGAAAGTTGCACTTTATAAATAATAAAGTAATTCAGATTATGTGCAGAAGATAGACAATCTCTTACTTTAGTTGCCCAAAAATGTTTATTGGATTGTTGCTTCACTCAAGCAGCAAAACCCAATGAGGACTCAGAAATCTGTGACAGAAAGTGCCAGAATGGAAAGAAGCTTTGCACTAAATAACAACTCGTGAGAGTCAAGCTAGTCAAAACAAAGTGAAATGTTTTAAAATAATTTCCCACTTGTCTGTGTCTTTGAAACTCTTTTGTAAGTTCCACTGTTTCATTTTACTCTGTTCCAAATTTCTGTGCATATAACTAAAGGCAGAGGTCATTTCTAACCTTTCTGGCATAAAGAAATTTCCTGCAAATGGCTGGTATGAAACTATATCACTATTCTCATCTGGTCTGCACAGAAGGAGATTTGCCTGCACCATGAAGTTGTACAACCTATTTGGAGCTGTTACATATTGGCCAAAAGAAAAAGAAAAGAAAGAATAAGTGGAACTGGGCTTGTTCTATGCATATTTTGTAGAAGTCCATACACATCTTCAGATATAACATCTGAAGGTCAAATAGGATTTGAACTGAATATACAAACTTCACACAAAATAAGCCATTCTTATGACTTCCAGTGTTGTGCCTAATTCTGGGTGCAAAGTGACAATATGATTTATAAAATATTGTTTACTTGCATATTGTGCTTGGAATGGCATGTACAGGTATGTCTCTGTGTTTGTGTATGTTTATATGTGTATTAATGTAGTATAATGCTTCAGTTGCTGAGAAAGAAGCTGGGAGACTTATGTTCTAGTGCACAAAGCATGGGAATGGCTGGATGAGTTAGTGACCAATCCCTTGTTCTCAGCCGTACACAGGGACGTTGGAAAAATACTATCTAGCTGACTGCACAGGACCAGCATGTAGATTACAGCTCATAGCTTTCACTGAAGAGGCCTTCATCCTGCATTTGATTAACTTGAATCAAAACAAGGCAACATCAAGTATCGCATGCTATGCCAATCCTAGTGCTTTTTTTAAAGGAAGCTCAGAAACTCAAAAAAAACCCCCATTCTTTTTGATATTCAGCTATTGGCGCTGAGTCAGAGCGTTTCTTCTCTGGGCTGTTCTTGTCAATCCACTCCACTGCAATCTTTGTAAAAAAATTCTTTTTAAATTAAGTTTAATTAAAATTAAACAGAAATACCCTTTCCTACAGTGGACCTGATATTTGTGGGGAGTTTTTTTTCAAATTAAACACATTTCACAAATATTAGGAGCCTTCTCAAAACAGGTAGTTCTTGTTTAATGACTGCCTTATTTAGCAACCATTCAGTCACAAAGGTGATGAAAAAGTAACTTTGCAACAAAATCCTTGAATATACAACCTTCACAGCTCTGTAAAGCAAAAGTCACCTGAAGTAAGATCATAAGCACTCATGGAGTCATTGAGTGATCACTGTGCTTAATAACCAAGCTGTGGATCCCACTTGTAGTTGCTATATGAGGACTCCTGTACTGAGGTGGCGCAGTGGTTAGGGTGCAGCACTGCAGGCTACTTTAGCTGACTGCTAGTTCTTGCAGTTCGGCTGTTCAAATCCCACCGGCTCAGGGTTGACTCAGCCTTCCATCCTTCCGAGGTGGGTGAAATGAGGATCCGGATTGTTGTTGGGGGCAATATGCTGACTCTGTAAACCGCTTAGAGAGGGCTGAAAGCCCTATGAAGCGGTATATAAGTCTAACTGCTATTGCTAATATTTATTTCTTAAGTGATGTTATTTTCAGTTAATGAACACTGGCACTTAACAGAATAAATTAAACTTATAATAGGAGGTGGGCAACTTGCAGTTCCAGTTCACATGCCCCATTTTCTGTGTAATTCCTGGATCTCTTTATGGCTGCCATTTTGAGAATATAAACATACTTTAAACTGCATTCTATTAGAAGGAGACCCTTCCCCCCCAAAAAAAAAGAGAGTGATACTTTCTGTACAAAAGTCTAATGTGCCCCATCTACCATCCATCATCATCCAGGTTAATTTAGCATGCATTCTCTTTCAAAAGAAGATGTACTTCTGATTATAGTACCAAAAGACCAACCATTTGTTTTAAGAATTTATATACTTTTTTTTTCATTCAGCCCAAGACATGAGCACTTTTTTTGAGTGTAACCTTGGGAATCAGTTATATGTTAAATACATTAAAGATCATTCTATTTATAAGTTGCAAAATGATTTCTAAAGTTACCTCTATTTCCCCTTCTGTGACTGCAGATAAGCCCAAGTTCATTGCAACGAACAAGAGGGCAAGAGGGAGAATCACCCCATTTATAATATTCCTTGTTTTGAGTGGTGTCTTTGATTTTTTTATTTTATTTCTCTTACAGGCGTCCTCGTGCCTTGAGGGAAAAACACTAAAAACTCATTGTCTCATTGGAATGATCTCCTCTGTCTTTCACATTTAAACTCACAGCTTGTTTTTAGAATTAGTTCAAGGATGTTTCATTTCATCCCAAGGCCAGAGACAGCCAGAAGGAAAAGATCTGAAGGCACATCCTGAAACTGTCTCTCATTATAATGTGGAATGTATTTCAAGATGAGAGGGGGGGGGAGGAGGGAGGGAGGGAGGGAAAGAAAAGAGAAAGAGAGAGGGAGGGAAAGAGAGAGAGAGAGAGAGAGAGAGAGAGAGAGCGCCAGCCAGTTGTGTAAAGATGTAAATATATGAAATATGTCCTTTTCTTATATATTTGGTGCATGTACCTCAAATATAGCTAACTATTGCAACTGCAAGGGCATGAAGAAGTGCATGAAGCGGTATATAAGTCTAATGAATAAATAAATAAATAAATAAACAAACAAACAAACAAATAAGTAAATATAAGCAATTAAATCTGGCCATTTTGGAAATGGGGAACAAAGAGTAATAGCAATGTTCTGTACTCTAAAAGCAATGCTGATTGTGTGCTTGGTGGACTTTTAATTCTGAGGGTAGCTCTTCAGTGGTAGCTACTATGAGAAGTACATGATACCTGTTCACTATCATATACAGTATTATTCCTATAGCTAGATGTGCTCAAGGCTAAAACATGGCTCTGCATGTCTGGCAACATTTATATTTAATAGGTGTGGCCTTGGAAGATAGTCTTCTAAACCATACTTTCTATACTGTAGAATTATCCCCTTGGGTAAGTTGCAATGAGAATTTGTTTTGATACAAGTTACTTACCACTTAAGCAGGCATGACACTCAGTATTGATTTCTTTCTTGATTAACATTTCATTGGATGCTGATGCTATTTTTATTTTTTTAATTTTAACAGAAATCCACCTCAGCATGGCCCACGCTGTAAAGTTGTAATGGTCCTTCCTCTCTCCCCCCTCTCCCTCTTCCATTTTAATGTTTGAGAAATAATTATATGAAAATAAAATTAGCACTCAGAGATGGAAAGCCAAAAAATGGGTTTTATTAATCAATTCCAAAAGAAAAGTTCCAGTTTTACTCTTAAATCAGCAGCATTTCTGATCCCCTCAAGTAAAGAAACTACTCTCCCCCCTTGAGCTCATCAAAGCACTTGTGGTTTTTGAAGAAAAGCATCCATTGCCTTCACGCAGGGACACTATCTTTTACAAATGCTCCCCCGAGAGATTTGAACCTTGACATGCCTTCAGATAGTGCTGGCCTTTTATGTCACAGCTATATGCAGCTGATTGATGCCACCCAGCCAATCCACATCTTTCAGCGGAGCTTCTGCACTGAGTAACCTTCAGGTGTCCAACAAACAAAAAAGAAAAAGAAAAGGAAAAAATAACACTACAAATGTACCCCCAGCAGACTAAAGTAGTAGAACTTCTGCAAAACTTGCTGTTTAAAAATAACAGGAGCCGTAAGGCGTAGGAATGAGATGTATTGCAGTGTTGCATTTATCAAGAGCCCATAAAACTAATGTACAACCATTAAGATTACATTAAAAGCTGAGGGAGAGGTTGGGGAGTGAGGGATGAGTCAAACATTTGGGTCCCTTATCTTTTCCAAGCAGGGAAGTAATTTTGGAAGGTTCCAATAAAACATTTGAAAGTCTCAGGAATATAGCATTCCTCCGTTTATTAAGCATTAGGAAAAAACAATTAACCACAGCAGAAGGAGGGGGGGGGGAAGGAAAGCAAATGAAATATACACTAGCTGACTAGCGTCTGACAAGCCTCCGTGCAAGGTTTCCATGGGAACCAAACTAGGCCATCCATTTCATCCATTTCCAAACAGGCAAATAAGCCACCGGATTCTGCAAGAACTCCGGCCAAAATGCATGCCTCAAAATGAAAAGCCTCCTTAGCTCCCAGAATATTCTACAGCTTGTTAAGACCCACAGAAGAAAGGACCGATACACAGAAGCTAGTAACTTTTTATTGGAACCAAAGGATCTTTAGTTTTTTATTATTTAATCCTTTGCTGATAGGACTAAAATGATCTCAAAATCCAGATGGTATTTGGTCAATTGTTGACACCCTCCCTTTACTGTGCGTAGGTATCTTATACACCGTCTCTTTTTTTGAGTAGGATACTTATTTTCTTCATTTTCAAAATGATTTATTAATGGATTTTTTAATAAGTTTTTCTTTGCCCAACCCACTTTTCACCCGCAGCCTGACCTACTTGGCGAGCTACTTAGAAGGCAAAAAAGTGTTGTGCATTCTTGCACTGCAGAATATGAAAAGTCTGAGAATATTCTATGCATGATTTTTCAAAATGGCAAAAAGGAAGGGAGGGAGGGAGGAAGGAAAGGAAGGAAGGAAAGAGGGAGGGAGGAAGGAAGTCATAGGATTTCTTCAATAATTGGCTGCCATAAGGATGTGACTAGTTAAAGTCAGCTAATTACTAGAATGACATCTGCCATGCCTTTGTTCTCCTTGGACAGGATCTTCTGTTTTATCAACTTCTGTTTTATCACTGATGTATCTCTCCTCTTTTTAAGGTGGATGGGCACATTTCCAAGCAAAGCATCAGCCTTCAGATTTTCCTCATTGGGAAACCTGTTTAGAGAACAGATGGCAGAATACAATAAAATAAACACTAAAATTATAATAAAAATATATATGTCCAGGAAAAAAAAACCCTAGACATTCTAAAACAGGGGTGTCAAATTCATGTCATCATGGCGATGTCACGTGATGTATCCCCTTCACTAAACCAGGCAGGGGTGTGCATCCAGCCCATGATGCATGCAGCCCGTGAGAGCCGTGAGTTTGATAGTCCTGTTTTAAAATAATGAAATCTCTAGGACTCACCAAAGGCATAGGGGAGGGATCAAATTTTAGGTTTCTTTTAGACAGAGCCAGGTGGGGTAGTTGTATAGGGCAAGTGCTGGTGGAGAGGAGACATGCTTCAGGTCTTTAGTCCACCATGACACAGCAGATCAACTTAAGTTTAAAACAATCTAACTTCCCAGGTTACACACGGTTGCTTAGCAATATGCATGTAAAGTAGGTAATTAGTTCTATATTGTGGATGATCCCTACAAAGATACCTTATTCTTAGAGAGATTCCCTGCTGGCATTATTTCAAACATTACTCTAGGCACAATTTGATTGCTCTCTATCCACTCTGGCCTATAAAGGAAAGAACAGATTGCAAAGAAATGCGAAAGCCATTAACAGTTAAAATAGACAGTAAACAAAATCTCAGCCTTGGGAAAGAAGGAAATGTTTAGAAGGGATTCAAAATAGCCCCCTCTGTTTCAGCACAGTATAAGAGAGGACAAAGAAAAACCATCAAGCTTTCAAGATTCTGTTATTACACAATTATTTAAAATAGTGTTTCTCAACTGGTAAACTATTTTAACAACTCTAAGAATTCAGAATTCAACTCCCTGTATGCTTGCAGAACATCATGGGAGGTCTGAAAAGCTGGTGAGAGGATTATGCAAGTCATCTTTCTGTTACTTGTGTATGTTTGCGGACCTGTGGAGAACGGACACAAATCCTATGCTGTAAACATATTTTTTTTCCACAATGACTGAGAATGTAAAGAACATATTGACATTGCAATTGTAAGCTGTGATTTTGCTGTAATGTTGATTGAGACAAGAGTCCTGCAATGCTTGTTTTATTTCTGAATGATCCTATGTTTTCCCATATTTTGCAGAGGTCTAGCTTTCACAAGGTCAAACAAGCATAAACAGAAGTGTGGGATGCTGGGAATTGTAGCTAAGCATGTTCAAAGCCATACATTCCTGGTCTCTGGAGAAGACATGGCATTAATTCATCTCAGCACCAGCAAAAAGTAGGAAAATTAAATAGCATAGATAAACAAAATGGATAAATGATATTATTAATGATATGTTGCCGTATCTATTCCTCTTAGGCCTTTTTGCCTTGCCTCTATTTATATCAGAATAAATAAATCAGTGAAAATTGCAATTATCATTAACATTATCTTGAAAAAAATGGTGCTGAACTTGCAGTTAAAATCATTACTTGAAATTGATTTTGCTATATTAAAAGGCAGTATAATTACATTTTTTTTTTAAAAAAAGCTGAAACACTCCTCATATTCATAACCCTGATTAGAATAGATTTGCAAAACACATTAACTACATAGATTAATACCAAAAATTACTACAATGGATACTGAAGAAAACAGTTCCCAGATTTACTACCTTTGTCATGCTCTAAAGTATGTTTTTTTTTAAAAGGAGATCAGAGAGACTGTGTATAACGGAACAGAGTATAAGTTATTTCAGGCCAAAGCCTTGATCATGCCTCCACTGCCAGGCTAACATAAATTATATAGAGCCATAGAACATTAGTATCTACAATGATGTGACAAAGCGCATAACAAATGCACTTGTGTCAGATATTGGGACAGTGCATAAAGATGGATTTTGTGACATGACTGCGTGTGTCTTATCTTTTGGGTGAATAAATTCAATTTGCTGCAAATAGAACATTCCTAGAAAATTCCATTCTAGGAATAAAATGCATTTCTCTACTTAGCTCTCACAGAATAATAGAGTAACAGAGTTGGAAGGGACCTTAGAGGTCTTCTAGTCCAACTCCTTGCTTAAGAACCCACTGTCCCACTGATCAAAAAACCCTGTGCCATTTCAGATAATTGGTTGTCCAAACTCATCTTAAAATCGTCCAGTGTTGGAACATTCACAATTTGCTGGAGGCAAGATGGTTCCACTGACTAATTGTTCTGTCAGAACATTTCTCCTTAGTTCTAGGTTGCTTCCCTCCTTGATTAGTTTCCACCCATTGCTTCTTGTCCTGCCTTCAGGTGCGTTGGAGAATAAATTGACTCCCTCTTCTTTGTGGCAGCCCTGTATAAAATGTGGCAGCCCCTGTATAGTGTTCTTTGGGTATTGAGCAGAGGGTTGGACTAGAAGACCTCGAAGGTCTTTTCCAACTCTGTTATTGTGTTATTCTGCTGCTGTTGTTGTTGTTGTTAATTATAAACTTTTATTCATTAAACATGAAACTCAGTCAACTGAACATTTAAAAATGTATCACAAATATTATTGACTTGCTCTGATAGTTGATACGGGTTGCTGCCAGCATCCTAGGTATCAACCAGGTACCTTCTTAAGATGTGTGATGTTCTGAGTAGCACAGTTTTTTGCAGTTCCACTGGTGTTATCGCAGGAAACTGTAATTTCTTGGTGTGTTTTGTAAAATTCTTGGACATTGTACCAAATGCCCTGATGACAATGGGTATCATTGATACATGTTTCATCCATAATCACATAGTTTCAATGGCCAGGTTGTGATATTTCATGATTTTTTTCCCAGTTCTTTTTCTTCAACTCTGGCGTCTCCTGATACAGTGATATCAATAAATTGTATGCCTCAGTTTTTGACAACTGATATCGGGTGTGTTGTGTTCCAAATGACGATCTGTCTGTATTCAAAAGTCCCACAAGATCTTCACCTTCTCATTTTCCACAACTTTTTCCACTTTATGTTTTCATGACTTCTTGGATACAGTTAAGTTGTATTTTTTTCATAATGACATAATGAATTACACAATGAATTTAGCAACTTGGTCATGTCTAGCTTTGTAATCAATTTGTGTGATTTTGCTGCACTTGGATATTAAATGTAAATCAGCTTCAACTTTGTCATTACAAAGTCGGCAATTTGGATTGTCAGTGGATTTTTCTATCTTTGTTTTCATGGCATTAGTCTGTAGTGCTTGTTCTTGAGCAGCAAGTATTAAACCTTCTGTTTCTTTCTTGGTGGTTCCCATCTTAAGCCATGTCCATGTCAAGTTGTCATCACATTTTCCTTCAAAGCTTTTCAACTGCTGTCCATACAAATCTTTGGTTTTCCATCCATTTCATCCGTAATCCAGCTCTTTCCCCTTATATTCTGTCTTTGTTTCTGTTGTTTTTATCATGTTCTCCATTTTCACAACCTCTCTGGATCCAAATACCTGCATAGCAGGCTAGGCCTTTCTATGAGGAACAACTGGGTTCATGGAAGTTTCCACACAATACAACCCATGTAATGACTAGATTGTCATTTTATTATTGAAGTTCTTCTAATCCAGATATGTATAGATATAGAAAAGAACATGCTGCTTGGGTGGGAAAATATGTTTAGGTATGGATGAGAATACCATTGATTGGTTGTTTGAAAGAAAAACCTAAAACTTTTTAAAAATTGAAATGTTCTTCCAATATGTGATGAAAGACCTTCAGATGTTTTTAAAATCATGAATAAGGGAGAAAGCCAAACTGACAGATGCTATTAACAAATGCAGCCATGTTTACAGAAGTAAATTAGTCATGCCACAAGGACTGTGCAAATGTTTCTTCAAACCTTTCTGAATTCAGAATATCCTGTCTCAAGCCTGAAAGTGTTCCAAAATTAACCAGACAACCCATAGTGAGGACAGCTTTTTCAGCTTTCAACAAGAGCTTTTTCAGCTTAAAAAGGAACATTTTGATTGTAAAATCTTATGCATTTTTTACTTGACACTGACATGCTTCTCTATTTTAATAACTGCATGGTGCATAGACACAGTATGATTCTCTCTGCCCAATTACTTCACCTACTCTAAATCTACATTCTAGCAGAAGAGATGTATTGCTTCAGGTATTTGGATTCCAAGCAGTATCTTGAATTCAACCCAGAAAAGAACATAGATCTTTCAATGGTGAATAATCACAAACCTATTTCTATCAGCATTCTGACATCTACAGTAGCCATTTTGCAGGAGCAGAACCATATAATCACTTTACAAAAGTTCCAGTAAGTAGGTATTAGCGAATGGCTCACTTAGACTTGCCAGTGGCACTGTGGCCTGATGAGCTTCCAATATCTTAGCTTTATTGAGGAACGCTTCTGGGATGTAATCAGCTCCTCAGGATTCCACACAGAACAGGCTTTTAAACCAAGAACAAATCAACTGTTCCTGGGTAGCTGGGAGCCATTATAATCCAACCAATTTTTACTTTGAGGCACTGAACCAGCATATCTACAGCCTGTTTCAAGTGATAAGAAGAATTAGTCCTGCATTTCATAAGCATACTGAGTGCATCTCATTCCTCATTCCTATGATGCTGTCTTTCAAAAGTATCATGTAGCTGATAAAAATAATAGGAGAAAGAATAGAACTTTGTGGAACTCACTGGATTTCTTTTTTTTGTAAACTGCCTTTTTATCTTGCAATCACAAGAAAGAATCCATCCTTCCAAGGTTGGTAAAATACGACCAAGATTGTTGGGGGTGGGGGGGGGGAGAGGGATGCAAATAATGCTTATATTGTAAAATGCCCAGAGAGTGTTATAAAGCACTTTGGAATGGTTTATAAGCCTATATGCTATTGCTATGTATCAGCTGTTCTGTTGGTGAATCAAGAAACAGAAACTCCTGGGACATTATTGTACCAAGAGTAAAAAACTTTACTGAAAAACCACATTGGGGAGGAGGACCTGACGCCACGACGCCACGCAATCGATAATTCTGCCGCTGGGTGGCCCTTTTGGACCTAAACTGTCTCATAGAGATGGTGATATAAAAAAGTATGTCCTGCTGATCTCAGGGACACCGCAAAGTCCCTGATTGATCCAGGAGAAGCTCTTATTTCCGATGACAGAAATGCAGCCTTTGAAGCTGCTGAAGTTGGGACAGCTCCGGAATGGAAACAAAGCGGAAAGAGAAAGTGTGCCGAATTGGTGAGAAAATTTTATTATTAGAAAATAGACTACCCAAAAAATAATAGAGTTAAATTAAAATTGAAGACAGAAGAGAGTAAGCGGCAAAATTAAGCCACATTAAACTAAGTGTGTTTTTTGTTTTTCTTTTTCTTTTCATGGATGGATTTTTTTACAATGTTCCCTATTTTTTTTAAACTGAATGGATTAGTTTTTCTTCTTCTATTTTTTCTTCTTCTTATACCTATGGAATAAAATTCTCTTTTTTATAAAACTTGATTGGATTGTTTTTCTTTCTCCATTTAAGAATCTTTTTTTATAAGTTTGGAATATAAAGAATATATAAGGAGGAATATAAAGAGGGCTGTAACAATAGAGAGAAAAGAAGTAACACTGTCACTTAGGGGCTGGAGGCTTGGAAACATTGTTTTTCTTTTTTTCTTTGATCATTTGACACTTCAAGTCTTTTCAGCTTGCTTACTGAGAGTGATAACAGGAAGAACACGGGTTGTTTACCCAGGTGTTCTTTGGGAGTTTTATCAGCTGCTCGTTTAGAGGGAAGACAAAGCCTTGACTTGAAAGATTGTAATGGAATTACTTGAAATATAACAAAAAGCCTTGAATGCTATAGTGGCAGTGTTTATAAGTTGGAAGAATGGCACAACAGGAAAAAGAAATTTTAATATTGCAAATGATTCTATTTGAAATTCAAAAATTATTAGTAGTAACAGAAAATTGAGAAGAGATTGGAGAATATGGAAAACAAAACAGAAAACTCGATGGAAAAATTGAGGAAAGGAGAGATAGAAGGAATGGAACTCTACCCCAGATTTCAAAGTATAGAAGAAGAAAAGAGAGAAAAATTGATGGAGGAAAGGAGAAAAATCTTGACAGAAGCACCAGTGATAACCAAAGACAAGCTGATGGAAGGAGCAGATGGAGGGTCCCGAGTTTTCTTAAGATACGAAATGAGCAACAAGTTGTGAAGAGAAGTCCATACAAGACTTACCAAGAAAGTAATCAGAATATTAAAGCTACAAATGGCAAGAGAAATAATGCTGCATTATTACTGGAAAGATACAGGCTGATGCAATGAAAATGTATAATAAAAATTAAGTTAAACTTAGTTAAATTTAGAGTATTATGTATAAAATGAAGTTATAATAGTTATAGTCAAATAAATAATTAATAATCATAATAATGCATATATATATATATATATATATATATATATATATATATATATATATATATATATATATATATATATATATATATATATATGATTTTTTTACAACCCCTGGTAAGCCCCAATTATGGGAGGAAGGTCACACTTCCACTCTCTGTCCTTCGGCTCGTCACAAGAGACCATCCAGACAGAAATATTTTCATTTTATAATTAGAATTGATCAAATTCTGCAAATTTCTTCCTAAAAAAGAAAGAAACTCTCACATACTAGGAAAGGTAAATGTGCAGAATTGACCATTTCATCCATTCTTAGGTATTCCCTGAAATCACCTATTTTGTTGTCAGAATTGTCTTTATTGGACATTTTCTGAGTCTTTGCAATCATTTGCTCCCTTATAAAAGCTTTTTTTTTTATTATGTGAGAAGTTCCAGCCTATCCAAGGTGATTGAATAAAGAAAATTGTGTCAAATGGCTGTAAGCAATTTTATTTGGTTATGTAATGGCAATGCTGAAGGGGAAAGAACTTAATTCTGAGGGAGGGCAATGATTCTTAAACAGGTAATATTTTCAAAATAAATGTCATGCCTTTTATTGTCCAAATGTTTCATGGAAAGCACCAAATTCCTTAGATGGTCATGATTTAATGAATATAAGGCTACATCAATGATATGTTGCCACATTAAAATGTATCATCCAGATTACTGTGGATCTTTTATATTCTTGCTTTCTGTCATGAATATGATTTTCTGTTTCGTATTAAAACAAATGATAGCAGACATTTTACACCTACGTCTTCAGTTCTGCTTCAAATGATTAAAGAAGGAGATGTTCAACAGATTATTGGAACATTAATGAGATCTAAAACAAATCACTGTTTTCTAGAAAAAATTCAAAGCTCGAGGCTTCTTTATATTCAGAAACATCTGAGCCAAACAATAAGGCTCAACAGAAGGGCCACCTGCATCTCGTACCAGGGCCAAATTTCACTCCCTGTATTATACTCTAAAAACAGAGAAATGATGTTGTGCCTGGGAGGCCAATATGAAACGGAAGAGTTTTGTTCGGTTGTACAGCATCATTCATACACCACACAGTCAGCTATTCTGCTGGACTTTGAAATAAAATTCAACTTATCCTAGCATGCGTTGGGATAGCAATAGCAGTGGACTTATATACCGCTTCATAGGCCTTTCAGGCCTCTCTAAGCGGTTTACAGAGAGTCAGCATATTGCCCCCAACAATCTGGGTCCTCATTTTACCCACCTCGGAAGGATGGAAGGCTGAGTCAACCCTGAGCCGGTGAGATTTGAACCGCTGACCTGCTGATCTAGCAGTAGCCTGCAGTGCTGCATTTAACCACTGCGCCACCTTGGCTCCTATCCAGGATTCAGTCGGAATGCTTGAAGTGCTTTTGCCTGATCTTTAATAGGCCTGGAGAATTTTACTACTGAACAGGTGCACTATTGATTTTTAACTTTTCCTGGCGTTAAATGTTCCTAACTTTTTGCAGAGCTGAGCTGCTAGTTTAATGACCCATTAAAAGGAGATTTCATTATAGTGTTACTTAACCGGATTATTCTTAATGGATAGGAATTAACTATCAACACCTAATATTTGTTTGCTTCTGATTATCTTGTGATACTGGATAATGCATTCTGTCTATATACAACATGATAAGATATTAATGGATATAAATTATTTTCCAAGTTGTGCACAGTTGTATATAATATGCATTCCATTGTGAGTCATCCTTCCTTGCTCAGTGTTGTAAATTACTGAATCTTATTTATGACTACCTTGACATTGATATTCATTGCTGATAATATAGAATGAAAGAGTGGCATTTTAAATCAGCCAAGTCTGACTCTCTTGACGTGAAAAAGGATGACAAACTGACAAATAATGAGGGAGGACATTGCAAAAAGAGAGGACCCAACTATGAACATTTTTTATTTGGTATTTATGCAACTGCAGTTGCTGAAATATTTGTAGAAGCCACCGAAATGGTTCTCGTCTAGTTTGTGAATGTAGGATTTGCTTTGGGAAAGGAACCATACTTTTTACTGTTGGTGTAGTCATGGTATTAACCTTGGTATGGTAATGAATGGGAAAAGGCTGACCACCATTTGTATAAGCCCATTTCTCTTCTGGAGAGGTGGAGAAGAGAAAAAAAAATCAAAAAGGCCTTACATATGGGATCGGGTTGGTGGTTTATTTTAGAACAGTTTTATATATCATAACTTGGAAAGTGATATTTTATAGTTCACAGACAGTAGAGCAATTCAATAAATAAATGATTCATATTTGCAATGAATAAGACTCTACTTCTACTTTGCCTAAACATTTCAACCATCCCTTTTATCAGTGTGAAGCCGGGGAAATCTGGAGATTCAGGCAGTTCCAATGAGTATAAAGATTTATTGCCAGCTGAAGCTCTCTCTACAAGAATCTGACCAACTGTTGGTCAAGGGAAATGCACAGGAGATAAGAGAGGCATTCAGGTAGTCTGGACTTATATCTATGACAGGCATGCAGGTATTTGTGACTTATGACACATTTGACCCCATCCTTGGGCTCAGCCGGGTCACCTCCTACAATCAGCTACAACCAATAAAATGATCATTGGTATGTTTACAAATTGCGTTAGTTCAGCTGAATTTGTTTGAAAAACAAGCCCTGCTGATAGCTGTTTGGAATGGAAAACAAGTCTTAAAAATACTCTGCATTGAATTTTTTATCCTATAATTGGATTTTCAATGGTGAAGTTTTCTTTCCTTTGATGTCCTACAATGATGACAGACGCAGTCTTTTTTGTCAATATTGGTTTAAGCACAGGTAATTTTTATATATTGTTTTCTTGTCTTGTATTCCAGTCCAAGGGGGAAATGTCATTCCTCTCATGTGAGAAATTCTGCAAGTGTTGTCACATTTATCAATGACTATAATAGTTGTGATAAAAAGAATACCTTTTCCCCTTCGCCAACAATCAGGTTTATCGAATGCATCTTACAATTAAGTGAGTCCACCGAAACCTCAGGCTGTGACTGATCTTCTTTTAATACATTCTTAAGTAAGTCAAAGTTTTCTTTTAATATGTTTATGCCACATTTACTGTTCTATCTCTTTTTTTTGTTGGCTAACCTTTATCCAGGAGATCGGCTCTACAGCTGCAAAAATCAGAAAGAATAAATTGAAAAACTGGACAAAAGAAGGGAAAGAGAAAGACATGATCAATAGTCAAATAATAATAGAACAGAATAGGGTTTATTTAGCAAAATGTGATGAGAGGACTTAATAACAAGTTACATTATTTATATCTACTGTATTCTATATTTCTAAAGTTTCAGAACTTTCTAGAGACTGTGGAAGCAATATTGTAAGCAACAGCATGAACAATATCAAAGGGTACATTAATCAGTAGATTAGAGAGGGAAAGTAGGATACCGGGTGATCCCTCCCATATTCTGTACTATGAAAAAAAAAGTTTGGTGATGTATTTAGCATCTTGAATTTTACTGAAGTATACAGGCAATAGACAATAATACATAGATAGGTAGGAGATACCTAATACTTCTTAACCCAACTACCTTACCAAAAAGGAAAAAAAGAAAACAGATACTGCCTTGAGCTTCTCAGGAAAAGGTAAAGTATACATTTAAGAACAAATAAATGTATCAACACATTGAAAAATCAATTTTTAATGCCATGCTTTATATATCCCAAGTCATAGGAAGCAAGGAGAAAATGTTACGTTGATGCTCAGTTGACTCAGGGCAAGCAGAGTCAACTTTTACTCAGTACCTGAGAAGTGTAATTTAAGTACAGAAAATGGATCTGGATTTTGATATCAGATTCCTTTTTATCTTATTGTGTGGGTAACATAATGAATAATCACATTGCTTTGCTTCTGATAGCTGCTGTGGTGTCTTTTTTTTCCCCTGCCTGGTGCTGGTGCCCACATAAATATGCAATAGAACTATTTTGTGAGGATTGTTTGGGGGAAAAAACCCATACATTTCTTCCTTTACCTTTCAATTTTAAATAAAATATTTGCATGAGAATTATGTTGCACAGGTTATATATGTGTTTCCTACAGTGACAAGTTTAATCCAGAACTGCCGGGCTGGAGGTTTGTCCCAAGTATCAGTAATAATTTGAATGAAAAATTGATGGCTGTCTGGTAGGCAGTTTCTTCAGCGGTATAAATTATTGGGAAAGAAATGTAGGTTAGGCGAGACAGCTAAGCAATCTTATCCTTCAAAGCCAATAGATTCATGTTCAATGGCAGGTTTTTATAGTAGTTGGGTTTTTTTTCCATAATGAATTATTTATTCAAAAATGAATGCATTGGAAAAGGAAAATTTCCCTCTACCCCAAATTGTGCTTGCAAAAATGCTGATCAACATTTGGAGAAAAAGACATGTGGGCAGGAAAATTTACATTTGCAGCCAGAGTTTTAGATGCTTTTTTTTACTGCACCAAGCCATAAGCAATTAAAATATATCTATGTTTTTACTTGCCTGCTATTGCTGCCCATCATGATACACCTATGCACTAACATGGACACTTTCTCAATGTGCTTTTCTCTAGCATACTGCATAAACATTTACATGCATATTTTGGTATTGTGAATTGCATCATGGCATTCCGAAAAATAAAGATTTGGAATAAATTCCTGTTTTGAAGTATACAAATGAAATATTTTTCTATTAAAAATGGAGGTTATTACAGTTGGTCACACAGTCATCCAGATGCTTAGACTGGATTTTTTCCAACTTCTTTCCAAGGAACTTCCCGATGTCCCCACCGGCCTTCTATGACAAAAAGGTTGTGTGGAGCTTTCTCACTGAAATAATTTATTTTAGATGAAGGGAATGCCATAAGAGTCATAGCAATGATGATGAAAATAGAACATAAAAATAGGGGTTCAGCTCCTTGGCCCCTGCAACTTTGGGCAGCCCTTTCCTTTGAAAAGGCATTAAGCACCGATAGAAACAACAAAAACCACAACAACCCTCTGGCCTCAATTGCATAAAATGCTAGGCAAACCTAGTTAGGGATCCACAATGCCCTGTATATGTGGCTTAAATAATTCAAGATGTCACAAAATAAACAAGAACTGAGGTTACTCAAAATATACAGATACACAAATTCACAGAGGTTGGGACTTGCAGCTCAAAGTTTAAGATGTTTGCTTTGCCTAAGTACACTAATGACAATTCCCCACCACCACACAAAAAAGGGGTGGGGGAATCCATATAGCAATAGCAGTTAGACTTATATACCGCTTCATAGGGCTTTCAGCCCTCTCTAAGCGGTTTACAGAGTCAGCATATTGCCCCCAACAACAATCCGGGTCCTCATTTTACCCACCTCGGAAGGATGGAAGGCTGAGTCAACCTTGAGCCGGTGAGATTTGAACAGCCGAACTGCAGAACTGCAGTCAGCTGAAGTAGCCTGCAGTGCTGCACTCTAACCACTGCGCCACCTCCGCTCTTAATCCATGACTAGACCCTACAATCCTGGAGAATTCTATATGAACCTTGGAGACAAACAGATTCCTGCAATAAAGATTTCTACGGTCTTTCTGAGATCCTCCAGAGTTCAACTGGATTCCAAACTTCCCACCTGTATTATTTTTGCAAATAACGTGAGGCAGTGAACATATCCGACATGCCTTCCTCCTCTTATTTTTTTCTCACTCATCTTATGCATTTCTCATGTATCTGGCATTACCACCGTAAGGTCACTGCGTTTTAGATACATACTGAAGCAAAACAAGTTATTTTTTAGTTTTGCAAAACAGCAGCATGCATATGGAAACGCTGGTCTAATATGGGTATCACTCAATTATTTGATTAAAGCACAGTTTCTAGAAACTCACACCTGCAGGTTTCTATTTATATTTTTGGAGATAATTAATAGCCTAACTTGCATAGAGTGTCTGTCAGGGAGGGAAAGTAGGGAAACTTTGAGAATTCATCTAGTTGTCAAGGGCAGACAAAATAATACAGAGCAATTCCATTTTTATTCTGAAGCCAATCTGTTGCCAAGGTAAAGACTTCTGACAGAGAAATATGGTCCCCATTTTCTTTGTGAGTGATTAATCTCACCACAGGAAGGCTTTACCAGATCTCTCCTGGAAAGAACGCAGCAAGCTTTCCATTAAGTGAAGAGGAATAAAGCACTATATTGGGCAACATAGTCCAGGGTTGTTAGAGATTCATCTGAAGTCTTCACACATAGGATTGCTTGCATTATATTCCTAGACCTTATATAATTGATCACCGCACTATAAAAAAGATGTTGAGACTCTAGAAAGAGTGCAGAGTGCAGAGAAGAGCAACCAAGATGATTAGGGCCTGGAGACTAAAACATATGGAGAAAGGTTGAGAGAACTCTATATGACTAGTCTAATGAAGAGAAGGACCAGGGGAGACATGACAGCAGTATTCCAATATTTGAGTGGCTGTCACAGAGAGGAGGGTGGCAATTTATTTTCCAAAGCACATGAAGGACAGACAAGGGACAATGGGTGGAAACTGGTCAAGGAGAGATGCAGCCTAGAAATAAGGAGAAAGTTTCTGAACAATTCCACCAATGGAGCAGCTTGTCTTCAGAAGTTGTAGGTTCTTCATCACTGGAGGCTTTCAAGAAGAGACTGGACAACCATTGTTAGAAATGGTATATAGCCTTCTGCTTGAGCACGGGGCTGAACTAGATAATGTACAAGATCCCTTCCAACTCCCTATCGTATCCTATTCTATCCTAATCTGATCTTGTCATCTGTGGTTTTGAGCAATATAACAGTCTAGCCTGTAGCATGTGAGTGGAAGTCAGAACAGCAGCCAAAACTGCCCCTTCCTATATCATTTTGCTTCCTGCACATCAAGGGTAGCACAAAAAGAATTTTTGTACCCGTGATTAGGGAACCTCTTGAATAGAACTAGCCTAAAAGGCTCAGAGGAATGACCAGATTTTTCAGTTCTTCAGAATTTCCAGCAGACAAGATGTTGCAAAAGCATATTGCTTCTCCCTCTTCCTTCCCCCCCCCCTTTCAACAATGTTAGTTTAGCTGATACTTCAGGTGTTATTAAGCCAAGTCTGCTTATCAGTGTTCCTCTAGATGAGTGTTTTTTCCCCCTTTTCTAACAGATTCTTGGAAGCTTTTATAGTTCCAATGTGTGCGAAGTTGTTTGGGCCTTTTTGAGTCATCTGCTTTCTTCCTCACCCAGAGGAACTGCTTAAATTCTGTTTTCCAAAGCCTCTTCCTATTTGTGGATGAAGTCAAAATTGCCAATATTTCTTTGCACTCTTTGTCACAACCTACCTTTTCACAGGTCCCCTCTGCACTGCAACTGCTGCTGACATTTCCTATGGGATTCTGAAGTTATTCCTCTCCTCACCTGCTTTCTTGCGTGCTGCATTATTATTTTTTTGCCTATTTATGATAAGACTGAGCCGCACTCACCCATTTGCAGGAGAAAGACTTTTGAAAACACCAGCAGTGTTGAAACTATTTTCATTCAACCATACACTCAAGATCTAGAGAGGTTGGAGAGGTTATTCATGAAAGTCAACAGAAATGAAAAGGAAAACAAAAAAACTTGAACTGTCACATTTTTTAGTGCCTCCTTCACTTGATAACTTCATTCTGTCAATGGAGAGAATGCAAATTTTTTATTCTGTTACCTGGGGTCATCTTGAGCATGAAATAACAGCTTTCATGAGGGAACCAGGCCCTTAATGAAGCCTTAAAATTCTTGTTAATATTATTCATCTCTCAAAATCAAATATATACAATTTTGTAATGATGTATCTTAATGATATAGGACTATTAAAGCGAAGAAAATAGAGATATGGCCCAACAATATTTATGGCTGCAGCTTGGAATTAGGGATCATTGTGTTCAACTGAATTCATAAGGCAAATCTTTGTTTTATTAAGAAATATTTTTCTTCTTAAAATCATATTAACCCTCTTGCTCATATAACGGAAACACTTTCATTTCCTCCGTATATTTTTCTTTGTTTATCCCTTCCCACGGCTTCCACCTGCCTTCCATTATCAGTTGTGTTTGCAACAACAGCAAAATATTGGGAGTTCTTGTTTTCACTTGTGCTTATATTTTCAGAGAACTGAGAATACTGTGTCATTTGGGAATTGTAAGGAGGGGATAGTGGCTATCCACTACTTATTCTTATAATGCCATGGGCTAACCATAACACCCAGTGCTTTGAGGGGAAAAAATGATGTTGTTCATGGGCAACTTCCAAAATTAGTTTCTGTACTGCTCAGGAAAAAGCAAGAATTCATTTTGGGAAAAAGGATATTCAAAATGGAAAAGGGAAAATTCATTTGGGTATGAATAGGCATGAATTTGAATTGGATCCCCATACATATCCGTTTGTTACTGATAGCATCCATTTTGAATGAGTGAAAGTTGTACTTTTCATTTGTTTGTGGAAATGCATTGCATACTCGAATCTGGAATTTAATTTTTAAATTGAGGAGTCATCCTGGAAGGAATAAAAAAGGAATGGTGTCAAATTCATCCACAATAGAATAAACCATTCAGAAGACATATAGGAGATAACCAGGCTGAGCCTGAGGAAGGGATCAAATGCACCATCAGTCTCAAGTCAATTCCCTTTGGGCCCACAAGAGAGTCAAGTCCAGACTACCTAGAATTCCACTGAATTCTGCCGGCAATTTGCTTTTCACAATTTGTAGTTCAATTCTTGTAGAGAGCTTTAGCACAGTATAAATCTATGTTGGTTTGAATTGCCTGGACTCCTGATTTATACCTTCAGTCCATTTTCTTAAATAATTTAATCGGGAGGTTCATGTGAAAACATTTCTTTATCTGTTGAAGATAACAAAATAAGAAGTAACTCGATCAGAGAAAGTATATCATCATGAGGTCTTGGATATCCATTACAATCAGGTCCGCCATCCAGATGTTTTATTAATAAACATAAACATGAACAAACAAGTAAAACAAATAGTATCAATAAAGGCTACCTGAGCAAAAGGCTCTGGAGAAAACCATGAAATACAAATAAAAACAATCTACGTTAGACATGTTCCTTTAAATAGTCCAACAATTCTATTGGGCTTCAACATATTAATAATTTAAAATATGTTTAAATAGGATTGGAAATTGCATGTTTGTCACTGTTATTTGATATTTCTCTGAACTACATAGTTATTAATTAATCTTATGGAAGAATACATCTATCTGAAACAGGAGCAATGGATTTTTGATAGTCAAAATCAAGTCAAATTACTTGATTTTCATCATTGACCAACCCTGGATTTTTAAAAATTGTTTAGCATTAGGAAAGGGGGGGGGATGAAGAATATGTTTAAGCAAGCTATTATTTCATATGTGTGTGTGTGTGTTTTTCATAAAATAGAAATTTGGGTTTTATTGGAAGAAGGGAGTGTCAGTGCCAGGCTAATGATTATTTAGTTAGATGGTTGTAACTTTTATTTATGGTCAGCTATGAAAGACAATAAAAGTACCAGAGGAAGGAATGAAGCCGCGGCCTAGAAAAACTCACTCCCGCTGGCTCTCCCTGCCTGCCTTGCTAAGGTCAACCAGCCAATTGGCCAAAGGAGAACCTGCTGCTGCTGGACAATTCAGCTCAAGGGAGGGACGGGGGAATTGCCACAGGTTCTGTTTCGCTTCAGGTCTGAACCTTCTCAGGTGAGACGTCATCGAGGCTGCGGTAAGTCAGAGCATGGAGTCCCCTGTCCCTCTCCTCCCTTTCCTGAGTTACCCCATGTTACGTTGACCCACAGTGGGTGTTCCCCACTTCACTTTGGCTGCAACGAGTCAGCCAGGGTGATTCATTGTAAAAACAATAAAAGGAAACCCTTAAGGTGTGTGTGTGTGTGTGTATAAATATAAATATAAGTATAAATATAAGTATAAGTATAAGTATGAATATGAATATAAATATAAATATAAATATAAATATAAATATAAATAATATACATATACATATACATATACATATACATATACATATAAATAATATAAATATACATATACACATACATACATATATGCATACATACACATACACACACACATACATACACACACACAAAAACCTAAATATTCTTATTAATTGCATTGTAGCCATAACTATATTACATTATTTAACATTCCATAATTAGATAGTTTAATCCATTATCCTCCTAGCAACAATGAAAAGCAACACAAAAGCAAAATTTGGCTTCTTATTAGATATTATTCAAGATGCAACAGCCGAAAGGAGATGAATTTACTTCACACCAGACCATTCAGAGCAATCGTGTTGCACCAGGGTGATTATTAGGCCTGAAGAGTCTGAGCTCTCTAAAATGAACAGGACAATAAAACAGGAGTTGGAAACACAGGATTCGCTAATTGGAAGGAACAGAAACTGAGGTTTTATTGGGATGTTATTGCATTTCCCTTCTTCTCCCCTAGGTGGCACAAGACCTTGCCAAGAAGAATGCTGGCTAGTGTAGCACAGGTGAAATGTTCATCAACACCTAGCTTGCTGAAGTGAATGGTTTGCCACAGAAGCACTTCCTGAATCTAAAGACAAGGAGTTGGGCGTAGCTCAAGGTACCAGAAATACTTCTTAAAAACTTGATTGGACCCATTTTAATAAATCCTAGGTCTTTCTAAGAGCACGGGGTTAATTGCTTATGGAAGCAGGCACAAAGTTAGTGCCTCCACTATCTGCAAAACACAGAATTCTTTTAGCAGGCCTATAAGGACCAAATCAATGTCAGCTTTTAATTGTTCCTTCCAGGTGATAGAAGATTGGAAAGTAACTCCTAGATATTGATGTATTCTGTACAGTGTACACACATATTTGCATTAGTTATTTTCATTCATGATTATGGCTATTGGGGGCTTTAAGCAATGGCTGCCACTTAATGTTTTAAGAATATTTGTTGACATATCTTTCTTTTCCATAATATTTAATCATGGCTGGAAGTCTGCCTCAAACACACGTGTGTTGTGGAGAAAATAGCTAAATCATCAGCACAAACAAATTGAAGTAGATCTACTAGTCAGTATAAGAAAGTAAAATTCACTACAGTCGTCTACAAAGCTGGGATTTGGGAATAAATATATATAAATATAAATATAGAGATTAAAAGGGAAGGGAACCAAAATGCACTCTAGTTTCACTTCTTTTTGAATTTGAATTAGAATTGATAAATATATTTTGCAAGCACTTGTTGAATTTAAATTATGTTGAAGTTTCATAATCAGAAGAAAGAATCACTGGTCTTTGGGAAAGTCTGCCAGCTTTATCCAAAATTTCTTGGAATTAAATCAAGTGCTTCCTTTTAATTAATAAAACTGATATGTAAAGCATCTGCATGTATGCACATGTATGCATGTGTATGTGTGTGTGTGTCTCTGTCTGTCTGTCTGTCTGTCTGTGTCTCTGTGTGTGTTTGTGTGTGTGTGTGTATACCAGCTTACTGTGACCAAGGTGGTGCAGTGGTTAGAATACAGTACTGCAGGCTACTTCTGGTGACTGCTTGGCAGTTCGAGTCTCACTGGCTCAAGATTGACTCATCCTCCCATCCTTCCGAGGTTAGTAAAATGACGACCCAGATTGTTGGGGGCAATATGCTGATTCTGTAAATCGCTTAGAGAGGCCTGTAAAGTACCATGAAGCAATATATATAAATCTAAGTGCCATTGCTATTACCCTGTGTCAGCATAGGCTACTGATCATTTCTCAAGGTCAAGAATGAACATTGGCCAATGCATCCTCTCCATTTCCCCAGCCCATTGGAAAGACAACACTGGATTGTTTTTTCCTGCTTCTGTCAAAACCAGTGCTTTATATCTTACATCAACTCAGTCGGAGCTGGCTGATTCATCTTCTGCATTTTATTTAAATGTAAAGAAACATTCCCATTCCAGCTGACTACAGTTTATTCTAATGAAAATGTTCTTCCCCACTGATTGCTGCCCTCCACCACCATTTTTTTAAAATTCTTTTTTACAAATTCACTGATTCAACAATGAAATGATGGAATAAAGAAAGCTGAAAGTGGCAAGAGTTCTGCCACTTTCCCCTTCTAATTCAAGTGCCAGGAAAAATAGGTTTTTTTTACGGATCCAGAAAGGCTAGAGAAGCAAAGGTATTCCCTAATCAGGGGACAGGATAAATATGTCTAACAAACTCTAATTTCAGAGTTAATGGGAAATGATCACTATCTTAAGCTTATGAACTGGGGGAAAGGCATTGCCAATCTTCACAGATCTCTGCATCTTACCATCTTTCTACCATCTTGTTTATTAATAACTATCTTAAGATAATTTTTGTCTTAAAATTAAGACCACCCACTCTTAATTTAAGAATCAGTGAACAGAGTACCTTCGTAGTCTCCACGACAGTCACTCAGAGTTTAGTTAAATTAAGAGTTTAGTTAGATTAAAATGATCAGGCTGCTTTGATGAATGTGAAAGCCCTACAATTCCTTCTATAGCCCTGCAAACTGCTCAATTTCGTGAAAAGAGGATAATGCCAAGATAATTTCCGGGATTAGAGAGAGAGAAAAAAAATTTCCTTTTAAGAGACAGGAAAGGGATCTTTTTTCTTTCTTTCTTTCAAAGTTTAGTCTCCTTGACAACTATGTTGCAAAACTCACTTTGCACCATCTGCTGAGTTAAATATACTTTGGGTTGTCTCAGCATCATTTGTAGACAAAGAAGAATAGAACGGGCTGCTTTGGGCAAAGTTTCTCCCATGGGACAAACTTCATCTGACAAAATCCCACTTCTAAACTACTGCTGGAAGTACACGAAAGTTCACAGAACCGTAGAATTGTGGAGTTGGAAAGGGTCATTTAGCCCATCAGGAGCAACTCCCAGCTTCCTGCACTTACACAAATTAAGGTATTGACAACAGATGGCTGTCCAGCTTTTACTTAAATACACCCAATGAAGGAAGAGCCCTCCACATCTCCAGATAATGACTGGTTCCTTTGTTGAACTGCTCTCAAGGTTAGAAGCTTTTTCTAACCTTCAATTGGAGCTGTCCTCCTGAAATGTAAATCCATGCCCTGAATTCTGAAATGTAATATCCCATCATATATCTGGCAAATGCTGTTATATCTCCCTTTAGTCTTTTTCCTTGAGGGTCGATTATGTCACTCTCTCATCACACTACTTAGTTTCTTCTCATTCCCTGATCATCCTCACGGCCTTCTTGTAGAGTCAGAAAGGTGGCCTTGAAAGAAATATCCAAGAACTGTTACTTAAGCAAGAGGGGAAATGGAGTAGGGTTTTTTTTGGGTCCAGAGAAATGAGATAACATTTGGAGGTGACTCAGGCAGATAGCTGACAATCACAAAATGAAGTGAAATTATGAATTCTTTGTGATTTAGAAACATTTGATGCATTCTAAATTTGCATTAAATTTATTTACAGCCACATTACTTTAGTGGTGTGCTCATTTCTGGTCAAAGTATTTCAAGGGCAACTTAGTCAGAAACTAAATATAGTTTAAAGCAAATCTCTGTAGACTCAGGATCAATTCCTGGTAACTGTATGGGCCGTACGGATGTCTCCATGTTCTTTTCTTTGTATAATATAAACATGGTTGGCTGCCAGTTTGTTTTAGAATATTTTTTTTTTTTGCAACTTCCTATTCTAATTTACAGCTGTGGAATTTCTTAGTGGTCTTCCCTCCAATCACAACAAGCTCTCCTCAAGGTTAGTTAGATGCTCCTACCTGTTGTGCGTGGGGGGGGGGATCTGACCTTTTTGAGCCTTCAATATAAAGAAACCAATTAGCTTTTTTCCTTTGTAATGCAAGAATTTAGAAATATGCTTGAGATAACCGGGCTCAGTGCGCACGGCCAGTTAAATTAGATTGACTGAAGAAAAGTATTCCGAAGCTTGCAGCTTTATAAGTCTGGTTTGAAATTCAAAAGAGAAGTAGAAAAGCAATAACTGAACACAGAATATATAAACAGTACAATTTTTTATACTTCAAGAAGACACCTTTATTTAAGAAGTGGGAAATATTTTTCAGCTATGGGATGCTTCAAACAATTCTACCTATTAAAAAGTCATTAAACCTGGGGGGGGGGGGAGCAGAGGAGCATATCCACCGCAGCTGTTCTCAGGAAGTTCTTTATATTGGGAACTATTCTTGGAAACTGAAGGTCAACTAAAATAACAGCGTTCTCTTGAAGTTGTTTTTTTCCCTTTCTTTTCTTTTACCGCACAATAAATGATGCTTCAGTTTTTCCCCCTGTTCTTTTTTCTTTAATGATTTAGATGAAGGAGAATGTTTTAGTATGCACAGTTGAATCAAAGTTGCTATGACTATAATTTCCATGGTTGATGGCTAAATAGAAAATACAATATAAGATATTTTCCCTTGGTTGTGCTTCATCTGAGAAAAGTGGTGAAGTCTCCAATGATCTATGAAAAGGAAGTTTGAGGAGAAAAAATGTAACACATTATAAACAATATATTCCAATTTATTTGCCTAATGCTTTCCACACTACATTTTACAATGGAAAGTATGAAGACAATGGATTATCAAGACAAGAAATCTTATCATACAGACCCCACCTTCAGATCAATACCTCCAGATGCATCGATCTCCAAACTCTCTAGCTTCTTCGTGAGCGCAGGATTTTGAGGTGTTTGTCCCTGCACCTCTGGAAGGGTCCTGAGCAAAAAAGAGTTTTATATTAATTTGCTTCTGATTCATCTTAAATATGTGATAAGCCTGAGAAGAGTTTCAAGAACGCAAATGAATCTGTTCATACTTGTCTCACTGTCCTGCATACAAAAACCTAACACATTGATATTCCTGTACGCATGATGATTGCCTGTATGCCCATTGTGCCCATGTAGCAACGAAGGAGGCCAGTAAAAAAAGCGCTTCTTCCACTGCATCTTAAAGATCAGAGGTGGCAATCAGCAGGTTCTGACCAGTTCCGGAGAACCGGTAGCAGAAATTTTGAATAGTTTGGAGAACCGGTAAATACCATCTCTGAGTGGCCCTGCCCCCATCTATTCTCTGCTGCCCAAATCCTGCCTGATCGGGAGGAAATGGGGATTTTGCAGCAACCTTCCCCTGGAGTGGGGAGGGAATGTATATTTTACAGTATCCTTCCTCTGCCACGCCCACCAAGCCACACCCACCATGCCCACCAAGCCACGCCCACATAACTAGTAGTAAAACTTTTTGAATCCCACCACTTTTCAAGATGCTGTGTGGCAGAATCATTGTAGGCCAGAAGAAACTTCTGAGAAGAGGCCTCAGAGCTTCTGAAGCTTCAGTTACCTGCCATAATAGATTTGCTACGTATATTATTGCTGATTTTCATATGAAACTTGATGAAAAGTTTCTTTTAAAATGGTCAGATCAGTTTGTTCTAATTTTGGGGGATTTAGATTTTAGTGCCATCTGATAAAGATGGAGTAGTGCATTTACATTTGTTAAATGTACTACATACAGTCTTGATCCATGCCTGTCTTAATATTGAGGTGTAGAAGAGATACAGAGAGTTGGAGCAGAATGTCCTTGAAAGGGATGACATTCTACCAAAGATCAGTGGCCAGAAGGTGAATTCTGGCTGCTTTTAATCTCTCTGAGTTCATGCGATTGCTTACATGTATTCTGAACATCTGCTTCTCATGAGTAGACTGCAGGTTTTTATGGTCAGCTCATGGATGGTGCATCTGGGAGTCAAAGGACCTCCATCATGTTCATAGCCATTAACATAACCTGCATGGACAAAAGCTCAGTCAAGCTTAATTTCTTACTCACTTTTAGAATGGCTTTTTAACTGCTATTCAATTAAGAACCTTTGGCTCACAGGTTTTACAGCGTTTCACTGGGTTGGTCTTCTTCAATCTTTGGAGAAAGAAGTTTTAAATGCAAAATATGGGACGTTAAAAATGGTGTGTATGGGAGGAAAATACACAGCAAAGAGATGGATAGGATCTTGATTTCAGACAGTAATGAACAGTTTAAGAGTCCAGAGGGATTTTTAAATAATTTTAAAAAAACTTTTCCAAGGGTAAATGTTCTTAAATGGGATGAGATTCACAAAAAGAGACTTGTTAAAGTTTCAAAAGATTTTCTGAGAAGAAACAAAGAGGAAAAGAAATCAAGCTGAGGGACATTCTGTAAAGTGATTAAAGATCAAGCTTGATGAAATGAAAGAAAGGGATATAAAGTTGATTTATTTCATATAATACATATATATATACACACACGTACGTACATACGTACATACATACATACATACATACATACATACATACATACATACATACATACATATATATATATATATATATATATGTTATTTTTGATAATCCTTAATGGAGTTTGGCTGACTAGGACTGAATGACAAAGTTTTAATATTTGGAAAGTAAGTATTTTTGTGGTATGGTTTGAAAAAAATGATAATTTTCTGTTAAAGGAAGAAATATAAAGTTGGTTTGTTTAATTAAAACATTTAATTTATTTACTGGTCATTCTTACTGGTGAAGGACTGAAGGCAAATGATGAGGCTTGAATGATTTGTTTATAGAAAAGTGATGAGATGTGGGGAAAAAAGATCTTTTCTTGTATTTTCAGAAATGATAATAAGTTACTGAAATTATTTGACCTTGTAACAAAGGTGAATACATTATTTTTTATTCTTATTATATCTTTATATTTTCTTTTATGTACTTTCAATCTCCTTTTTTCATGATTTTTCCTTTTTTTATTTTGCATTAGCCTTTTATTCTTAAAACTGCAAACATAAATAAAAACATTAAAGGATATACAGCAAAAAGGAAGAGAGAGAGAGAGAGAGAGAGAGATGAGTGCAAATACCTTGTTACACTGAGGGATATTTCCCACTGTCTTAAAGGCAAAGTTTAAGGCGCCCAAGGTGGCGCAGTGGTTAAATGCAGCACTGCAGGCTACTGCTAGATCAGCAGGTCAGCGGTTCAAATCTCACCGGCTCAGGGTTGACTCAGCCTTCCATCCTTCCGAGGTGGGTAAAATGAGGACCCAGATTGTTGGGGGCGATATGCTGACTCTCTGTAAACCGCTTAGAGAGGGCTGAAAGGCCTATGAAGCGGTATATAAGTCTACTGCTATTGCTATACTCCTATAAAAGATCTAAATGTGCCTGAGAATTCTGTATTGAGAAAAATAATTGTGAGAGTAATAGTTAACAAGCTTGCAGCAAGCGTTTTTGGACAACATGATTTCAGAGCTGGTTTTGCAAAACTTTTTCCCCAAAAGCTTCCTTTGCTGCTGTGATAAGCAACCTGCTTTATCCGAGAGCAGGAGAAAGACAGGGGTGCAATTCTGCTGATCAGTTTAGAGTTGACAGCAGCTTTTTACATCAACTATAGTTGACTGTCACTGCTGTGGCAGGCGCTGCTCTTCGAAATTTCTGCTTCTATTTCCAGATTTAACTTCAGATCAGAACTTTGGAGATCTTGTGTTTGGCCTTTTGGCAGCTAAGCCACAGCAAACTGCAAGGACTCGTTCTGTCACCCCCGTGATCTTTAACTTCCATATGAAATGGGTGAGATCATCAGGGAATTTTTTTTTTGTCAATGAGACGCTAGGATTCCACAATCTAGTTTCCCCTGTCATCAGAGTCAGGAGAAGTGATGCAAGGGTTAGATCGGTGTCTGAACAACAGTGAGCTGAATGAGAAGCACGTAAATCTCAAGCATTCATACTAGCAAGTTGAGATTGTTAGTGCATGGTTTGGAAATTGGATAGCTCCATAAGGTTGTCCTTCTCAAGGAACACTTGATGGGCTCCAAACTCAACTTTGCCTATCAAGGCCTCGCTGACATCAGTGGTCCCGGGGTGACGTTTAATTTGGTTGAGGATACCATTTTCAGAGAGGAATGGCCTGGCTAGAATTGCTCTCGTTACCTCCTGTTAAAGTGCACTAGAATTGCGGGTAATGCATAATTGGATAATTTAAAAAATGCCTTCCTTTACAGCAGGGGTGTCAAACTCAAGCCGTGCAGGCTGGATCAGGCCCGCAATGTGGTCAGATCCGTCCTGGGGGCTGTCCTGGTCTACCCAATGCAGAGAAGAATGATCAGGCCAGCGTAGCTTTAGCCAGGTCTACCCAGTATGAAGGGGAAAGATCAGGAACACACATGGGTCCAGTTGTTTGACCTTGGCAGAGATGATCATAACTGGCCACGTGAGATCTTCTCTCTTGCCCTCCTCCTGGTCCCCAGCCTTTTGGCATTAAGGGAAAAGGGTTCACTCTTGAATTGGGGAAAACCTTTTCAGCCTAATCCAACCTTAGCTTCCTTCCTGCACATGTCACTATATTGATCATTGTATATTTTAACCCTTGGGGTTTTTGTTTGATCTTGGGATAGCAAATGGGGTATAAATATAATAAAGATAATAAATTCATAAAACAGAGATTTGCCTTTGCAAAACCTGTACTCTTTATTCAGCTTGTTTTTATCCAGGGTACTTCCGTTTTTTCAGCACTTCTGAAGTTTCAGAATTCAAATGGATACCCTGCAATAGCAATAGCAATAGCAGATTTTTATATACCGCTTCATAGGCCTTTCAGACCTCTCTAAGCGGTTTACAGAGTCAGCATATCGCCCCCCAACAACAATCCGGGTCCTCATTTCACCCACCTCGGAAGGATGGAAGGCTGAGTCAACCCTGAGCCGGTGAGATTTGAACCGCTGCACTGCTGATCTAGCAGTCAGCCTGCAGTGCTGCATTTAACCACTGCGCCACCTTGGCTCCTGCAAAACACAACAAAAGGGAAACCTCAGTCAAGCTAACTTGCCCAATGTGGATTTTTCTACTTTGAATTCACTTGTCTATTGAATAGTAAAATGCTATTAAAATGCCAGGAATATTGGATAATATAGTAGTAGCTATTTCTTTGTGGTATCATTTATTCCACCCTCTGGTCTTTCCACAGTTACTTCGCCTGTCCAGAAAGTAAGCCAGCTGTTCCCCAAGGGGAAGCGACTGTTGGGAAAGAGCCAGTTTGCTGTAGAGTTAAAGGCTAAAGCTAGAAACCCAGAGGAACCCAGGAGTCCCAGCACTGCCTTGGGCACAAAGCCAACTCGGTGATTTTGGGCCAGTTCCTTTCTTTTGGTCTTAGGCAGAAGGTAAGGGAAAGCCATTTGCCCCCAAAAATTCTGGCCAAGAAAACTTTGTGGGCTTGTTCAAGCAGTTGCCATGAGTCAACAAAAGTGATAATATCATACATCATCCAATATCATCTTCATAACATTCACAGCCACGTTCTCGTGTGAATTTGAATGATTAATGGCTGAGATTGGCCTTTAATTCGGACTTTAATTCAGAAATTCTCTTTTTTCTGAAAACTTTGATTCTGAGCTTTAGAGTACTACTGCTGGTGAAGAGAAAAACTGCAGGCTGCTTTTTGATGTATGAGTATTGGTGAAAGAACTGGACATATTTAGTCTGGTAACCAAGTGATTAGTTATAACTACCAAAGCATGATTAAGTTGCCGCATATCAAAATGCCATTGCGTGCTTGTGTGTGTTGCTACTGACAGCTTGGGTCCTAATAAAAGACAAGTAGGCAACCTACCAATTAGACCATTTGTTCCCCTTTACTGACAGCAAAATAACAGCCCCAGTGGCAGTCTGCCTATAAAAGTCTCACCTAACATAGGCATTAATTACATCAGTGACTTTCTGGACCACTTGCCATAACAAGATGCATTAGGAGAAGTTGAAGCGTGTGGGTTTTCTATAAAGCTGACTTCCTACTGGTAATGCTAAGGTCCTGCTATTGGCATTATGTAAATATATAAAATGACAATAGTAATTTTTTTGTGGACACCTAAGCTTAAATGTTCTATTCCTTAGAGTACCATTAACACAAGAGAGAAAATTATTTCAAATTCTGGAGCCAAAAGCTAAATATGAAACCTACATTTCAGTTTTGATCACGATAGAATTTTGCTTTTATGGAGTCATCAACTTCTAGTTTAGAAAAATGTTTCTTCTTCCCTGCTAAATATGTAAATAGACCTGTATAAATGCCTTCTGGCATACTACATTTTTATGCTTCTGTATCCTTGAGTCAGAAACGGTGAGTCACAAGCAAATAGCAATAGCAATAGCAGTTAGACTTCTATACCGCTTCATAGGGCCTTCAGCCCTCTCTAAGCGGTTTACAGAGTCAGCATATCGCCCCCACAGTCTGGGTCCTCATTTCACCCACCTCGGAAGGATGGAAGGCTGAGTCAACCTTGAACCGGTGAGATTTGAACCTCCGAACTGCAGATAACAGTCAGCTGAAGTAGCCTGCAGTGCTGCACCCCTAACCACTGCGCCACCTTCTGCGCCAAGAAGAGGAGGAGGAGGAGGAGGAAGATGAAGAAGAAGAAGAAGAAGAAGAAGAATAGCAATAGCAATAGCAATAGCAATAGCAGTTAGGCTTATATACGGCTTCATAGGGCTTTCAGCCCTCTCTAAGCGGTTTACAGAGTCAGCATATTGCCCCCAACAACAATCCGGGTCCTCATTTCACCCACCTCGGAAGGATGGAAGGCTGAGTCAACCTTGAGCCGGTGAGATTTGAGCAGCCGAACTACAGAACTGCAGTCAGCTGAAGTAGCCTGCAGAGCTGCATTTAACCACTGCGCCACCTCGGCTCTTAACTCTTGACTTCTGTTGACTTCCTAAACCAGAACATGCTAATTTCTTGGAAAGATTTCAAAACTATGTGCTTTATAAGAGTAGGAGAGAGGGACTGGCCTAAGGTCACCCAGCTGGCTCTGTGCCTAACAGGGGACTAGGACTCCTGGTCTCCTGGTTTTTAGCCTGGTGCTTTAACTACTGTACCAATCTGGTTCTCTCCTTATACTATTTAGGGGAAATTAAACTACTTTCATCAGATTTGGAACTTAGTTCTAAGCTTCCTAACACAAGTTTCATGGAGCCTCTGTAGTTATTTCTCTGCTCACCCATTCTCATTTTATTTATAAAATAATCTTGTAAGGTTTAGCTAACAGAGTAAGACTAAGGCAAGAACATGGTTGAGAAAAGGTAAACATGGGCCTTTTTTTGGTCAACTTCTTCATACTTCCACTACATCTACTGCAGAGGTAGGTTGCAGGCATTATGCCCTGGTACGGGCATACCGGTGCCTGTCCAGAGCACCAGGTACTCTTCTGGTAGGGTTCTCTGGAGGGCCCACCTGCCGGCCCCAGTTCCTTACCTGTATTTGAGCTCTTCAGCGCTTCTGCACACGTGCATGGAGTGCCCGGCACCTGCGCAATGCTCCGCTGAGCAGCTGGAGTGTCACGGAGGGGTCAGAAGAGGTAAGGATGCATGTGCACACTGCGTGCATTCATGTGGTGGATGCTGTGCCCCATTGCAACCATACTGGTTGCAACGGGATCCGGAACCCATTAATGATCTACTGGTAGCAATAATATTTTTTTGTAGAGACAAATGTTTAGGAACCCATCTGCTACTGAAACTTTAGAGATTGGTTTTAGTTAGACTGTTTTCCTCCAGGGAATATTCCTTATAAACATCCCCTTCTTTTTAGCAATGAAGGGGATCAAAAAAGGAACAGATGTGCTACCATGCATTGTGCTGGAATTGCTGATGGGGAAGGAAGGATGATGTTCCTCCTGTTTTAACAGCCTAAGCAAAGAGCAATCAAAAGACAGTAAAAGCTGAGTTATAATCAAAGCACAAGAGCAAACTAGGAAAGAATTCAAAAATATTTTGTAAAGAAGAGAGGAAATATCCCCAAGGGGACAGTATTCCTGATTTAGTCCCAAATACACAAATAGCTTTGAATTAGGATTGATTGCCCCAAATTTAGAATTTATTATAGATGCTTTTAGAAGCTTCTCTGCCATGAACAAGACATGCAATCTGAGCCTTAGTACGTCTTGTGAACGGCATCTATTTTAGTTCTGAATTCTTTAACTTTAATAAAGTTATACTAAACTGCTTTTATGCATAGAGCCATTGAAATATTGGCAAACATCCTGCTTTATTGTAGTTGTTAAGTGGAGTTATTGTCTTTGATTAGGAAAACAAAAATCTTCAATGGCTTGATAAATCACATGTTAGATCAGGGGTGGGTTCTGGCTTCTGCTACTGCCGGTTCGCTAAGGGAACGCAGAAAACAAGATGGCACCACCTATGGCACCGCCGCTAGAACTGGCGGGCGTGGAAGGCCGAGTTACGACCTACTTAGCCGAACGGGGCCAAACCAGTAGGAACCCACCTCTGTGTTAGACATCTCCAGGCCACCAAGGTCTCTAACAATACACTCCAAGTTGTTACATTTTTCTAATTCACCTGTAGACATAGGCACAAATTTATTACTGGGGAGATTATGATTGTGCTTATGCCTGATATTAAGATAGCCTGTTCAAAATGACTGTTATTGTATATATTAGTATAAACTATGGGTGCCATTTGGATTGTAACAATGTTAGCAGCCTATCTATCTCTGTGACGGTCTATTATCACTTCTTTTTGTCCAACTTCAACCACATAATTCTGTTGGGGGGGAATCTTTGATGCTAGACAGACTCTATTGCCTGAAGACTCAACCTAAGGACACAGCTTCTATTGTGGAGGGAATACATCATTTGATGTCTGAAATAGTTGCAATAATCTGAATAGCAGGGAGGTGACCTGTTGCCACGTTTTGAAAAGAGAAGTCAACTTTTTTATTCTTTCCCGGATTTCCCCAGGATGTCTCACCTAAATCCCACTGTTATTTATTTGGAAATGTTTTCTGTGTCAAGGAAAGCTTTATTTCTCTTCAGTTTGCTTCCAGTTGTGTGAACCCTCAAAGAGCAACTAATTCACCTCCTAGCAGTAATATGATCTTATAGTATGTCTATAGATGTTTATTAAAAATGTCCTATTTTGAGCTGCTTTGAAATATTACAATGAATATTTATTATATTTGCAGGAAAATATGTAGAAAACATGTATACTTAAATTAAATGTACTGAACCTTATAGTTTCCAGATATGTTGGACTTCTTCTACAATTTCTAGCTAGTACAATGACTGAGAAGCTAGGAGAGACGTGTGTAAATTCAGTGATGTTTATTTCCTGCTTTGTAAGGCCAATTTCCACTCTGCTGATTCTGTTTATAGAGTTGTTTTTTTTTAAACAAAACACTGAGGCATCTTGTTTTAAGGTCAGAGGGCTGTAAATTACGAAGTGGATAGGACTCTTAAGTGAAGCTTAGCTTCTTTACTGGAATGTTCATGTGGCCATACAACTCCACCTGTAGGCTTTCTGCCCAGTGATAATCAAGTGCATAGTGTATATGTTCCAGAGTAGATTTGAGGTTAGCAATCTCAATCAAGTAGAAAGAGGGAGCGAGACAATTGCTTAATAAGCTTGAAGCAGGAGATATCACTGGGGTTATCCTCCTTGCACATTATTCAAATATGACATAGGTAGTAGAATCAGATGTCACATTCTCTAATAGTCTCTAATGCTGAATTATCCATTATCCTAAGTGTGGTTTCCTGGAAAATAGAAGGTTAAAAGCTCAATGTAGAGTAGCTGATCTCATTAGTTCCTTAGCTGCATTGGGTGGATTATTCAGCAGACCTAGATACAGGAGAGGTTAATCTGCATAGATTTCATTCAGATTCTCTGGCAGTAGAATCAAGCCAAGGGAGAAATGAACGATAGTTATTTTTACTAAAATATCGGGCTTTGTGTATTAGCCTTCAACTGCCAGTGAGCTTTGCAAAAGCAAAGTTATCTACATTTATCCAAGCGCATTTGTAAAAGCCGGTGGAGATCCTAAAATTAATCAATACCCCCCCCCCAAATGTAGAATAATCTTCCTCCTTCCTGTCTGTCGTTCTAACAATATGAGATAAGACTGTGCTGGACTGTGTTTAGAGTAAATCTTCAGCAAATAATTTTTTATCAGTCAAGGTTGACTCAGCCTTCCATCCTTCCAAGGTGGGTCAAATGAGATTGTTGGGCACAATATGCTGACTCTGAACAGCCCTTTAGAGAGGGATGCAAAGCACTGTGAAGAGGTATATAAGTCTAAATGCTATTGCTATTATTTTAAAAGGTACTGCGAATATAGATTCCCATGGCAGTTGGCAACTGGCAGTAGTCTGGTTTTTGTAACTGTCTCTCACTATCTTCAGCAGACACTAGACAGTCTTAAAATTGAAATCCACTTAAATGATGACTAACCATCATTAATCCTGAAATGCCATCCAATGGAGCAAGGATTATATCCACAGAGTATTTTCAAACTGCAGTGAAAGCAGAAGTTAGAATTTTTTATATTAAATGGTCAGTGAAGCCAATGCTAATATGATGGAATGCTGAACTCTACGCAACTTTTACAGTTTAGAGTATCCCTCATAGGGAGCCAATTTAGTGCCAGACGCTATTACATATTATGCATTTCTGATTCAGAGTCTTCAAGCAGCCGTAGCTTTTTCCCCAAAGTTTCCCAAACTGATAAATCAGTTTAAACTTGGAAACGGAAGACTTGTTATCCCCAGAGCTGATTAAAAATAACTCCGGAAAGTGGCCTACCACTGTGGTTGTGTTGTTTATATATATATTGATGGCACAATTGGATTTGGGCATTAATCAACTGTTTACTTTCAAAAAATTAAAATACAAACTCAAAAAAAAATCTACAAAAATAAGACATTGAAAAAAGTGCATTAAAAGGACACAAACATGCATACTGTACACATATTATCTCCTTTTGCTGAACATTGATAAATATATTGCAATAATATTAGTTTTCCACCCAGGGGTGGGATTGAAAATTTTTAGCAGCCAGTTCTCTGCATTGTTTCTGGGTGGTCATAGCCATGGAGGCGTGCTCCAGTTGGCTTCCTGCACCACGATGGGGGGCATTTTTGGACTTCCAGTACTTCCAGTAGGCCCATTTTTCACACTCCTTATGCTCTGGAGGCTTTCCCCGAGCCTCCAGGAAGGCGAAAACAACCTCCTCCAGGGTCTGGAGGCCCTCCGGAGACCAAAAACAGACTCATTTTTGGACTTGCAGTACTTTGAGTAGGCCCGTTTTTGCCCTCCCAGCCCTTCACGAAGGCCCTGCACTTACCGCACATCCAAAACAAGCCGTCTTGAGGCTCCCGGGAGGAGCGGGGTGGGCAGGGCCAACCAGTCCTTTCTACAATGGGTTCAGTGAACCAGATTAAAATTAGCATCTGGTTAGCTGAATGCCACTTCTGTTTCCACCCGTTATGTGGGTTTTAGTATTAATCAATCCAATTAAAAAGGGAAGGGGAAAAATGCCTGCAAAATATTGCCCAATGTGTTTGTAAGACAGAGTAGCATCTGGTCAGACATTCATACTGTCAACTGATGATTAGGCCATCAGATTATTTTCACCCAAGAAATGGACTCTTTAGAGCAGATAGAATTATGAATTATCCAGGGATTAGGCTGAGAATACAGGCTATACAAATAAACCAAGGTATGTGTTTTTTGAAATGCTTTTATTGTTTTCTAAGCAAAACCTTGAGTAGGTTACTTGGGAGAAATTATGGGAAAAACTTGAAGGCCAATCAATTTCTGCTTGCTTACTCAGATGCAAGACAGCTGATCATTGCTTTAAACCTACTAATGTATGCTACTGTGAATATTATATAAGGTTGCATTTTTGCTCAATTAACACACTGGCAATTAACAAAAAAGAATTTCATCCACTAAAACTTGTGCACGAATCTATTGCTTTACACAAATGATGCAGTGATCCCATTGCAAACACTAATAGACCTAAACATTCGCTTTGAACACCACATTACTTTGACAATTATTATGAATTGGGGGCTCACACAGCATCAATTCTGTCAAATGTTTAATACTGGGAGGTATTAAACAGGCTTATGCATCCTGAAAGCCCAAAGGGGAACTATAATTAACCATCAATCAATACATTTTTTTAAAAAAAAAATTGAAGCTAATGGCAATTAGTTGGCAATGTATGAGGAATTTAGCACAATTCCTCTGAAGCTGGTATACAAGTCAATCAAATAAAAAGCCATTGATATATGAGCATTTAGTACAGTTTATGCAGTTTAATGAGAGAAAGGCAAGGGGTTCAGGAAAAAGCATATTCAATTTAATGAGAGAAATATGAAGTAGAAATTCAGAGAGCAGCAGAGGGGAAGCAGAGAAGTTACAAGAAGTGATTTACTTAATACACTGCTAGGCTATGAGAGGAGAAGCCAGAGATGCTTGTCACAATGAAGAAACCAGAGTTTCCTGCCATTCACAAAGAGGAAGATAATGTACCATAAGATGAACCATATGTGTACATGTGTACAGAAGTGCTGAGGGGAAGAAACTTTTGCATCACAAAATTTAGGAATTGAGACAGGTAAAATATAGGATTTTTTTTTTCTTAATTGGGGAGGGAAAGGCAAAGAAAAACAACTAAAATCACCTTATCTTTGAACAATGTACATAGAGTTCTAGTCCTTGAACAAGGTGATTGGACAAAAAACTGAAGGTCAGAATGAATTTCTGGCACTGTATTATATTTAGAAAAGGCTTTGCTTTGCCATTTTGGGATGGGTCGATGTTTGGTCCTCATGAAAAATCTATTTTTTAGGCACCAAACCAGTAGTAATGCCAGCAGGAACCCACCCTGCCTGAAGGCCAGGCAAGGAATGACGAATGGAGACTGATCAAGGAGAGATTCAACCTAGAATTAAGGAGACTTTTTCTGACAAGGAAAACAATCAACCAATGGAACAGAAGTTGCCTTCGGAAGTTGTGGGAGCTTCATCACTAGAGGCTTTTGGGAAGAGATCGGACAGCCCTTTGTCAGAAGTAGTGTACAGTCTCCTGCTTGGGCTGGGGTTTGGACTAGATGACCTTCAAGGTGCCTTCCAACTCTGTTAATCTGTTAATTCACAGCTATACAAAAGCTTCCTAGCCACAACCTGCTCCTTGAGCAGCAGTCAAGAGTGTAGGAGGACTCTCAGATTTCTCACTGAATATGCCTGAAGCAGCCTATGCCCATCTAGCACTAAAAATTGTATTGTGCTGGAACCTCAAAACCCACTTAGTCTTGCGGGTTTTGCTGAAGCCTCTTGTTCTTTATTCAGACACCCGTAGCCTGCAGACAGGAGGATAAGATGTTTATGGCATTGCTTAGTTTGTGGGTCAGGAGGAGTTTCTGGGGAGGAGTAGAAAAGAAGGAAGGAAGGAAACAACTACAGCAAAAAGTGTCTGATATGCCTCTTGGGCTAAACAACTGAGTTAGGCTAACACCTTCCCTTCTGGTCCGAACAAAAGAATTGCAAACAATTGACAGCACTAAAACAATTCCCCCTCCCCCTTTTAGTAATAAAGTGTGTTCAAGAAACTGTGGATAAATTATTGAAAAACATGTGACTGTTGCTCTGAATAACAATAGGAAACAATAGACGAAGTTCAGGATTCTTGCAACATTACCTTATGCAAACTTTATTTTGCTACATCTGCCAGTGTTTCACCAAGAGCCAGTAATCAGTAATGCAAATGTGAATAGTTGATGGGGGTAGTGCCCAGAGGAGGGTTGCTGCCAGTTCGGTCTGGATCAGCCAAACTGGTGGTAGCGGTGGCGGGAGACTCTGCCCAGCCACCCAGATGCTTCTTTGCATACACGTAAGGGTCACGTGCATGCGCGAGAACGGTAGTAAAGAAAGTAGCAACCCACCTCTGACAGTGCCCAACCATAGCTGAAGAGGTCATTTGTGTGTTGTTTTAATATCAATGTACATTGCTACTAGAATTTAATGCACACAGATTCATGGAAGGTGGCATTGAGCTTCAAACTTTTTCTCAAGTAGATATGCACATCAAATTCCTTCAATCATATCGTGGCATCAGATTAGTTGTAGAAGCGCACTGTTCCCAGCAGTTAGGATGTTTGATCTGTTGGATTGACCATAATACTGTTTTTCTCTTGTGCTCAATGGTGTCCAATTCTTGGACGCTGCCTGGACAAGCCTCTGAAGTTGGCCAGGTGGTTTGCTGTTGTCTCTTCCTAGGACTATCTCAGGTCCAGCCCAAGAATGACCCAGAACAATCCAGCCACTCTTCTTTGTTTAACTTACATACAATAGAAAGAATTTTGCCAGACTTAATCAATGCTATTCTTCTCACCCTAATGGAAATGCCCTGAGAGATTTTAGTGAGTTGTTATTCTAACTCTGTCTCTGATCTAGATCTGGGTTATGTTGCCTGTTGTCTAATGCAGCCTCCTTGGAATGTGTTCCTTCCTGTTTTGAAAACTGTCACTTCACTGTAGTCCATCACACCAATTCCCTCTTTATAAGCACTATTCATGACAGATTGACAGAAAGTGACACAGCTGATTTTGTACCTAAGGTGAGTCTAGAACTCACCATCTCCTGGTTTCTAGTATGAATCCTTAATCAATATATCAAACTGGCTCTCTACCACAGTGCTAACAATATTGCACAAACAATATTGACATTGATCCAATTAGGGGTCATATTTAGAGGAAGTTAGCGAATCAAATTGAATGACCAACTGTACAGTTCTAGGTTAATAACACCAAAATCTTGATTTTTTCCAGAAAGACTGAAAAATCTTCCTTGGATCATCAACAGATATAGATATAAGCAAGCAACATGCTTCTATTACCACAAGATAATAATTCTTGACTCAGATAAATGTAAAACTATTTTTTAATGCAGCTCATAATGCATATAGCAGTTGAACGGTTACCCTGTCCTTTCTCCCAGGGAAAATCTATGATATTCCAGTGCAGGGAAATTTTTTAACAGAACTATGCTTAAATTTTTGCTTAGGTAATATACTTTTTGTTCTGGAGATCTTTCAGCTCAAATGAATGAGGAGGGTTTTTTTTAGGTTTTTAAACATGGAATTTAAAGAAGGTTATTAAAAGTACAGGCAAACATGGTTAACTGTTGGTTAAATTGATTTTTCTTCCAAAAGGTCTTGGTCTTCCAACATTGACGGAACATTAATAATCTGTGGATTTGTGTAATAATGAGAATAATGTGCCATAACTACAGGCTGGGATATGAACACTAACCTCTGCAAGGGAGAACCGAACCAGGCAATCTGATGAGAGCTGGGTCATGCTAACATGATGCCAACTGTACCACTTTTTTGTACAAGCACAGGGCCCTGCAAACACAACCAGATGGGTTGGAGCTTTTGGTATAACACGATTTATTATTATTTTATTTATTAAAGCACAAGAGCTTGCAAATACCCTGGGGATGAACAAGCAAAGGCAGCATCTGAGATAGAAGCTCATTGATATGCAATTGATTCATGACAGCATTTCTACAAGTATAATTTCTTGGCATTAGACCCATGGTTCGAAGACAATGGAATACTTAAGTAAGGGTGTCATGTCTTCTCTTGAATGCCCTATCCTGGGGATCTGCTGGCTATGGCTATGGATATGGACTGGTTAAGAGGAGGTTTATGAGGATACTATCACGATAGGTAGGACATTTCTAGGGTTTAATATTCTGTTAGTTTAGGACTTTGTATCCTAGTACTTTAACACCAGGTTTTGCAGTAGATTGTTAGTAATTTTGGCTTTTTTAGCCTTTTATTTTTTCTTCTTCTAGCAGTTCGATATTTTACTATTTGCACCTGTATTGTAAAGAGGAAGATTTAATTATTGTCTAATTTATTTACTATTCTTTTTCTTTCCTCTCCTTCTGCTGTGTAATTTCTGCTACATAACTGCATAAGAGAAATAATAATAATAATAAAAGACTAACTGACTAGCCAATCGTATGTGCACTTCGTTTATATGAAAAGCATTATGGTGATGTCACAAGATGAATATGGAAGAGGAAATAGGCAATCACAAAACAGCCATCTATCTTCCCAGAATGCTGTCTACTACCTAAATTTAACTTTACCTTTTTTTTTCTGAGCTGGTGGACAGACTAACAAGGAAATCAGGCTATGCCCACTCCTAATTTTTAATTTGAAAAGTAGCAGAGGAAACCACCTAGAGATAGCTTATTGCTGCCTTAAGGCACTCTTATGATTAAATAGAATACTTAAGGTTTATAGCTTGCTTGCAGTAGGTCAGCTTTCAATTCTTTTTAAAAATAAATAAGATTTAAGGCAAACAAATGGATGCCATTGGATGTATCCTTGCCTATTGGTCCTCAAAACCACGAGGTTGCCCAACTGGAGGCTAAGGAGGCATAAAGGATGTGGATAAGTGGTATGAAGGGGGAAAAAACCCATGACATTCCCTTCCCTTCCCAAATAAGGGAAAATTAAAGGGATTTTATGTTGATTTGACGTAAAATATTTCAAAACCGAGAGAGCAGGATGTGGAAGACAGCAATGTTATGTAGGTCACCCTTTAATCTTTACTGATAAACCTGTAAGGCATTTGGAAACACCTTTGGATAATAATCTAATTTATTCCTTTCAATACTAAAGTTGGATTAGTTGCCTTCTTCATGATAAACCATGGTTTCTCACCCTTTTGAATCTCAGGAAAGGCTTTCATAGTAACTCAAATTACAGTATCCTAGAATATGCACTCTATTCGTAGAAAAATATTCCTAATGCACAGTGTGAAAGCATGCAATTTAAAAAGGTTAAGTTTGTGTGACCTGGAGATTGGTTGAACCTTTGGGACCCAGAACTTTATATCAATGCTATTGTTCAGAATAATTCAGATGCACATTCAGGGATGTGAGAAGTATATTCGGTTTCCCAACCAAAGGGTATAAAAAGATTATTAATTACACTGAAGATTGAATAAATTAATTCAGTGGGAAATGGGAAGTAGTTTCTGCTCATGGATCAAATATGCCACAATTTGCAAATGGTAATTATCAAGTGGATGCCATTTATTCAAAAACCAATTGAAAGGTTTCTCTGTTGCTTCAGTCCCTTTTTTTTCTTGCCGATGCTTCCAAGCTCATAAAAATTGGAGCCTGGCCAACAGACACTTGAGCTTATCATTAAATGAATTGTGAAGAATAAGGTGTCTGGAGTTAATGGCCTTCCTTTCAGCTTGGTCAGAGAAGAACGCCTTCCTTTAAAAGAAATCAAACTTTCCCACTGGAAAAAGTGGGTATAGTGGGACCTAGGAACCATGTCTTTTCTTTGGCAGCCCCTGGCCAGTGGAATCCTCTTCTCCTTGAGATCCATTAGCCCCCACTGTCTCTAACCTCCAGAAGGCCTACAAGACCTGCTCTTCCCTCAGCACTGATGGAGGGAGTGATAGAAGCTCGAAGACAGTGTTGTTGGCTGAATCAGATAGACAGGTCGTATTATCAGTTGATGTTTCTTTCTTCTGTCTTATGGAACAATTTCCCATCTTCGTCCCGTAATTGCTATATTAGCTTTTTGGTTTTTTCTTTCTTCAGTTCGTGGGCCAGCCATCTACCTGGTTTATTTGCTGTTTCAAAATAGTTTTGTTTCACCATTTTTATATTACGTATCATTACTTCTTGAAGGGTTAGATTAATTTTATGTTTCACCAAATCTCTCTCTTCTTTGATTTTAGTATGTAGTGGTTCTTTCTGAAACTCAGTCTCCAACTCTTTAAGCTTCTCCTGTATTTTTTTTCCTTATTTCTCCTTGCTGTATATGCTCTTGTTATATGCCACACATAGGCTTTTGTTGTATCCCATAGGTTTTGTAGTGTTGTTTGATCTTTCTTGTTTTCCTTAAAGAAAATATCTAATTCCTTATCCATTATTTGTATTTATGATTTTTCTTTTACAATTCTCTGATTTAGCATCCATCTGAATTTTTTCCTCTGACCTTTCCATTTTACCATTAATGGATATTGTGGTCTGCCCATGTATTGAAATCTCCATATCTTCTATGTTATTGATCAATTCTGGGTTCATCCATGCCATATCAATTCACGAACATGACTTGTGCAGGTAGGAAAAGAAAGTGTACTGGGTTTTTATTTATTTATTTATCTATCTTAAATTTAAGATAAATTTTTCTTGCACCATTTCAAAGAAGGTACTCGGTAGTTGTCATATTTTCTTTTTATTCTTCTTTGTATTCCTATAATCTATTTTGTTGTCTGCCACCGCATTGAAATCGCCTATTATACAGACATTTTCCCAATCTGATTCAATTATTTTCTTGTGTAATTTATTATAGAATTCTTTTTGGTTTATATTTGGAGCATAAATTGTCACCAGCAGAATTCTTTTTTTAATTTGTTGTTATTTCCATCATTAAAAATCTGCTTTCTCTATCACTAAATATTTTCCTCAAATTTAACCAATCTTTTATGTATACCGCAATAACCTCTTTTCTTATTTTGTGCTAACATCAGATGCAGTTTTCCTAATTTGGAGCATTCTAGAATATTAGCATATTTTTCTTTGATATGGACCTCCTGTAGGCAGACAATATCCATATTCTCTTTTGAGTCTTGTTAATGTTTGTTTTCGCTTGGCCAGTGAGTTGATATCATTGATGTTCAAGCATATCATCTTTATTTTGTCTTCCATCTTATTTGTATGCTGGTTTTGGTCCTTTCCTGACTCCTCCCTCCTGTCATTCTGTTTCCCTTTGGTCCCTTATACCCTGCTCCGTAAGTTTTCCCTCTGATGTCTGTTCTTCCTGACTCTTATTTTCTGCTTCCTCTCTACTATCCTCTTCATCTTCTCCTATTATATAGTGATCATAAAATTCCTGTGTCTTTTCCAGCGAGTCAGTATGGATTTTTTTTCCTGTCAGGTTATTAGTATCCCCTCAGAGATAAGCCATCTAAACATCACTCTGTATTTGAGTATTGGGTCGATAGGAAATGGTAGTTTCTTCTCTGTTCCCTTATCCATTTTGGTATCTGCTTTAATATTATGATTTCTTTCTCCTTATAAACCAAAGATCTTCTCTTGTTTTGCTATAGAGTTCATCTCTTGTTTTTTTCTTGTAAATCTTCCATTCTCTTGGAAGTTTATGTCTGCGTGCGTAGTTTTTGTGGAGCCTATACACTTCATCCAAGTCATTTTCCACTTCCTGCTTGCTTCTTTGCAAAGGTTCAGCCAGGAGCTCGGCCATTAACTTTGGAAGATCTTCCTCCTTAGTTTCCACTATATTTTTGGAATCTAAGATAAAACATTGATCTTTCCATCTCTAAATTTATATTGGCCTCTTCCATTTCTCTGTTTACCGCCATCATTTTACTTTCTGTTTTATCTAGTTTCTTTTCCATTTATTCCGTTCTAGCTTTCACTATTTTTATTTTTTGCTCATTTTGTATTATCTTTTCCTGCATTGTATCAATTTTATCATCTAGTTTGCTTATCTCTCCTTTCACCTCTCCCATATCAAGTTCTTAAGTTCTTCATGATTTTTTGTCATTACCTCCTGCATCTTCATCATTGTCTCCTGAATTGATGTTAGGGTTGATTGCATAGATTTAAAGTGGAGCCTCATTTCTCACCTCCTAGCATACTTTCCACTGAATGTGATCCTGATGGGGATGCTATCGTCACAGTTATCCCCCTCCGCCCCTATTTTGGTAACTATGGTGGTTGTGCTTATCATTTTAATGTTTTTTTTTTAAAGTTTTTCCACAGCACCATATATCCCCATTTTCCTCCCTTTATCTACATATATTTTTTTGTCTCTACCTCACTTCTACACAATTCTCCTACCTACTTCACTATTATTGGTGACCACAATATAGAACACCCTATATTATAACACAAACAATACCCTATTTATAAAATTGATCAATACAATTAATGGTCTAATAATAATCTAATGATGATCTAACAGTTCTGACTACTAACATAAGTAGTTATACTAATCTTAATCTAATTGTCATTTAATTATAAGAAATATAATTATATTTATATTGCATTTACTATGAGTAAAACTTACAATATAATACTTACATTGCAGGTTTAATACCTTAAGTCTACTTATAAAAATATAATCTGAATCTTTCTTTCTGCAATCTTTCAGGACTGCTGTTGCTTACACAAACATAATTAGTTGAAATAATACCAGATATATATTTTTAAAAAAAGTTATTTCTCAAATCTACGGGAAACAACATTCATTTTAACTATACCACTCACTAACTGAAAGCAATTCTCATTTGAAGTGTTAGATTAAACTGCAAATTAAATGTATTTTTTTTGCATTATGAGTTACTGAAGATCTTCATAGATTGAAGTAGAAAGAGATTTAGAAATATTATTTTTACAAATGTCCTAAAAAAGAGAAGGTAACAAAAAGCCAATGAATCAAGTTAAATGTTTGTGGATCTGTGGGTCTGTTCATTCATTTCTTAATGGCACTGCAAAAATTCTGATGAGACCCAGGAATGTTTATATTGTGTCCGTTCATTCTAAAAGATGATGTAATGCAATGCAACAATGCAAGTAAAAGCAATAATAGGTTTTGGAATAGGTTCTTCTTTCAGATACGTAGCCTGAATGCAAGAGTTGTTGTCTGTATAAATGTATTCTGGTCAATAGAAAAGCGAAAGCCTTGTGCATTTTATCAGCATCAGCAAATTCAGCAGACATCCAATTTCATCACTGCTTTCACATGTGCTGATCCATTCTGTTCCAACAATAAGAGAAGAGGAAAAATGAACATCATGTACGTTTCGGAAGTGGAGCATATTTTTAATGCTAACTTGTCAAAAGGAGCATAATTACCACTTCCAGTGAGTCATGATTTTTCAGCAAGATACATTTCAATACATACACAAAAAGAAAAGTTGCAGAGGCACCACATTTGAATTTTATGCAGCACTTGTTAATAAAGGCCTATCTGGGTTATTGCTATATGAATAAACAAGACCCTTCAGAATCCCTGGTGACTTTAGTGCCATATTGTACCATCCCACTCCTGGGGAGAAAGTCTGCTTAATAAAAGGAACTGGGAAGATGATGTGACTCTATTTTTTCCCCAAAAACGCATAATCATAGCAAAGCAACTTGAAGAGCTTGTACCCAAATGCAAAACTGAAAAAAAATTTTTTTTTAAAGGAATCTCCATCTTCTCTATCTATGCAAACAAAATGTTATGCAGAATCAGATAATGGAATGTTATTTCAAATATTGCAGATGCTCCCTTGCTTCTGTAGTTATTCCTTTTTTTCTCTTTCAATCATTATTTTCCCTCATATCTAAACTGAATACAACTCAGAGGTAATTAAACATATTGAAGTCAGATATAGATATAAATGATTTATGTGTGTGCCTCTTCATTTCTTGTGATGATAATCCAATAGGGTTTAAATTCCATTAAACACAACCTATATCCTTTTTTAAAATAATTTTGTAGGAAATTCTAATAACAATTAAGAGACATTGCAGGCTAAACTCAGAAAGAAAAGTAAAACAGAGACTAAAAGGTACAAAGGAAAAAAGAAAGAAAAAAGAGGAAGAGGCAGAACTAAGAAAAGGAGAAAAATATTTAAAGAAGTCACTTCCAGTCACTTCATCACAAGTATGAGCAGACTAAGAAATTCATCATCCTCTACATGATACATGCAAGTATTTCGTCTTCCCATAACCCGTCCCTGATTGATATGCAAATCCATATATCATTATCATTTCAGTCCTGGTGCCAGCAAAAAGTCTACACGTTTTGTACAAATCTTGTAGCAAAAGTCCTAATAGTTCACATTTTTGTGGTTCCTTAATTCATTTATAACTTTCTTGAGTTAAAGACTTATTTAACTTTTATTTATTTATTTCAAATTCTTTAAATTTTTAAGTTAATGATTATATTTTTTTTATTCTGGAATGAAGATAAACTCACCATGTGGCTTTGGAAACTAATTGATTTGAAGATCTTTAATACCCTTGGGATATTTAATTAGTTAATTTTAAAAGTAATTAGAAATTGAGGTTAATTAACCCAGTGTCCTGGGAAAGTCTCTGCCATGGTTGAGAAGTTAATGGTTTCAATGGCGCCTCCTGGTGCCCAAACCTAATAAGCCACTGTCCTGTGATCCCTTCATCAGAAGCTGCTATCTGGAGTATAAATGGGCCCTCTCCCATCCTCTCCTTTTCCTGACAGGTTCTGTGATGGCGATCCTATGGCACTCAGAGCCCTCTCTGTAGGCACATGCGCCATCATCCCAGCCCAGCTCCGTCACATTTCTCCACCACATTTCTCCATCACACTTCTCCATCACGTTTCTCCATCAAGTTTCTTGCCATCGTTTGCAGGGAAAGGTTTGTGGGACTAAAAAAAAGAAAAAGGGAGGGAGGGAAGGAAGGAAAGAGAGGGGCGGAGACAGAGAGACAGAGAGAGAGAAACAGAGAGAGGAATGGGGAGGGGAAAAGAGGGAGGGAGGGAGAAAGAGAGAAGAGAGAGGGAGGGAGAGAATGTTGTGTGTTTTAAGGGTAAAATGTGTCCCTAGTTTTGCCAATTTACTGATCAACTCAGGGGGAGGGAAAGAGAGGGAAAGAGGAAGAAACAGAGGGGGGCGTAAGAGAGAGGGAGGGAAAGTGAGAAATGGTTTACAAAAGTTTTTCTTTTATTGTTGCTAAATGTAATATTTCAAAAACAAAAAAAGAATGATGGGGCATAAAAGTGCATTTATCATGTTTTTCTTAGAACAATTAGCTGAACTAAATTAGCTGCCTTGTTTATCATTATTTGAGGTAGTAAAACTTCAGTATTCAGGTTAAATATTTTGCGATTAAATAAGTGGGTTTTGTGTTGCAGCTTCGGCATTTGGTCTGTAAAAGGTTTGTCACCAGTGTTCTATAGGATTGATCCACCTACCCATCCTTTGATCATGGCCATGATGTCATCTCCGTTCATTCAGAGATATAATAGTTAATCATTCCTCACCCAGGATTCAACAAAGCCTTTTTCCGATGCACGTTAAAAAAGCTTTAGCATTTTAAATTTTCATGGTCTCTGATTTAAAGAGGGGACAGAGGAAGGGAAATTGGAAACCTTTAATCTGCCCTACTACTTAGGTAGCCTTCTTTAAGGCTTTGCTGAGAATCAGTGAGATGTTCATTATTAGAATATAGTGGTGGAGAATAGAAAGAAAAGCTTATAATCCCTTTGATTTCCTCAAAGATCAAGTAGACTAAAACTGAAATTAACCCAAATATTTTAGAAAACAACCAGTCAGGCATGAAATCCACTAACCTTCGCTACCGGTTCGGAAGCGGGAGTGCACGTGCGTGCATGCACTCTCGCTTTGCTTGCGTTTTGCAAAACCTTTAGAGCATATGCGATGACACCTGGGCAGGTGGGCGGAGCCTCCCGTTGCTGCCACTACTACAGGTTCACCTGAAACGGCAGAATGCCACCTTTGCAACCAATCTACACATAGAAGTATGTGACATACACAATCCCAGTTTGTCTTAGGAAAAACATTTCTATCACCACTGGAGCAAACAAAAACAAAATCTCAAACTGCTGCTATTAAAAAAGTAGTTTTAAATTGTGTCTCCCCTCCCCTCCTTCTTGGTAACCACAATATAAATTACAGGAATATATATATTTGTATAGCTCCAGTTTAGTTTGTGATTTCCTTCCTCAAACAGTGGAAGATTAGACTGACTTTTTGAGGGCTGGATGGCTTTGGCCTTGATGATTGCAGTTTGGACTATGTTTGTGGTTTTCTTGGTTACTTTAAAAAATTGAATGTGTGTATTGTTTTAAAGTGATTACACCCTTTTCTATGGGATCAATTATAAATACAAATAAATGAATGAACTAGGAAATTGGTTGTGACCTGACAGTTACATCAGGAGTATTTTCTGTTCAATTTGGGTTTAGCAACACAGGAACAGAGGAATGCTCGAGAATTCAGTCTTTTCTTTGCCATTTGAACTCACCTGATTTACATTCCCCAGAATAATTTAGAATGCAACAATCCTGCAGGTTCTGCATTTTGCACCAGAATTTACCTACACTTCCCAGCAAAAAATGTTTCTACCAAAGTTAATTTTACTGTTAGATACATCTGTTCTTTGAAAAATTATGTTGAAAATGTACATTTAAATGCTACTTCGTATGTTACAGCCAAAGCAACTATGCATATTCTAGATATTTAAAAGTAATTAAGTGATTTGTTGCAATGAGACTCAGTAAGTATTTTTGGGAGGTTCAAAAACTGAAAACTCTTTATAGATTTTTTTTTGAATGAAACAAAATATGTGCTTATGATTTGTTGTTTTGATGATTAGAAAAACATTGGATAATAGAAGAAAGTAATAGAACAAGGGATGACTTTGTAGTCATATTTGCATTTTCTGTAAAGAAAACTGGAAACATCTTTCCGCACTTTTTCTCTTTTTTTCTCTCTCTTTCACACTTTATTCTCTTTATTCTGTATTAGTTCCAGTTTTTATGTTCTCTTTAAAATTTGTAAAACATTTATGCACACCCAGGTATTTAGGAAAAGTAGAATTTGCATTCTAGTAGTATTAATAAGTACAATAGCCTATGGATTTAAAATATGTCATGGTTCATGCTTTTATGACCTAAAATCACTAAATTACTATAAATTTGCTTTTAAGGTCAAAAAAGTGAAAAAAGTCATCTCTCTAAAAATAACCATGTAGCATTAGCATTACCCAGTGTCCTCCACATGAATGTGCGCAGCATGGGCACACATATGTGCAGCATGCGCATGCATCTTACCATCCAGCAATGCCTCCGCAAGCCTCCGTGACACTCCAGCTGCTTGGCGGAGCGTCGCGAAGGCGCTGTATATGCTGTGCGCGTGCATGGAAACATTAAAGAGCTTGTAGACAGGTAAGGAGCATGGGCAGGCAGGTGGGCTCTCGTGACCACCATTCAGGAACGGTACCCAGTGCTCCGGGGAGGCTCCAGTACATCCGTACTGGGGCGTACCTCCTGCAACCCATCACTGTTCCAGAGGTAGCAAACCTCTGAAAACTAATGTCCCCTTGAATTGAGTATAATATAGTTACACAAAGGCTTTCTCCTGGTTTATCACTGCACTACTAGTAGTAGGAATATAGTCCTCCTGTCCTCTTCCCCTTAAAGGCAAATGTTCTACATGAACAAGAGGAAACAGCTCTAAGGTTGCAAGAACATAGAGTGCCGTACATTAATTAACTGAACTGAAAGAATGGGAAGTGGATGTGGAAGATTACGTCCAGCCAAGTGAACAAATTGATTGAAGGAAAGAATTCTGCTATCAAATGTTCCACTTAATGATATTTAATTATGTATTGTTAACAAGTTACATTTGCTTCATTTTAAACACAGGCTCATTAAGGGAAGCTTGACTCCCAGCCATTGGGGTCCTCAATTAAGCCACCTTCAAACTACCATAATCAAAGTACCAGCACTGATATATTTTGGTTAGCAATTCTAAAATGGGATTATGTGAGGGTTACATGAAAGCACTGGGCTCGTGGTCAAGGAACATGTTGCTCTTGTATAAAAGAATTTCAGTTCATAACTTTTTGTAGAAAGTACCAAAACGGGCTTTTATTGTGATTACTACTACATTTAAGCCCCAGGCTTCTGCTTATATAAGCATTCAGTCCACTTGTTTTGACTGAGTTTTACTGAAAGCTAATTCACCCATGGCGACCCATTGACATGAATAAAGTCAGGTTTTGGCTAAGACAATATTGATTATTTACAGTCAAAGAATGTTATTTTAATGAGGCGCTAATTCAGCTGTGTCAATTTACAGATTAAAAGCCAAGCTTTTAAACAGTGAAATTGTAGCAGAAAAATCAATCTTCAAATAATTTGATTTGATTTGATTTGATTTTATTAATATTTGTAGGCCGCCCTTTTCCCTAAGGGGACTCAGGGCGGCTCACATAAAATCAGGGAGGGGGAATACAGACATTGACATAGTGACATATAATAAAATGGTAAGCAACATACACTCATCATTCGGGAGGGGCGGCTATCCTTATCCCCAGGCCTGACGGGCTAGCCAGTTCTTAAGGGCTGTGCGGAAGGCCTGGACGGTGGAGAGGGTACGAATCTCCACGGGGAGCTCGTTCCAAAGGGTCGGGGCTACTACTGAGAAGGCCCTCCTCCTTGTAGTTGCCAGCCGGCACTGGCTGGCCGATGGAATACGGAGGAGGCCTAATCTATGTGATCTTATTGGTCGCAGGGAGGTAATTGGCAGGAGGCGGTCTCTCAAGTATCCGGATCCACTACCATGTAGGGCTTTATGGGTGACTAATAACACCTTGAAGCGCATCCGGAGACCAACAGGCAGCCAGCGCAGCTCGCGGAGGATAGGTGTTATGTGGGTGAACCGAGGTGCACCCACAATCACTCGCGCGGCCGCGTTCTGTACTAGCTGAAGTCGCCGGATGCTCTTCAAGGGCAGCCCCATGTAGAGCACATTGCAGTATTCCAGCCTAGAGGTCACAAGGGCCCGAGTGACTGTTGTGAGAGCCTCCCGATTCAGGTAGGGCCGCAACTGGCGCACCAGGCGAACCTGGGCGAATGCCCCCCTGGTCACAGCCGTCAAGTGGTGGTCAAACGATAGCTGTGGGTCCAGGAGGACTCCCAAGTTGCGAACCCTCTCTGAGGGGTATAGAATTTGACCCCCCAGCCTGAGAGATGGAATATTGGTGGAATCTTTGGGAGGGAAACACAACAGCCACTCGGTCTTTTCTGGGTTGAGCACAAGCTTGTTAACCCTCATCCAGTCCATAACGGCTTCAAGGCCTCGGTTCATCACGTCTGCCGCTTCATTGAGTTGGCACGGGGCGGACAGATACAGTTGAGTATCGTCCGCATATTGATGGTATCTGATCCCGTGCCTGCGGATGATCTCTCCCAGCGGTTTCATGTAGATGTTGAATAGTAGGGGGGATAAGACCGAGCCCTGAGGCACCCCATAAGTTAGGGGCCTAGGGGACGATCTCTGCCCCCCCACTAACACCGACTGCGACCTGTCCGAGAGGTAGGAGGAGAACCACCGCAACACGGTGCCTCCCACTCCCACCTCCCGCAGTCGTCGCAGAAGGATACCATGGTCGATGGTATCGAAAGCCGCTGAGAGGTCAAGGAGGACCAGGATGGAGGAATGTCCTCCATCTCTGGCCCTCCAGAGATCATCGGTCAATGCGACCAAAGCGGTTTCAGTGCTGTAACCGGGTCTGAAGCCTGACTGGAAGGGGTCGAGATAGTTTGCTTCCTCCAAGGACCGTTGGAGCTGGAAGGCCACCACCTTCTCAACAACCTTCCCAAGGAAGGGAAGGTTGGAGACTGGGCGATAGTTATTAAGAACAGCTGGATCCAGAGATGGCTTCTTTAGGAGGGGTCTCACCACCGCCGCTTTCAGTGCGGCGGGGAAGTTCCCCTCCCGAAGAGAGGCGGTCACAACCGCCTGGATCCAGCCTCGTGTCACCTCACTGCTGTTAGTAACCAGCCATGAGGGACACGGGTCCAGTACACAGGTGGAGGCACTTACAGCCCTCATGGCCTTGTCCACATCCCCGGGGGTAACATCCTGAAACTCAACCCAGAGATGTTCCACCTGATCCTCTTGTGCCTCGGCTGGAACTGCGGGGATGGAGTCCAAGTCCGACCGAAACCGAGCAATTTTGTCCGCTAAGAATTGGGCATAATCCTCAGCTCTGCCCTGCAAGGGTTCCCCCGCTTCCCTTTTATTTAATAGGGAGCGGGTTATCCTAAACAAGGCGGCTGGGCGGGACTCAGCGGACGCAACCAAGGTGGCTATGTGAGATCTTTTCGCTGCCCTAAGTGCCCTGGTGTATTCCTTGGTGCAGGTGGTTACCATTGCTCGGTTCGATTCGGACTTATCGGACCTCCATCGGTGCTCTAGGCATCTCCTCCGGCGCTTCATCTCCCGGAGTTCCTCGGTGAACCAAGGAGGTCTCCGGGATCCGCCGCCTCGGAGGGGCCGTAGTGGCGCAATCCGGTCGAGGGCCTCTGATGCCGCCGAATGCCAAGCGGCAACCAGAGTCTCTACCGGACTGTGGGCGAAAGTATCAGAAATGACCCCAAGCTCTGTCTGGAACCTTAACGGTTCCATAAGTCGCCTGGGGCGGAACCACCTGTTCGGTTCCTCCTCCCTACAGTGGGGGTTTGGTCTCCGGAAGTCGAGCCTCAGTAGGCAGTGGTCTGACCACGACAGGGGTATGATGTCGTTACCCCTCAGACCAATAATCAACTCTCTTGAAACTTTTGAACTAATCAAAGGATAGAATATTTGTGTGATGTTTGCATAAGGGAGAGACAGTCTTCATTTGCTCCGCATTTCCAGTGTTACTTCCTTTTCCTCTACTGTTACAGCCCTCTTTATATTCCAAACTTAAGGAGAAAAATTCTTTTTTAAAAAAATCGAATGAGTGAAATTGGCCCAGCTAGCACAGTAGCCCCCATCCTTTTGGGCACCAATTACCAGTTCTGTGGATAGAGGTTTTTCTGCAGACTGCGGGGTGTGTGGTTTTGTGTGCTGCCTGCATCCAGCAGACGGGGCTTTGCTTGTTTGCACGGCCCAGTTTCTGGCATGCTGCACCCCAGGACCAGTCCACTAAGGTAGCAAATGTGACACTTAAACCAGTAATTAATAATCACTAGTCAAATTCTTAACAGAATCCTCTTTTGGCCAGTTTCAGGCCTTAGGATTACATACGTACGTACATACATACATACATACACCATTAACCTACCCAGTTCCACACACAAATCCACCCAATGACCCAAATGACACCCCTAATCACCAGCACCAATCACCATGACCCTCAGCCATACCCCAACTCAGTGTCATCCTTCCTTGTCAGCTGCACCCAAGTAGAAGAGTTACTTCAGAGTAGGCTCTGAAATGCAGCTGCTGTCCAGGAGGGAAACCATGTGAAGCCACTCCGCATTGCTATGTGGCCCTGAAGAGTCCTCTCTGGAGGAGACAGCCCAGGAGCCACACTGCGCACATGCAGCCAAGCCACAGGCTCCGCCGACATCAGAAAGATGAGGGGAGGGGCTTTGGTGACCACCCCAGTTGTGTTAGCGGCAGCATCGGCGATGGCACCGTGTAAGTATGGCCAGGTGGGTGTGGTGTTGGTGGCATTGGCAATGGCGGCATGGAAACCCTCGCCAAGTTGGGAGGTAGTGACACCACGGAAAAGCCGCTACCCCGCGAATCTTAGCACGAGGGCTGACAACATGTCTGAAGTGCTTCTTCACCCACAAGAATCAATATGTGTCTTTTGTGAACCTGTGTTTTGAAAAAAAAAATCTCACCTTAGTATTTAAAAGTCCTCACTTGCTCAATCTTTTGGCTCCCAACTGCAGTTTCCTAAATATTTTAGCAAAAAGCACTGCTTTCTTCTGGTGGTTTATACCAACCTGGTGTTTCTTGCTAAGAGGTTAAAAGCATGCCTAAGGTCAATTGGAGGTCTAGAAATAATAGTTGCATCATCTGCATAAAGTAATAATGGAACATTGATATGTGCAATTCCAGGGGATGAAAATTGGGATCTGAAAGTTCAACAGCCAAGGCGTGCATGTGTAGATTAAATAGGAAAGGAGCAAGGATACATCTCTGCTTAATTCCTTTATGTAGAGAAATCAGCTTTGATAGTAGACCCAGCGGGTCATCTAATCTTGGCATCATTAAATATCCTCTTGATTGGAACCAGTAATTGCAGTGCCAAAATTCTTGAGTTTCACCTATAAGAAACTGAAATCAAATCAAATGCTGACTTGAAGTCACAAAGCTGCATAAAGGGAGGCCATAGATCTTCCACTTATTTTACAGTAAGGCAACATAAAACAAGAATATGCTCCAGGATAGAGAAATATTTTCAAGTATAGAGTTATCCATATTTAATAATTTATTATTAGATTCAATGTAAGAGAAAATATATTATGAAAATTGATTTTTAGTATTTTAACATATTTTAAATATTGATATTATTTGTTTAAACTTAGAAAGAGCTTGTTATTGTATTATCACTGAACTGGAAAACACTGGGATTCATTTTTACTATACATCTATTTTTTGTATTTTTTTTTCTTTTTAACTTATCCTGTAATTGCTCTCACTTTTTTCCTTTAATCTCAGTTTGTATTTTAAAGTTTGTTTTTGAAATTTAGCAATGGTATTTATTAAATATCTACTTGCAACCATGGTTAGGTTCCTTAGCTCTCCATTTTTACTATTGCCAATGTAGATGGCATCCATAAAGCTTGCTGATGTGACTCAGAAAGTTTATAAGCTGGGGGTTGGCAGCGTGATGTCTATGCCACCAGACAAAACTACGAAAACCTTAGACGAAGACATTATAAAAGGATAAAAGAAAAAGGATAACAACAAATCAAGAAGAGGGAAGATACCTAAAGACGTGACTACCCAGCCCTTACAGACTTAGCTACTATCATCTCCCATATTACCTATCATAAAATTCTTAAGATTTTTAAGTTCACCTGACTCCAGGACAACTCTGGGAAGCTTATAATAACATGAACTTTACAAAATGAATATAACAAAGTAAAAAATAAATAAATGCGTATCCAGAAGAGAAAAATACCCATTTCAACATAGGTAGTATTATAAAAGTCTTTACATCCACCTTAACCCCATTATCCAGGGGAAAAACCATGTTTTTAAATAACTTTTTAAATAAAGGCAGGACAGGATTCAGGTGGATCTTTGGGGAGAATTCCACTCTATAGAACAGGTAAGACAACAAAAAAGCCATAACTTATATTATGTTATATATAATATATACAATATCTATTGTATGCTGATGACATCTAACTATATACTCCACTCTTGGTGACCCAAGTGATCTGTCATCAACCTTTTGTGGTGGCTGGAGGGGTGGGGTGGGGGCTCTGGATGGACAACAACAGGCTTTGACTGGACCCTGGTAAGACTGAATGGCTTTGAATTCATGGGGATCCAGGATTCAGGACTTTGTCATCTTCGACTCTAGATGGGGTGGCGCTCCCCCACAAAGATCCACTCCACAATTTAGAGGTTCTTCTGGGCTGTGACTCCTGTTTGCGGAAGAGATAGCTAGGAGAGTCTTTGCACAACTTCATATTATGTGCCAGTTGTGGCCTTTCCTGGACCAGAATTCCCTGAGCTTAGTCATTCAGCCCCTAGTTATCTTATGACTGGACTATTGCAATGCACTCTACCCTTGAAGAGCATTTGGAGTTTATAGATGGTGCAGAGTGCAGCAGCGTGAGTAGTTTTGGGGGCCCAAAAATGGCCCCTGTAACCCTAGGGCTTGGTGAGCTGCACTGATTACCAGTCTGCTTCTGGCTGCAATTCAAGGTGTTGATGAACACCTTGAAATCCCTTGATGGTGGGGCACCAGAAACGTCAACCAGATAATTGGGAAATTTATGATTTTATTCCACCATGGTGAAAATGTGGATGTCCATACAGTGGTAGCATTTTCATTGGCATCCTGGCCTATGTACCCTCTCCCCTAAAAACAGACATGCTACTAGTTGTAAAATATAGCTTTAGCACCCACTTAGTTCAGTGTATTCTTCTGTGCAAACTTTGTTCTTGTCTTTTGCTTTTAATAATTTCCTCTCCATTTCCACATATTATCCCAAATTAATTAACGGCAAAAGCACCTGTAATGTTGCATCTAATGTGAAAGTAAGGCTGTTTGTAAAATACCAGTAACGATTATCTCTGATTGGTAAATAGAGCCAAGGTGGCGCAGTGGTTAAATGCAGCACTGCAGGCTACTGCTAGATCAGCAGGTCAGCGGTTCAAATCTCACCGGCTCAGGGTTGACTCAGCCTTCCATCCTTCCGAGGTGGGTAAAATGAGGACCCAGATTGTTGGGGGCAATATGCTGACTCTCTGTAAACCGCTTAGAGAGGCCTGAAAGGCCTATGAAGCGGTATATAAGTCTACTGCTATTGCTATATTGCTATAAATGGATCAGCTACAGGAAGGAAAAATAGGGCAAATGTGTTTTCATGCTTGCACTGATAAAACACCCTGAATAAATGGCCTTCTCTTACGGATACACAACTTCCTTTTGTAAGTCTTCTTTGCGGTTTAAAATGTGCAATGCCAAAGAGGCATTTTTCACACCAGCTCCACTGTAAAGCTTCAAGGGTAAAGATTTAAGAGGAAAGAATGAACTCTGTCCTACATAAATCATAATAAGATACAGGTAATCACTGACTGAATTGAATCCAAGCAGTGTTCTCCTCTAAGATAAGGTGGCAGAATGTTAAGATCTATGGGACACAATCAGAGGAAACCATATGATTAAATGAACCACTTAAAACTAACTTCTTGGTGTAATGAAGAACTGCAAAACCCTTGGGCCATATGCAGCTGCATTATGTCTATGAATGTGTTCCAGGTAGACCCTTAGAATGAAAGTGGTCTAATAGATCAGCCTGGGAGAATTAGCTTCCAACTAGTTTCTCCTACAATTCTAGATCAACTGTGTAGGATTTGTTTGGTTCATCCTTGAAGGTTAGTGTCAGGGTTCCAAGTAACACCCCTAATAGAAGATTCTGAGGCTTGAAGTTCCTCAAAGTTCCATTTTATTAGAGATATCATATTGACACATCTGGGAAAACCTAAATCTGAAAATTTCCAGGTTTTCCCCACACAAACAAAAGTTCAAATCCCTGCCCAGCACCCACATGTCCATCACATAGTCCAATCAGGCGCCATCCCAACTGGAGATGCCTCCCAGTCACACCACCTCAGGTGCAGTGCAAGATGTCCTTGACTCTCTGAGAAAAGAATGTTATTTTAGCTGTATCTATCTCACTTCTTATAATCCCTCCTCCCAATATCCCACAGCATTAAATGTGGCAGGTCCGGAGGCCCAATGCAAAAGATGGCTTCCAGCAGTGATGGGTGGCAAATATTTTACTACCGATTCAGGCACACTCCTGTGCATGCTCACACAATGCTTCTGTGCATGTGCAAAAGCTTCTGTGCATGTGCAAAATCATCTGGATAGGTGGGCGGGGCATCCCGCCACCACTACTACCGGTTTAGCTGAACCAAGTCGAACTGGGAGCCACCCACCACTGGCTTCCAGGCCTGACAGGTTAGGTCGGCCCCACCAAGGAGCAGGACTTTTTTTTTTAAGTACAAATTGTGTGCTTGATTTCTTTCTTTCATAGTCAAGTCAAGTAGGTTTTATTTGTCATTTCAACAATACACAGTACAGGACACAGTGAAGCGAAACGACGTTTCCCCAGGACCAAGGTGCCACGTCAAACAACATAGATAAAAAAATAAAAAGAGCAGGACACAGAACTACATATAGCTCTAAATCTAAGAACTTAGAAAGAGAGAGAAATACACAAGCTAAAAAATACACAAGCTAAATACACAAGTATTTATGGTTCCAGTTTCTCTGTGTTGAGGAGTCTGATGGCTTATGGAAAGAAACTGTTACACGGTCTATTTGTGTGGCCCGTGTGCTTCTGTACTTTCTTCCAGATGGCAGGAGAGTAAAGAGCGTGTATGAGTGGGGTGTGTAGTCAGCCACAATGTTTCTGGCTTTATGGATGCAGCGTGTGGTGTATATGTCCATGACAGAGGGAAGAGCAACCCTGATGATCTTCTCTGCCGTCCTCACTATTCACTGTAGGGTCTTGCAATCTGAAACAGTGCAATTCCCAAACCAGGTGGTGATGCAGCTGCTCAGGGGGCTCTCGATGGTCCCTCCGTAGAAGGTTGTGAGGATGTGTGGTGGAAGCTGCGCCTTCCTCAGTTTCCTAAGAAAGTAAAGACGCTGCTGGGGCTTCCTTGTTATGGAACTGGTGTTGAGGGACCAGGTGAGATTCTCCGCCAGGTGAACACCAAGGAATTTGGTGCGCTCTACGATCTCCGCGGAGGAGCCATTGATGTTCAGCGGGGAGCAGTCGTGTTGTGTCCTCCTGGAGTCAACAACCATCTCTTTTGTTTTGTCTACATTCAGAGAGAGGTTGTTGGCTTTAGACTAGTTCGTTAACTTCTCCACCTTCTCTCTGTATGCTGTCTCGTCGTTCTTGCTGATAAGACCCACTCAAATGCACTTAGAAGCCATGTATTGTATTGGTGGCTCTGCTAACCATATGAGTGGATTATTATTATTTTTCTTTTTTTATTGTTGGTATCATTGGTAATAAACAAACTGAAATACATACATACATATACATATGTGTGTGTATATATGTAAAGTATGTATAAATACACACACAAGTGTCTGTGTGTTTATATATTGCCCAAATAGATTGAGTTAGTAGTTTATTCCCTTGCAAATCAAGTAGCCAGTTATACTCTATTCTTAAAAAAAACATTTCTGTAAGATAATTTAGTTATAGTCTTTTTCTTCCACGTTGCTTTTAGTGTACAATGCCTTTCTCATAGCCCTTCTCTCCCTGAATGATTTTATGTAGTATTTTTAGAACTTGCAATGCAATTTATGATTCAGAGAAGCTTCATAAAAGAGGAGAACAGAAACAGATAACTACATCAGAAATGAGAATCTAAATAGTGAAACTGTGAAATTAGATTTTCAAAGGGAGAAGCTAATTGAAAACTAGATACATCTTTTATTGAAATACTACTGCCATAAACTTACAAATCATTTAGCAGAATTTTTTTTGTTCAACTGAGATATTAAATTATTTGTTCCACATCCTGCTCTTTCTTGATTTAGAAACCACATGAAATTAGAAAGAAGTTAATGAGTCAAATTGTATTAAAGTCTAAAAATTGGTGCAACTTTGAGTGCATGTTTAGAACTTTGAAAATTGAACTGCTAGTTTACACAACTGTGTCTCTGCAGCATATACCTGGTCTTGAAATATAGCAACAGATTTTACGCTATTAGTTTTTCCTTAATGATGCTCATAGTTTCAAATTGTGTAAAAATGTCCAATGATATACAGTAGTCATAGAAACAATGTTGCCAAAATGCATTGATTTAAGCAATTGGTGTTTATTTAGGGGATACATTTCCCATACTATTCCGTCTATCAAAAGAAAGACAATGACCTTTATGGAGCTATCAAAGCTTCTTTGCCAGGACAATGAGTTGTAAAACATATTTAAGTCCATAAAAGACAGATAATATTGGAAGTGGCTCAAACCCACACCTCTCTAATCCATGGGGATATACGAAGGGAGAGTAGATATAACACAATCAACATTCTGTTGTTATTATAGCCAATAACAGTAGTTTTAGCCTTCCTGTGGAATTGTTTCCTTGGCCTGACTGGGTCTACCTTTGCACTACATTTCCCATATGGTTCCAGATTTAATACTCCCATAATATAATTTCTGGGGATTAGGGATCCCTGCTCTAAAAAATATTTTGATTGGGAAGGAAAAAATTCCATGTCATTCTTTACCATCGTCTTCCTCCATGGGAAGACGTTGTTTGTATAATATAACAGAGATTAGATCTACTTCTAAGGAAAATACTTTTTAATATCAATTCACTGGATAGGAAGAGACAGTAAAATAGCTTGAAAATGCTTCTTTTGCTACTTGTTTGAAAGAGCAGATGTAACCACAATCAGGTACCTGCTCATGCTTTTCCTGGCGCATACATTTCCTAGTGGGTTTTATTTCATTGTCATCTGCAGAAAGATTTCTTATATTGATGTGCAGAGGCCGAGCACTCAAGGTGCTTCACTATATCCCTGAATGCTATAATTCAAGTGGTTTATGATATCATGTCAAGGCCTCCTGTTAATCTAAGCAGCTGTAAGCAGTTGCCTCCTCTGTTGTGTTGTGGATGACAATGATAGTGCTCCCTTAACAACAAAACTCCATGTTATTTCACAGGCCACAGAAACGAAAATACACGTAGTAAAGGATTTCCACCTTCGATTACATTAAAAAAATATATTATTGTAGTTGTATTTGGAGACCCTGAAAATGCAGATTATGCACCCTGCTTTAGAAAAAAGAACTGCTTGCATCTTTCTTTCTCAGACTCTCTAAGTTAAAGAAGTCCTACAATCAAATACGATCCCTTGTAGTTTCAGGGTTTGGGGCAATGGCATAGAAGCGATTTGCCACTTATCTTCAGGGATGTTTATGACATTATAATCTGGTATCCCCTGGTGGTTTCCCAGACAAACTCACCCAGATACTGCCACCTGTTGAGATGCATAATCTCTGCATTTTCAGAGATTCCAAATAGAACTATTGTATGTATGTATGTAGGTATGCATGCATGTATGTAATGTAATGTAATGGAAGATGGAAATATTTTACTATCTATATTTTTATTTCTATGGCCTGTGAAATAACATGGAGTTTTGTTGTCAGGGAAGCACAATCATTGTCATCCATAATACAACAGATGAGGCAACCCCTTACAATTACTTAGATTAACAGGGAGGCTTGACAAGATATCATAAACTACTTGAATTATTGAGACCTATTTCTTGTCAGAGTTTTAAAAAAGATTGGGAAACACCTTTTTCCATCCTATATTATGCAAGTAGCAGTGCCATGATCTTCCTTGATCTGTCTTAAACAGATCCCTTGGGTTTTGAAGCTGATCTAAGGATGAACCATTATATTTTAAGATACCTAAACAAATAGTGCTTAATTTATCATAGTTGATAACCAGTGTGAATCATCATCATCATCATCATCATCATCATCATCATCAGTATAGCTGATATATTATACACTTCCTCCAAAATCTTGTAGCATACAGATATAACCATTTATAGAAATAGAGACACAAAGGAGTCAGACTAAAAATATGTCACTGCCACAATTTATGAAAAATTGAATCTTCTATTTTTGATACATTGCTCCTTCTCCAAGAGCCTGGGAAATAAATCAGCTCTGATATAGGCTCTAAAGGTTAATGAAAAAGTGGGAGTGACTTCAAAAACTGATAGCCCTTGTATGAAAAACACCCTAAAATCTACTATTTTTTAGGATAAAATTCAGCAGAATCACAATCTGAATTGCTCTTTTACAGCCTTTCCACCCCTCATAGTTAAGGGGAATAATTAATGGACTTAATTATTCAAAGACTTTACAGCATTTGCTCTTTCTAAACCTATCTATCTCAAACATCTTCCATTGTTTCAACTTCAAGCAATGTAAGATACTTTTTCCTAAAAAAAAAAACCCCACTACGTTTAGGCTAAGTTTTTAATAACTCAGAAGATTTGCTTCAAATCAAGCATTGTGATAGATTGTCCCACATTTTTCTCTAGTTTGAATCATAATCTGAATTTAGTAACTCAACGCTATTTCTTTTTGTGTGTTTGCACATTTTCAAACTCCCTCACTTATCCTCATCAACAAATCTTCTTGTTATCTCTACCTTAGTACAAGTATTTAAGAGTTGGAAACAACTTTGTACTATATGGGAGGTTCTAATGTAGCTATAGGGCAGAGATACATCAAATCCCCCAATCTAAACATTTATTAGGGCCTTTTGACTGTAAAATACTACATAGAAAACTCATAAAGCTAAAATTATTGATAAGTCTAAAAAGAAGGCATAAATATAAGAGGTATTACATAACAATAGTAGAAATATCAGTGATGAATATCAAGATTAGTGCTAAGCTTCAGTCATAGTCATTAGTGCCAAGCTTCAGGTGGGCTGAACAGAGGCATAAAACTGGGCAACCTGTATAGACAAATCAAAGACCTGGTTGGATAGAAGACATGACAGATAAGCATTGTGCTTTCTACCAGGGCAGTTCTTTAAAATGGAATATGTGAATATTCTACTGTTATTCTTTGTAACGAGAGCAACAAAGGAGAATGTGGTTTTGGGATTCCACAGAGCTGTACATGCATGCAACTGAAAAGGAAAGCTTTACAATGTCTCTACAGGTCTGCAGAGCCTGGCCGAGGTGAAGGCCATGCAAAATTTCAGAGTTAGAATGGGAGAGAGATAGAATGAGGTCACAGGCCTATTTGAGTTGAGATGCCAGTTTGGAAATCTATAGTGCAAATTGTGAAGATGGACCCTGGCATTTTCAAACCCCAATGAACCATCCATGCATTCTACAATGAAACAGACATAAATGTGACCATTACTTTTGATGTCATTGAGATACATCGTTGTCCTTTCTCCCAGTTCACTCTCTCCATGAATAACATTATGCATCTTTATAATAACCACATATAATCTCAAACATTGCCATTTCTGCCTCATATGGAAGTTGATTCAGCTCCTAAATCAATTTCTGTGCCACTTCCTGCACCTTTTCAACATTGATAACAAAATGGGACAACAGGTAGAAATTCTACTTACGGTGATTCTCTGCACAATTCTCCTCTTATCTGTTTCTATTATGATGCAGGGAAGGATTGGATATTGGCATCACCCAGTGTGCTCATATGCCAAGAAAGGACATGTCACCACTCCTAGTCAACATCTAAATGAGGTCCACTGAATGAGCTCATCCATTGCCATCGGTTGAAGTACACTGATGATACCCAATGGCACACTTCTCTCTCTATAGAATTAAAATTAAATATATCACCCCGTTGTCTGGAGGTTATGAGAATCTGGATGGGCTTCAGCAAAAGCAGGGCAACTTTGAGTGGTTTGGGGTTTGGGGCCTGCCAGTTCTAGGACTATATTATTTTTAGTCCTAGATGAGGTTGCGCCATTTTTTGTTTCCTGGCAATGGTTACTTATTACTTATAGAATCAGAATAGAGGTGGAAGGAATCTTGGAGGTCTTTGAGTCCAATGCTCTGCTTCAGCAGGAGACCCAGGGGTGAAATCAACTTACCTTTGCTACCAGTTCACAGTTGTGAGTGCGCGCACATGCACCATCTCTCTGCATGTGCAGAGCATCGCAAACAGGCATGTTGACATCCAGGTGGGTGGGTGGAGCCTCCTGCTGCCGGTGCTATAGGTTCGCCCAAACCGGATAGCACCGGAATTTCATCCCTTAGGAGACCCTATACCTTTTCAGACAAGTGACTGTCCAGTCTCTTCTTAAAGACCTCCAATGATGAAGCAGATCATTTACAGCCTGGTGTGACTCACTATTTTTGCTGTTAAATAATAAATAAAGTACCACTTATTATTTTTATTGCCCTCTTAGATTTTTTTCAGAAAATCAAGCTGGGTTGATTGACGTCACTAGCTATAGTGCAGGCATTCCTATCTAGAGACAATCTGGAATCTGGATTGGATTTTTGTAATATAGAAACACCAAATAATTTGTGCCCATTTTTCCTGTGTCTCTCCTGCTATTTTAGCTGGCTACTGTATTTCATACTATGTTTACTGAAGTGGAATACATCAAAAGTTTGAGAGTAACACTAATCATGTCATATTTACATCCCACTCACTTCACTTAGTGATGCCATTCTCTTTCCCAAGTAATATCCTTGAACAAACTATGCCAAATATTTCCAGTGGCACTAAGAGCAAGTTGGTGAAATGATGAGAGCTATTCAGAACTAGTTCAAAACTCCATTCCTCAGAAAGTTCCTTGAAAATATTTCCTAGTTCTAGACATTTTGGTTCCAATTGTGGTCATAAGCGGAAGACTACCTGCATACTTCAGAGTTCTATCTTAAGATTTCATTTTGTAGGAATGCAATAACCTCACCCTCTAGATAGGGACCTCACAAGGTGTCTTGGTACAAATCATAATCTCTCAACCCAGCCTATTTCTCAAAAGTAAGTCTGTATGTGGCTCTCTGAATTCCGAGAGAAAAAATGGCATCAAGGTATAATGAATAAAAATATAAAACTATGTGTTCAAAGAGTAATAATAATTACTCTCAATAATCTACTTTGCTTCAATGTATGTAGGCAGTACTTTGTGTCATGAACAACTGAGGTGAAAGAAAGAAGAAGAGGGCCTCTGTTGAAGCCTGTTGTTTAGCCAACAGAAGGAAATTGGCTGGTTCCTCCTGCTGCTTCATACTTCCTCCCACTAAGGAGTAAACACCAAGCTCTCTCTTTTTATATGAAATTGGCTGAAGAGCAATAGAGCTATTGTCATACCATTCAAAAGGAGTTCTGTTATACCATCACCCTTTGATATGCAAATTATTCCCTTTGAACCACTGCTATGGAGCTTCAGATCTGAAAAACATTCTGCTCGGTGTTGTCCATATTCCTGTGATTCTGGAGATCAAAGGGGATACCTTCAGCCAATCGTTGCTCAGATGGAACCAGAAAACAATTGACCACTGAGAGGGTAAATCAATTAGGACACATTCTTTTGTTTTTTTGGTCAATCTCTGAATTTATTGCCTACCCATCTGATAGTTTTGGATATATGTGCATTGATATACAGAGGTATTCCTTTCCCCTTTCTCCATAGAGGCAACCAGAGACAATTACAGTACATCTTTCATTTTGCCTATATTTTCTGATTTGAGTGATTAGTCAAATTTGGATAGAAAAAAGCACATTCAAGGAAAGATAGGGATTTTTTGTGTCTCTTGTGCAATGGGACTGATTTTATTTTAGAATAAACGATGGAATGTTTTGCAGACAATGTGGTGTGAATTTAAAAGTCTTTGAAACTGTTGGGCTGCACTGGGGCTTTTGGGAAACAAAGTTTTAGAGCTAATAAGAAAGAAACAGATGAAATCCTCAATTGTTTAAGAACTTAATTTCATATAGCAATTAATAAACCAAATAAACACCGTGCCAGGATGTACATTGCACTGCATTCTCAAGTTAAACTGTTTATAAGTTAATTACTAAAATGGTTTGCATTGAAACTACTTGAATATAAATCCCTACTTGAATATAAATTGTATATGTGTTGGCATGTCATACAACACATTTGATGCTGCTGATGTCGTATTGAATGTTTACGCTAGAGAGTCATTCAGACTCCAAAGAAGGAGGAAGTACAATAAAACATTCACAATAAGGAGAAAAATAAATAAAATTAAACCACAATCCGAGTAACACCTCCACTCCCTACCAAAGATTCATAAAGTAAAAACAGCAACAATGAAAGAAAATCCTTCCGCTCATTATTATCCCCAAAACCTTCTGGAAGAATCCAGCTTTCCTTTCAGTCCTAACCCTAATCTTAAATTGTGACTGCTTCACAAATTAAGAAAAACAAAACATTTTTTTAAAAAAATACAAAACAACAATAAACAAGAATAGGCAAAATCAACACAATATAAAAAAACTTCTGCCCAGCTTGTTAAACAGAAGTGAGAACTGCATACGCAGGAGCAACATAAAATTAAGGGCAACACAGCAGGAATGAATTTCGTACATTGTCTGTATAGTAAAAGAAGAAGAAATGGGATCGTGAATGAGTGGGTACCAGCTGTGGGATTGAAAAACTCAGTATATATAGTCCTACGACCATAATTGACCCCAAAAGTTTCTGTTGTTAAGTGAGACATTTGTTAAGTGAATTTTGCCCCATTTTATGACCGTTCTTGCCTCAGTTGCTAAGTGAATCATTGAAGCTGAGTCCCCTTCGGGGGAAAAGGGCGGCATATAAATTTAATAAATTGAATTGAATTAAATTGAACTTAGTAACATGGTTGTTAAGGGAATCTTAGCTTCCCCTATGGACTTTGCTTGTCAGAAGGCTGGAAAAGTGGATTGCATGAACACAGCAACAGTCAGAAGTCTGAACCAGTTGCCAATCATCTGATTTTTGAGCACATACTCATGGGGATGCTGGAAAGGTCATAACTGTGAAAAATGGTCATAAGTCACTTTTTTCAGTGCCGTTGTAATTTTGAATGGTCTTTGAACAGACTGTTGTAAGTCGAGGACCACCTGTAACCCGTAAAAAAGATAGGATGAAAGTATGCAAGAAGGAAAAGGTATGGAAAACTACAGTGGATGGAGTTGTATTTCTTTTCCTTATCTTATGTCTGAAGTGGTGTAGGGTTGCCTGCCTAAGCAGGGAGTTAGACTAGAAGATCTCCAAGGTCCCTTCCAACTCTGTTATTCTGAAAAAAATTGTAAATAGAATGGATACGGGTATCGGAACGCTGTAAAGATTGGAAATGCTGTTTTAAAGTTTAAAAATGTTGAATAAAAATTATTTTTAAAAATATCTTTATATTATTATATTATTTCTCATTATTTCTCTTCCCTTTAACATATCTTTCCTGGGGTTTCAGCGTTTGTGTTGCGGCTGATTTTCTGTGTTTATCATCTGCGATTATTATTATTATAGTTTAATGAACTAGAGTGATATTGCTGTTATATTGTTTGGTAACCAACCTGAGAGCCAAACAATGAAATCCAGTCTATGCATTTCTTAGCAGATAAGAGGACTAAATCCCGGCTGGAGTGGCATTGTGAATATCTGCCCAGCCATTGAGGGTTCCAAGAAAAAGAAAAGAAATAGAACATAAAATAGAAATGCTTTTTTTTAAAGCACTTGAAGCACTGCCAATGAAAAGGCATTATGTAGCTTATTCCATCTTTTTCATCTAAACAGACGTTCCCATAAACAAAAAAAGAGAAGTGGTGAGGGGGGGAAAAAGGAGAAGTTTACAAATAAATGACAATACAATATAGATGCCTTAACAGATTATCCCCAAAAGTCCAGATTATATTAATTTCTATTATAAACTAGTACAGAGACACCTGATCTTTGGTGTTGCCTGCTAATGTAAACAAACTCACTAGATCACTTAATCCATTTCAGGATATTAAAGCATTTCATAGATAGATGGAGCTATTTAATTTTCTCTTACATAAATAAAACATGTTAATATTCCTATAAAACTTTTTTTCACTTCTGTTCACCTGACAAATGCACAGTAAATAAGAACCTTGGGCATAAGGAGTAAAGCTAGCGAGGCAGTTTACCAGGGTAAACAGAAGAGTCATTGCAAAATAGCTCTTGCACTTTCTGACTTTCAAGAAAATGGTCAAATATCTACTACTGATTTGGAAAGGCAGAAACACTGCTATTTACTGAAAAGGACTAACTTTCTTTGTATCTATAACTTTTCCCCCCTCAAAATAAAGAAACTAGCCAAGCTATGTCTGGGAGCTTACCGATAAGTGAGGCCATTCCTGAATAAGGATTTAAATATCTGGAGACCTGAGATTTACAGCTGATCCCTGCTAAGGGCTCTGTTCCTGAGAGTAAACCCACTTGAACTCAGTGAAGCTTACCTTTGAAGTAAACCCACATATAATTTTGCATGGATATTCTTTCCCTGTGAAAACATTTAACTGGGTCAGAATAGAACTATTTGCTAAATCTTCAGAACATACAGCATGCAGTGAGAGAAGTGAACATAAAATAAAACTACAAGTTCTAAGCTCATCCTTCATACCTCATTGTGAAATAATGACAAATTGTGTTTGATTAAAGAGTATTAATTTAAAGATCCCCCCCCCCCCAAGAATGTGCTGGGCTGCCACATCATGGTGGGGTGAAAGGTGTCTTCCTAGGAGTAAAGAGAAGTAAAAAAAATGCCTAAGTATATAATCTCAAGGCATAAAGGTCTTCTTACCTAAAGCAACCATCACTTATTTGGGCAGCAGTAAATTTAAAAACAATTGAAGAATTGGCAGAACAAAACATGAAAGTTGACTGGCTAACCTTCTTGCAAATCAAAACTAAACACAATAACGATACTAAAATATATGACATCAAAACAGAACCACACGAATTGGATAAAATAATTCACAGCTCAGATAGAAAGATGATAGGGAGAATTTCTAAATTTCTCCTGAAGCATAAAATGAAAGAGGAAATCGTGAAAAAAACAAATGATAAAATGGGCACAGAACTTTGGCTATAATATTGAATTGGATAAATGGAAAAAAATTTGGGGAACAAACTTAAAAATGACACTATCAGTTGCATACAAGGAAAATCAGTACAAAATGTTTTACAGATGGCACCTGGCACCAGCAAGGTTAGCTAAAATCTCTAAAAATACCTCCCCAAATTGTTGGAAATGTGAAACAATACATGGAACATACTACTACTTTTGGTGGACCTATAAGGAGGCTAAATTTTTTTGGGAAAGGATCAAAAAGTGGCTGGAGGCAATAACAGGTGTCAAAATAGAATGGAAACCTGAAGTTTTTTCATTAGGAATAATGACTGCGAAATTCAAAAAAGAAATCTAGTATTTAATATTACATATAATTACAGCGGCGAGGATTGCCTTTGCCCAGAAATGGAAAAACAAATTAACTCCAAGTGAAGATGAAATAATAAGAAAGGTTATGGATTGTGCTGAAATGGACAAACTAAGTAAAGAAATCCAGGGAAAAGAAGAACCAGAATATTACCAGATATGGGATAATTGGTGTAGGTGGATGGAGGAAAGAAACAAGGATCAATGAAGGAAGACAACAAAGCCCAAAAATAGTAGTTAAGGAGAATTAACAGATATATATGTATCCAAGTGGTGTAAATTTACAAGAGGTAATCAGCCAATATAGCAGACAGAGGAGTAAAATAAGAGGGTTAAGAATGGTGAAATGCAAATGAAATATAATAGAAGGGGAAACAATATAAGTTGAGTGATATCGATTGGCAATTGCTATTAGAAAGAACAGGAAGCTCTTGTTCGTATTTTATTGTGTAAATGTGGTGTATATCTAAGTTGTGTGTGTGTGTGTGTGTGTTTTACATATTTGTAAATAAAAAAATAATAAAAAATATTTTAAAAAATTGATTGACAATAGTGACAGTAAGGATACTGTTGGAACATGCAAAAGACAGGTTGATAAAAGTTGACATTGACTTGTTGGCATGTAAGGGATCAATTGAGTCAAGGAAAGTAAAGGCTTCTTTAGCCCATTCAAATGCCTCTTTAGCCCCATAGTTCAATTGGGGACCATTCAGTGGTGCAATTCAGCTGATTCTATCCAGTTCAGGTGAATCGGTAGCAGTGGCGATAGGAGACTCCGCCCTCTCACCCGGACATCAACAGGTCCTATTTTTGATGCTCTGTGGAAGCGCAAAAGGTCCTTCACTTGCGCAGAGATGGCGCCTGCGCTCACATTTGCAAACTGGTAGTTGAAGGTAAGTTGATTTCACCCCTGGGACCATTAGCGAGTTAAGATATTTCAATCTAAGACTCATACTTTTGACGTGAAGATGAATGGGTGGACAATTATCTCTGCCTGCCACTGAAGTTTTTGAAGGCCTCCCCTTTTGCTGTTGTGGATTGCTAACTAGTTTAAAAAATAGAGAACAAAAACACAGAATAATTGGGTAGCTTTTCTATGGCTGGAATAAGAAATAGAATCACTTAAAGGCTTACATTGTTATGGGACAAGTCTTTTTAATCCTGCTCAGAAATACAACTTTGATAAATTCTCAAATTTCTCATGGAGTCAATGCTTATGTTCTTTCCCAGTGACATCGATATATGTCCAACTGCCTACAGTAATATTCTGATCATGTTAGAATAAAAATGCTTGCTAACATTCTTCATCTGGTTCCTCCGATGAGACCTGCTCATTATGGTTGAACCTCTGGCATAGCTCCTATCTTTTTCAGAACACACAAATCCCACAACCACATCAAGGTAGTGTCTCACTGGGGGTTATTGTCTAATGAATAAGCAATGAGTTGCCCATATTTCTACAAGTAGTCCTCACTTAATGATAGTAGTCATGGAGCATAACCTCACATAAATACATGATTTAGCAATGGCAATCCCATTGCCATTGTTAAGTGAAGAACATGCATCATTATTCAGGGGTCTCATATGACTGCAACTTGCAACTTTTGTTGGCTTCCAATAAACAAAGTCAATGGGAAGCCAGCAGGAAGTTGGAAATTCCAATCTCAACATGCCTTACAAGCAGGAGGCTGGATAAGTGCTGGGGAGTGGGGGGTGGGCAAGGGATGGATATTATGAATCAGCCTGCTATGAATGCAACTGGGTTCTGTGGCATGAATGTGCATGGGCAGTGGATTGGTGTTATAATTTGGTGTCAGCAAGGCCAGACAGAGGCTGCTACGGTAGAGTGTGAATATAATTGGCTGGGTGTGTCTTATGGAACGTGGGTGGGGAGTGTTGTGGGTAGGCATACTATACTGTAGTGAACAGGAGAAAAAGAGATGGGTGTGGGAGCAACTTGCAACCTTACCTGCTGGCTTCTTTATTGGTTTTGCTTTGGGAGACTGGCAGGGAACTCACAACCAATTCTGTATTTGACAACACTGCAACAAATTCTAAGTGTAAGTTGCTTGCTTCTCCGTATACAGTGTTGTCATATACAGTGTTTACCTGTATCTGTATCCAATCATTTGCATTATATTAGAGACACTGACTTGCCTCCATGTCAATATGCAAATTGAAACAATGAGAGCAATGCTGAGATCTTCAAGTTAGGTTAACGGTTCACCAGAATAAATTGCATCCCCCATGCACTGTAATTTGGTAAGTCTCATTTTGAGAACTTTGGGGAAAGATGAAGGAAAAAAAGCTTTATAGGCTAAAATTCTATATGCATGAATCAACAATAGTTCTGTGGAATTCAGTAAAGCATTCTTAGAGTAGATGTGCTCAAAATTGTGCTGCAGAAGCACTAAAGGAGTGATATTTGATCTAGCATCCTCTGGTGCATCAAGAATGAAGTAATACTGTGACAAATCTCATGGTATCCACACAGCAGTTTCTGGAAAGGCAGACAAAGGCTGAGGATTAATTCTCTCTTCCCAGAATGGTTGACCATTCTGTTTTATAGAGAAATTGTGGCATATCCTAAGACTATACTATTCAGAGTAATATTTTGTAAAAACATGTTATAATATTTTCAACCCATAGAATTATATAATATTCCAACTCAGCGACAGAACTGTTTCATCAGATGTATTTTCTCTCTTTTTAATTGGCAAATTTTGGCTTGTCCTTGTTAGTAATTCGTCAATTTAATTTAACTAGTGTATCCCGCAACCTCCCATTGCAATATACATATTAGCTTTGATTCTCTTGACTGTGTTGGAATGTACAAAAAATATGGGTGCCCCAACCCCAACCCGCAGCAGCAGCATAGAAACTCTTGAGTACTCCTGAAGTATCTCCCACAAATCACAAGGAAGTGGCACCCAGAACTGTAGGAGAAGAGCAGGCTGAGCTGGAAGGAAGAGTTAAATGTGTCATCAGTTTGGAGTCATTGCGTTGCCACAAAAGACCCAAGTCCAGCCCCCCATGCATTCTCTTGATCCTTATCTAGGGCCAATTTACCTTTGGGCATTGATTGATTAGACTTCTGTGAATAGGTAGCAATAAAAACTCTTATTTGCTTTGAACTCAGTGAATGCTCCTGGCTATTTACACCTGACCAGAGTGAATGGAACCATTCACTCTAAGCATATAATTCCGTCATAGACATTGGCTCCCGTTATTCTGGCCAACAGCTCAGTAAGTTTAACAGGTTATTCAGACCTGTTAGGTGCCAGACCTCTTTCACAATATAAGGCTAACCTAGTCCACAATCGTTTCGGAAGAGCTTTTGGCACGTTTGCTAATGGAGATGTTTCTTAATCAGGGATGCCAGGCCTCTCATGAAGAAAAGCAGATGCCTGATTCATTCTAGGGCAGTGTAAGATATTGAAAGCAGCAAGCAGAAGCCATCAATCTAGAGGAGAACTATGCTACTCAGAAGTTGCCATGAAACACATCCATTCCACATTAAAGAAATAAACGTGTTGCATTTGTAAAAGCTCATTATTTTAAATTAGCCTGAAAGTGGCTAGATAGGCAAATATTAGGATGTTTTCCACCCCTCCTGCATTAACAACACATCTGCCTCTCCCAGAGCAATTTCAAAGGATCCATGCTAAATTTACCAAATAGAGAAGATTAAACCAAGAGAGATTGCTGTGGCTATACACAAGTAGACCCAACAAGATCAAGTATTTTGCATATCTGTCATTGTTGTGCAAGTGAACTAAATTGTCACTGTCCTTGGTTTCAGCTGTGGTAAGATTCAGAGTAACACATTTTATAGTGTAGTATTTTATAGTCAATAAAGAAAAGGCCTAGTCTGTCTGGTTTATATGTGCACAATCTTTGGGATGTCTGTACTATATTTATCCAAGCATCTCTGTTGCAGCTTTTAAAATACTTTCATAGTACCAGAGGCCACCTTAATAATAAGTCCAAAATATTAAGTGTGTTTTGAGAATGTGGAGGGGTTAAAGGACAAAATGGGTGCTCTAAGCCTCTACAAGGTTGAAAATACCAATTTTAGTCCTTAAAGCCTCTCCATCTTCTTAGACAAGCAAATAAACAAACCAAATAACTATCCAGGATTACAAAAAACACTTCTATCACATGTAATCATCAATTATATCTCCTGTGACCCTCAGAGACTACAGTCATTCATGTCTGTTGATAATGATAACAGAAGAGATGGAAAGATCGAACTAATATTTTTTTTTTAAAAAAAAATATATATGTGTATGTTGAAAGGGCAAGGGAAACTATCAGGATTGCACAAACCCATAGAAGAAAGAAATTGAAATCTAAGAATTCTGGTCATTTCTATGATGTCATCAATAATATGTTAACATTTAGAAGGATTTAAACAAATACATTCTGATTCCAATGCAGCAATCTTTAAGGCTGTTTTTGGAGCAGACTAATATTTAGATGAAGCAGCAACCAGCATTATATGTGCACAGCTGAAATCTATTTTTCCTCTTTGAAATGGAAGCAAAATTATATACAAACTGTATGACACCATGTGGTTTTGACTGCTACGGAATTACAGCTTTATATACCAACTTACATGGTATATGGAACATGGCAAAACATCATTCTCAGAACTCAGGTATTGATTATTTTCATAACAACAGGTATTAACATCTGACATTTATTGCCACTACTTCAAGAAGTATAAAGTAGAGGTGATGACAGCTGAAGGTTTAAATAAAATATGTAATTTCCAAAGTACACACACATGTGCAAAGAGGATAACTACTTTTATCATCTGTAGACGATGAAAACAACTACATTTTTGTGTGAAAGTGTATGAATGTGCATGGACATTCCTGTTACATGCAGAGGAGGGAGGTATCATTTCAGTATTTATCCCATATTTAATATGAGTTATACAAAAGGTCTTCAGAACTATAGTTTCTATTTTTTAAAGTGAGTTTCAACAACACGAAAATTACTTTTCCTTAAATCCAAGAGATCAATAAAATTCTATTTACCATTATATCAACATAACAAATCCATGGACTAGTCACCAATGACATGTTGACAAGTGTTGACAGATTACAGAAAATGTATACAGAATAGTTTAGAAACCATGAAGATACTCAACAAGAAATATAAATGTATCGCTTGAATACCATCTTGAGAACGTTAAATACTTTGCATAAAATCTGGTTTATCCATTTACCCATTTGCTTATCAGACATGGAAAGTCATTTGACAAGTGCACAACTATATAAAGGTAAATAAAAAGGAGGGAGGGAGGGAGGAAGGAAGGAGGAAAGGCTTTATATAGGTATAAGTTAATCAATAGCTCACAGTTCATATGTGGCACCAAATCACCAAGATTGCATTGTTTAATTTCAGAAGATAGATCCTAAATTATAGCAAGACATGTTTCATACATTTGGGACCAGAAATGAAAATAAATAATATGTGAAATATGTAGTATGTAAATATACAACATGTTAATATGTAATAAATTAATGTGAAAAATGATACAACAATATTTGCTCAATTAAAAGGGAGGTGAAACTCCCATCAACGTACTTTTTGGTGATGTTATTGAATTATCATCATGCCCTTTGAATCCCACCCCCCAAATAAAGAGAAGACCCTTATGCCAATAAATTGGATTTTCTTTTCTTTCAATAGAATTAGAGGGATATCATTTCAGGTAGATGTGTGTAGAATAGACCTAATCTATTAACCACTGCGCCACCTCGAAGAGCCAAGGTGGCGCAGTGGTTAAATGCAGCACTGCAGGCTGACTGCTAGATCAGCAGTTCAGCGGTTCAAATCTCACCGGCTCAGGGTTGACTCAGCCTTCCATCCTTCCGAGGTGGGTAAAATGAGGACCCGGATTGTTGTTGGGGGCAATATGCTGACTCTGTAAAACCGCTTAGAGCGGGCTGAAAGCCCAATGAAGCGGTATATAAGCCTAACTGCTATTGCTATATTGCTATTGCTAATCCATCCCATGAAAAATTATATCAAATTTATATGCTACTCTTGGGTGAACAAAAGGGGAAAATAAGAGTATCTACTTATTCCTCTATTGTATGAGTGAGATTTTTCCTCTAATAAAATAAACCTGTTTCTGCTGAATGTACAATTTATCAGGAAATACCGTTCCACTGAATCCACTGGAAGTTGTGACATCCAGGAGCTGGTGTCTGGAAATAAATAACCAATATTATTTTCTGTCTCCACAACTTTGTGCAATATTATATTGATATCTAATTAATTTGAAGAACAGTACCAAAGTAGGCCAATCTATTTTTTTTTAAAAAGAAAAATCCTGAAACATGAGCAAGCCAAACATTTTATGGCATTCTGACTGTACATACATTATGTATATGTGAAGAAACTTTGATGTATATAAAAAGATGCTCATTAATTTTACAGTGAGCAGATGGAGAGGAAAGAACACAGCGGTATGAATGTGCCAGCAGAAGCGGGATGGAAAGAGCCCTGCGTATGCAAAATGAGCTGAGGTGCACTAGATTTTGACCTATCCTAAATCCAGGACAAAATCACCCTGGCTTGGATGGATTCAAGATATGTCCACAATTTGAGTGAGGTTTCTCCAAAGCAGTCTGGATCCAAATCCAAACCTTTCTAAAATCTTGTGGGCAAACTGGAAATTGGAGAAAGATAGATTGTTCTCAGTAATCTCCCCATGAAGAAAATAACAGCGCAGAAAGAGAAGGGAAGATGTCATTTTAGACTTGACAGCTGTAGGTCCTAATCCGGATGAATAGTTTTACCTGGGCTTTCTAATCACAACGCTTTGCAGGAAGGATCTTTGGTGAATATCAAGGTCATAAAACCTTCCAGCATTCAGCCCTGTTTGCTAATCCAATTTCAGAGAAACAGAATATTTATAGATTTTATTGGGCTAGAAGAGTACAGCACGGGGAAAAAACATTTCTGCTTTTATTTTTCATCCCTCTCTTATCATTTTACAATTTCTATAACTTTTCTTCTAATTAAATAGAATACCCAAAGACCAAAACATCCCCCTTAACTATTTATGTTTATTAAAAATCCCAAGCCTTTGAACATATCATACTGATCTTTTGCATGTTTCTTAACTGTGCCATTTTCATACAAACTGTCACAAAGAAAAGAAAATTAAAGAGCAAAGAGAATTAGCACTTACCACATCCCACAAAGAGGAAGACTCAGTGCCATAAAACTCCTGTCACTCTTTTTTTTTAAAAAAATAGGTAGATCCATGCCCAACCTATCTCACCTGGAAAGTAATGGTGGTTTTTTTCTCTCTCTCTCTCTCTCTGTATATGTGTATAAAATGGGATTTAGGAGATAATTAATTCCTCTTTGAGCAAAAGAGGTATGTTCTACATGGCATTATTCTTGAAGAATATTAGGAATCTACAACTGGTACAGAACACCGTGATAGTTCTGGAAGCCCCACAGATGCCACATGTGACGTTGCTGTTAATGGGCTGTGTCAGCTGCCGGTTTGCTTCTGGATCCAGTTCAAGGTGTTGGTCATCATCTTTAAAGCCCTTTATGGCCAAGTTATCTGAGGAACTACCTTACATCAATAGGACTAACCTGCCCCACTCATCCCAATGGAAAGGGCCTATTTCAAATCCTGTCAGCCGAAGAATTTCAGTGGCAGAGCCCTGGAGAAGAATCTTTTTGCTATGGTTCCACCCTCTGGAATTACTAAAATTCTTTAGAGATTTTCAGTCATTCGGGACATGAAAAAGCACATAGGTGCTTTTTCTGGAGACAACTGGACTTACTTGTTTTTTTTTCCTTTGAAGACATTTCACTGTCATTCAAGAAGCTTCTTCCCCACCATCCAGTCAGAGCTGAAGAAGCTTCTTGGATGAGAAGCGAAACTCTTCAAAGAAAAACAAAACAAGAAAGTCCAGTTGCCTCCTGAAAAAGCACTTTTGGGACACCCTCTGGAATATTCTCCAATCAGAGGTCACATCCTGCCCCACACTCCTGACCTTCTGGAAGAGCCTAAAAACCAGGCTCTGCAACTTGGCCTGGGCACCTGACAGGGGGCCAGCTACATTGGGAGTGACTGACAGATAGAGACGATTCCCATCTCCAGGCTGCCCATCATCTTGGTTCTTAAGTTTTAATCTTTTTATTTGGACTTTAATTGCTTTTAGCACTAGTTGACTTTTACTGTATCATAAGCCATACAGAGTCCTTGTATTAATGTGATGGAAGAAATAGTAATGCGCAGCCAATTTTGGAATAGGCAGTGCTACATCAGTTCCTGAATAGGCTATTATTGATTCAGCTATCTTCAACAACTGTTGAGTTTTCAGTCTTTCCTTTGGGAAAAGATTCTGGAGCAGGTGGCAAAATGTTATCTATTGAAGATCGTGGATTACGTGGTTTATTTAGTCATGGTTCAAACTGGATATGGTGCAGCCATCTGTTGGCTTGGGACAAGCTGATATTTAAACAAGATTAAGTCAGCCTTTAATTACAAAAAAATAAAAAAAAAATCCAGGCCAGGTGACTCTGATATATTTGACAAGCAATTTATTGCTGGAGACAGTGACGTATTACCTGGAGTGACAGATATTTAGCAGGAAGGCCTGAATATTGTATCAAAACATTGTATCTCCAATAACAGCAGGATGAGCTTTCCAATAGGGCTAAATCTTAACCCTGGTTGTGTTTACTGCTTGCATCTACTGTATGTTAATTTTTATTTCTAAGATCAGAAAACATGTTTTATTTTATGTGGTTTGGGATGAGGTGTCATTATGCTGATCACACTCAGTTATGCATCTCTAACCCAGCTTAAGCTGAAGATGCAATGGAAAACTTCAATTGTTTTCTGAAGGCTCCGAAGGTCTGGATGGGATGAAACAAACTCAAATTTAAATCAAGAATTATTGAGTAACCAACAACATCTTGGCTCCAAAACTGATTCTGTAAAATTTTATTTCATCAGAGGAAAGACCCAGGGGCCCTACTGGAGACATGGCTCTTGTTAGACCAGTACATGGAGGTTATGTACAAAGAAACCTTTACCCACCTTACAGTACTACTGCAGTAGTTAGATAGTCGTTCTTGATATGGGTATCCCAGCACTGGTGCCTCAAGTCCTTTTCTTCACATTTGTGAAGGACATGGAGTTGGGATTTTAGATGACAAGGTGGGTTTTTGTGCTTCATGAATTGTGTTCCATGGATTTTCTTTTATTTGCTTCTTTTTTGTTTGTAAATGAATATGAATCTTGAGAAAGGAAAGGTATGAAAATAAATGAAATGCTGGTAATTTATTTCTAGTCTTACTAGCTACCTGGATATCATTATGTCAAATATCTTAGTAGAAGTGTAACATTTTCACAATGTTACTCCAGCATAATTTATTCTGTATGGAATACAGGATTATTTCCCCCACCTATAATGAGGTCTTTTTTCAGCTTGAGTTCCCTGCTCAAGTGAAGGATACATTGGATTACCTTTATTTTTATGGCATTGCTTCTAATAAAAATATAATATCCAAAGTGATTCCAGGCAGAAAATAAGATTGAAAATTAAGAAATGGTTACTGAAATACAACCAGCCTAATTAGAGGCATTGTCTGTGGAATGTATGATTCCTGATTGATATTTCTTTTATAAGAACGGACACATACTATGTATTAAAGAAGGTTTTAAATAGCTGATTACTGAATCAAAGTCTTCTTTTCAATTCTACCTTGCTCTCTTTTGAAAACTCCATAATATAAAATTCATATTTATGTGATGTATCTTATAATAATCACTGAATTCATTCATTGGAAAAAGATGAGATATACAACTAATTGGGGTGTTTGTGTGTTAAAGTTATGCTTTTTTTTTCTGCAAGTATTTTCTCAAAGCAGTGGCATTTTAAATCATTATAAATCATTTGTCTCTGCTCATTAAAAAAACAGGAATTCCTGTAAATGTATATAGTACGTATTTACTTAAGAGTTTATTCAGTGTCCCCATATCATGGTGCTTATGCCATTCAGTCAGTTAATTAACCTTTTTAATGGAGGCTCTGCCCACAAACATCTCTGCCCAGTTTATGGTTAATTAGTACATGTGAATCCCAGAGCCATACAGCTTCCTTATGATAAGGCTGAATACCCATCTTTTCCCGAATTGCAAAAAGATGATGAATAAAATAGGATGACTGCAGCATGGTTTAATTACTATTCATCAAGTTAACAAGGATGCCAGTTAATTGAAACTCCAAATCTTGCTTCAGAGCTGGAGAAATATAGGGCAGGACGGTATTAAAGTGAAGGGAAGAGCTGAGAATATAAAAGAAGGAATTGATGCGTGTCTCGTGGTGCTTTAGCTGTACAAATCCCAGGGAGGACGACCGACAGGGATCATCTTCAAAGGAACTCTGCTGAAATAAATTATGGTTGCGAAAGTGAACACTTATAAAGCAACAGAGGGTGATGGATAAAACAGTGAGTAAGTCAATGGGATTCACAAAAGGATCAAGAACAATCCAAGGTTAGACTACTTCCAATGGTCTGGCGAAAGAAAACATTCACTTTGCTGAATCTTTGTAAAAAACAAAATTGCTGCTTTTGTTTTATAGCTGCTTCTGTCGTTGATTTTCTTCCTCTCTTTTGATGGTCCTTGCTATCTGAGCTCTCAGGGTCTGCGTTGACCCACAGCATTTGGCCAATGACAGTCTGTCGCTGCTGGCAATTCTTCTGATCCAGAAAAGGTGGTTTCTATTAAGGAAGCCCCCCCCTCCCACCTCTTCTTTAGGTACAGCCAGTGCAGACTTTTTCACTTCTGACTTTGCCTGTTTTTCTATCTCCCCAGTTCTTGCAGATCGTCTAATGCACCATTGTTGCCACTTGGTCATATCGTTGTTTGTAGTCAGCCAGTGGATCTTCTTGCAGTGGCCTCTTTCTTCATCTCCCTCGCAGAGGCGGCATTTGCTATCAATTGCTACCGTCTCAATTCTGCCGTCGTATTCACTTGTCCTTAAGACTTGGTCTCCAGCAGCCAGAATTAATCCCCTCGGTCTCTTCTTCAATATTCGTGCTCTTAGCCATTGCCAGGTGATGTTGTTGTCTGCTTTGCCTATATCTTTCTTTAACGTATTGGCCCTGTAATACTTTGCCTTGCCACCTCTCTTTTCTAATCTTTATTTGGTCTTTTTTTAAAGACCAGTTTGACTCTCCAGTTTAGTCATTCTTCGTGGTATACTAGTTTCAGTGCATCTCCTTCAGTCTTCTTCAGATATTCTTGCAATACCTTTTCTTCCTCTTCTATTATTTTTGTGATTTGTTCCAGATTTATTTGTTCCAGATTTATTGCCTCCATTCATTTTCATGTGGAATATTTTTTATCTGGAATATCTTTCCTTGATTTCATTTTTGCTATTTATCAGTGCCATTACTTCTAAATTGTATATATAAAATTTAAAAAGCCTTCAGCCCCCTTTGGCAATCTTATTCCTTGCAGAAATTTAGGAGGATTCAACCAGCTCCAACAGTTATTTACTCATTATGTAGATGCTGGGATGAAAACAGACTCATTCTTCAAGCTTTTTCAAATGATATAGAATAACGATCAGGTCAACTGTTCATGGATCTCCTCTGATTGTCATGCATAGTTAGTGCAATTGTCCAAAGTCTGACAATTTTGCTACCTGTACAACTTAAAGGATGCCAAGATGATAACACTCATAGCCCTTTCCTTTTCCATGGTCTGAAACTTATAACTCAATTATAAATAAATTAATAAATAGACTGTAAGCCATCTAGACTAGAGTCATTTTGGCAAGCTGTGTGGCATAGAAGTTTAATCAGTCAATCAATCAATCAAAGTTTACTAGTTGTTGTAAAGTTGTTTACTATTGAGTCCCCCCCTGGTCAAAGTGTCTTAAAGCAAGTCAGAATGGGTGCACCTCTCCTTCCCTCTGTTTAAATCCCTTCATTCTGTTTTTCACAAGTCTCTGTGGCTCGCTCCTTGTCAATGCTTTCTTAACTTCAGCTGTCCTCTAGGTTGACAAAGACCTCTTGTGCCCCGAAGAGCTTTTGCCAGACCAAATGAAACATCTCTTTCAGGGATGACATTTAAGAACATGGCATTTATGTAATATAGCACAAAGAAGCTTAAACCAGTAATGTAGTGACACACCAACTAAAGAGATGATACATGTGGCTTTAAGTCTGCTGTAACGGTAACTGCTCTGCCATATCGAGGAAGGAAATAATGCTATAACTGTCAATTGCATGCAAAAGTACAAAGAAGGCTCCTTGGCAAACAATTTATAAAACTTTGTGGTAGTTAAGTTTTAAAGGAATGGTTTAAAATATCACACAGATACCAACACAACCATCAGCATTTCTAATTAGTTGTGCATATCCTCATGAAGGTTAATTAGCAGATATAAATGCCTTTACTAACATTTATGACTTTTGAAACAGGAAATGGAAGAAATGTGCAGAAGTTGGAAACTGCACTGTCACAAGAATTCTTTATCTCTTCTCAGTCCATAGTAAAAATATAAAATGATGGATGAGAATTACTGCTTTTCCTCCCAGCCTTCGCTGATTTCCTATCAGCAGCAAACCAGACAGTAATGCTAACCTGTGTTTATGTGTTGATACTTAAACCAGGCAGGATTCCAATCAAGAAGATGTGAGAAGGCGGTTGGGTGAAGCGCTGGGCTTGCAGGCCAGGAGGTGAGGCAGAGCCTGTATATTGGTTATGCCAACTTTCAGTTTGTGGGTCTTCTTTTATGATATATATTTTCTTTTTCTTTGTGTTTGTGTGTGTGTGTGTGTGTGTGTGTGTATGCACATACATATATATTAATAAGTAAATAAATAAATGGACTAAAATAGCCATTTCTGAGATATCCTTCTATTTAAGTCATAGAGTGGTCATTACATTCAAGGTTGCCACTTGGAAATCCATCATGAATATGATAAAAAAGCCTCCCTCCCTCCCTCTCTCTCCCTCCACTAGCTACCTACCTAGAGTATCTCTCCATGGGTGGGACCAGAGGTGAGTTGCTACCAGTTCGCACTGGTTTGGGTGAACCAGTAGTGAAAATTGCAACTGGGTTATCAAACCAGTAGGGACAGCAAGCTCACCACCCCCCTGAACCCATTCCCTGGTTGCCACAGCATGGTTTTTTAGCATTTTTACCCTTCTGCGCATGCACAGACCTATTTACAGGCAACTGCACACATGCGAGGAGCGCATGCAAAGTGCGCACGCACCAATTGGCAGTAACGCCAGAAGCAATCCACCCCTGGGTGAGATCCTGTGGATCCTGTGCTGACATAGAATTAGTATGTATACCTTAAGGCATGAAATCTGGTTATGTGACTTTGGGCCAGTCCTCTCAACAATCCGACAGGATCAATAGTTGGTTGATGTGAAAAAAAGGGGACCCTACACTTGTAGGAAAACCCTGGGGAGAAAAAGGGGCCTGTCTTCCAACTGCAAACAGCTTCTTGCCCCTTTTCCCTTGTTCTCAATAGTGTGTTATTTACCTTCTATTAGTGAGGGCAATAGGCGTTTCCACCTATCTCACCCCTTACTCTTCTGATAAGTAATGGGGAACCTTTGGTTCAAAGAGAGATTTCAAGAAAATGGGTAGCAGGAATCTTTCAGTATGGTGGGGAGGTAACTGAAGGAGAAGGGCTAGTACAGTGGGAGAAATTAGTGCAGCTCATTTTTAGTGCAAAACCAATCTTATTTGCATTTTTCAAACTGCATCTGCAGCCATTAAATCTGCACAAAGTGAACTGTGCTCAAATATGCATGCATTTTGACACATATATTCTCAACCTGTGATATTATATCCTTTTGTCCTTTCTCCAATGTATTCATTTTCTCTCCAGTGTATCCATTTTAATATGCCTATTAATGTGTACCTCTTTGTTTTTCACTTGTGATCAGTTAAATTAGCAGAAAATGCTGAGTATCAAAATATGACAACCTGAGTGTAGATGATTATAAATGAAGTCTAATGGGGTACTTACTTTTCAGGTGCCAAAGCTATTTACTTTCAGGTATATGGATTTATGTTGATTTAGAGCAATATGCCTATGGATGCATTATCTACACACTTGTCACTTGATACTTGATGCGAGGAGTATCTGCCTAATGTGTTTGATGTGTTACAATGCAATTACTCTAATTCTCTAGTGTGCCTCTGGAATATCTGTACTGAAAACTACAGTGATACTACAGTGATTAAAAAGTGAAGCTTGTCTCAAATCAAGCTCATCTTTTGCTGACTTCATGGACATATCCATGATCCCCCCCAAAAAAAATTTCTTTTTTTTTCTTTGAATATAGAAGTTGCTTATTATTGGCCATTTTCATACCAATGATTTACAGTAACTTGATAGGATCACCCATCAATGGTGATCACGGAAACAATTTAAAGCCTACCTGTATTACTGTTACTTAGCTACAACAATAGTTGGATATGTTTAGATGATAGTATAGATTCCTAGTGAGAAATTTCAATCTCCTTTCACAACAAAGGTTTGTTTCTTTTTAAATTTTTCCAATTTAGCCGAAAGTCCCGAGATTTCCAGAGAGTGCCACTCTAAATATGGGAGAACTGTCCCTCCGCGATTTTTCATTTCTACTTCTGCCTTATTTAATATATAAACATCCCCTGTATTATATTTTTACACATAGAATGTTCACTATTGTTATTACTAAAGAATAACAATAACAGACAAGATGAAATTGCTCAATCTGTAAGGTTGTTGTTGTTGTTAATGAAGGTTGACTGCAGAATACTTATAATCCTCATTCATATTTAGCACTGGTCTATGATTCTTTCTCTCCTTAAGGTGTGGCATTTTTATTTTCAGTCTTCAGAATCAAGCTTGGAACAATTGGATAGCTAAACCGTGAACTACAAAAGCAATTGTTTTGGTATGGGGGAGCCAAGTAACATTTTACTAATGTTTTTTCTTTCTTTCATTCATTCATGCTATTTATTGTGCCACTAAATTGAAAATGTATAGACTAAATTTAAATTCAAGCTTGGCTAAGTAACTTTTTTTCTTTTCTTCTTTGCATTTATATGCTAGTTAAACCTCACAGTTTACAAAGATTTAGTGGAGACAATGTTTTGACTTGGACAGAAGCCATAACTAAAATGTGATGCCAGAAAAAGAGCAAAATTTACCACCATTAATTGCACTGACAGAATAAACTGGAAAAGGATAAAATGAAACAAGCATCCTTCCTGTCACACCCAGTTTGCTAGAATATTGCTGGCAGGGCTTTTTAAATGTCAGGATTTCTAGCAGTAGAAGGTCTAAGTGAAGATTACCCTCTAAGATAGGGTACTTTACAATTTAATAACCAAATGGTACCACTCACTAACTAGAAGCAAAAACTTCTGACTGTATTTATTCTTTTATACCAACACAGAGCCAGGATAACATTTAAGAAAAGAGGGGGGGGGGAGAAACTATTTTATGTATAACATCAGGGTTGAAATTCAGAAAGCCAATAGGACCAAGAAAGAGAAAAACAGCCTAAGAGTATTTCAGACTTTTGCCAACTGAATTTGGTCGACCTAAGGAAATGACTTCATTTTCATCCCATTAGTCAACAGGCAATGAATGACATCATTGACAGTTTCTGAAATTCTTCCTAAAGGTCTTTACCTTGAACTAACTTCTACTACTCAAGATAATCCAATTCTTCATGAATAGGAGGCCAAGAAAAGGTTAGAAGTTTGAAAAGGGAATTCCACTTGACAGCTGATACCTCAGATCTGGATCATGGAATACAATACAATACCAGAGTTGGAAGGGACCTTGGAGGTCTTCTAGTCCAACCCCCTGCCTAGGCAGGAAACCCTATACAGTTTCAGACAAATGGCTCTCCAACATCTTCTTAAAGACTTCCAGTGTTGGGGCATTCACAACTTCTGGAGGCAACTTCTGTTCCACTGATTAATTGTTCTAACTGTCAGGAAATTTCTCCTCAGTTATAAGTTGCTTCTCTCCTTGATTAGTTTCCACCCATTGCTTCTTGTTCTGCCCTCAGGTGCTTTGGAGAATAGTTTGACTCCCTCTTCTTTGGGGCAACCCCTGAGATATTGGAAGACTGCTATCATGTTTCCCCTAGTCCTTCTTTTCATTAAACTAGACATACCCAGTTCCTGCAACCGTTCTTCATATGTTTTAGTCTCCAGTCCCCTAATCATCTTTCTTGCTCTTCTCTGCACTCTTCCTAGAGTCTCCACATCTTTTCTACATCATGGTGACCAAAACTCAATGCAGTCTTCCAAGTGTGGCCTTACCAAGGAATTATAAAGTGGTATTAACACTTCATGTGATCTTGATTCTATCCCTCTGTTGATGCAGCCTAGAACTGTGTTGGCTTTTTTGGCAGCTGATGCACATGGCTGGCTCATATTTAAATGGTTGTCCACTAGGACTCCAAGATCCCTTTCACAGTTACTACTATTGAGCAAGGTGCCACCTATACTGTACCTGTGCATTTCGTTTTTCTTGCCTAAATGTAGAAGCTTGCTCTTTTTCACCATTGAATTTCATTTTATTAGATAGTGCCCAATGTTCAGGTTTGTCAAGATCCTTCTGTATCTTAAGCCTGTCTTCTGGAATGTTGGCTATTCCTGCCAGCTTGGTGTCATCTGCAAATTTGATGAGTTCCCCATTTATTCCCTCATCCAAATCATTGATGAAAATGTTGAAGAGTACTGGGCCTAAAACAGAGCCTTGGGGTCCTCCACTGCATACTTCGCTCCATGAAGATGCAGTTCCATTAAGGACTTCACGTTGAGTGTGGTTGGTCAGCCAGTTATGAATTCATCTGGTGGTGATGCTGTCTAACCCACATTCTTCTACTTTATCTAGTAGTAGGATATGGTCTACCTTATCAAATGCCTTAGTGAAGTCCAAGTAAACTATATCGACGGCATTCCTCTGGTCCACTAATTTGTCACTTTGTCAAAGAATGCAATAAGATTAGTCTGGCATGATCTGTTGTTGACAAACCCACGTTGGCTTTTGGCTATTACTTTGTTTACTTCTAGGTGTTCGCTAATTCATTGCTTGATTATCTTTTCCAGAATCTTTCCTGGTATTGAGGTCAGGCTGATAGGTGTGTAGTTTCTGTATCTATTTTTTCCCTCCTTTTTTGAAGATGGGAACCACATCAGCTCTTTTCCAGTCCTCTGGCCGTTCCCCGGTGCTCCAGGGTCTCTGAAAGATATAGTTCAGTGGTTCTGAGATCTCATTTGCCAGTTCCTCCAGAACCCTGGGGTGTAATCCATCCGGTCCTGGTGATTTGAACTCGTCTAGGGTAGACAGGTGCTCACTTACCGTTTTCTTCCTAGAGGTTTTACTTCCTTGTTATAATATAAAGTTGCTAGGTTGAATTTGGCTTGGTGGGCCAGGTATTCTACAAGCAATCTATTGACCGAATATCATTCATGTGCCAGCTCTGTAGAGCACATTGGAGTTGACTTCCCAAAGGAGCTTTGGAGCATTTCAGAATACAATTGCAGTATCTGTCTACAAGCTGAGTCCTTTCCCAGCTGCCTTCCACTGCCACATAATTTGAAGAAAAGGCACGGCTGCTTTAAGCTGTCTGGGAGATAATTGCAGTCCTATTATTTATTGTGGTTTAGTGAAGTTAAGATAAAGTATTCAGTCCAGTTTTACTATCTTTAACTTAGACTTGAAATATTCTAAGTAATAATTTTTCACTGTCGCTTTAGAGCATAAATAGGGACAATATAATAATTTGTAAATTCAGCTCTGAGTAAAATTGTGCTAATGCTGCAAAGCAGGCATGTAAGAGAATTAGAGGTTATTCATCATTGCAATATTCTCTACAACAGGGTGAAATGATAGTCTGACTTCTATAGCAGAAAGATACGGTTTTGGATGACCGAAAGTTAGCAGCTACGTCTTAAGAGCTGCACACTAAAAATATAAAACACCCAGAGTATATGTTCAAAATGATGGGACTTTTTTTAAAAAAACAAAATCATTCTCACTTTCTCTTGCAAGGAGATTTGGGCAACAATTTACGGCTCACTAACTCAGCAGTCATTCTATTAACTTTAATAGACTTGCTTTGGAGTAAAAAAAAAAGGGGGGGAAGCACATCAGGCTCTTTAAATTCCTGAAACAGTAGTCAGTCGGTAGAGCTTCAGTATTTGCTGGCTAAAACTGTGGATTTCAAATAACTTGATCAATAATAATGAGATTTTGAACAGAGCTACTGTATCATTCTTGATTTAAAAAAAGAAAGAAAGAAAGCTTTACCCATCAAAAGGATAAATGTCTTGGCGGTTCTGTCAATAGAGGGAATCAATCAGTTCTAATAATTTAAAAGCCTTCTACTGAGCAAGCACTTAGATGTATCTAAAGAGCTTCATGAATCAAACCTACAGAGTAGTGATGTTGCCTGATAATTATGACCACAACGGCCCAAGGGCCCAACTCTTTTGAAAAATGATAAGGCTGTAGGAAGATAATAGGGTTTCTTCCTGCAATCCTTTTCTGAACATTGAAGGTGAGGAATTACTGCCACATTGGGGATTCATTCCATGATCATTTGGGCCAGAAAGACCATTTTTACATTGTTTGAAAAATCAAAATGCTAGAGGTGAAGTCATGGGTGCTTAACTGCAGTTGGAGACATTTGTGGGCTTTACAATGAGTAATTACAGTATATTGACTGATTTGGACTGGAACTTTCATATCACATAGACTTCTGCATTAGCCTATCTGTAGATAAGTCAACCCTCAAATTTTTAAACAAAATTCCAAGAAAAAGCTGTCATTTTCATTAAAAAATGTGAGGTTTGGTTTATCAGTGAATAAGCATGTACATAAAACACAGACACACGTGTGTGTGTATGTGTATGTCTAAAAAAATGTGCAGGCAGTTTAAATATGCAGCAGAGGGAAACATAAATGCCTCCCATATACTGTATACTTGTGGCTAACTCTATCCAAGATAAGCTGAACCCAATTTTTGGTGTATATTTTAGCCCCTAAAACGTTTGGATTGTGTACAGTAAATAGAATACTTTTTCAACTAACCTCCTGAGCTAGAAAAGTATAGAATAGTATAGAAAGCACGTAATTGTACTCTCATATAAACTTCATTGAATGCTTAGGTTAAAAATTTAGGTGTTTCTGCATATTGTCATCTTCTGTTTACCTGACTTGTATTATAAGCAATTATAAGAATAGAAAAATAATAAATTGATGGCGGTGATGCTTCACCAGCCTATCCATTCTAACATTAAATCATCTTTCCCAACAGAATGTGAAGACATAATACTGATTTATACCTGTACTTTTTGTTCTTTGGAGTTTCATTTTGTCCCAGAGGAGAAACACAGTCAACCATCAAAAATGCATGTCTTCTTTTGGATAATCATTTTGGCTGTCACTTGTTCATCTCTTATGCTGTTATATTTGGTATGCTGACAATATTTCCCAATTCCTGAAATTCAATCATTTTGTTAAAGCAGTGATGTGACAACAGAGCATTTCAGAAACTGGCTTCATTAGTCCCTTCAACATGAAACTTTTTAAAGTCTAAACATCTTCAAGAACATGCAAAAAAAACTATCCAAAATTTACAAGGATATGATTTGGTGCAGTTGACTGAGTTTGATCAGCGGTACTTTAATATGTGTTTTCACCCCTAACAACTGGGATGAGTAACAGTTTATGAAAAAGCACAAGCCAAGATATAAAATGATTCACTGCAATTTGTACTGTGAAAAAGATTGTCAAATATACAAAAATACTTGTTAAAACAATTAAAGCAATTTAGGGTGTCAAATTGAAGAGGTGTGCTGATTCACATTCTAAGAACAGGGAGAGTGGATCCCAGAGGAATTCTAACAGAGTATATTCCTATGTCTGGGAGTAACGCAGGAGGAGGTTACCAGATGTAGTAACATACATACTTTTACAAGTGAGGTCACCACCGAAGGAGCCTCTCTTAAAAAATCCTAATATTCATCCAGCTTCATAGTGAGAGAACTATACATGTCTCTCAAACAGCAAAACAGAATCATAAAATGGTAACCACTTTGCAATTTATCAATTGTTTCCAAAGGACTACTAATATTTTTCTAAAGTATGAGCTGTAGATATAGCCTTAGTTTCAAAATTATGAGCTACAGATGTTCCATTCAATCCATCTGTACAAGGTTACTCCAGTCATATGTAAACTCTATACAGAAATATTTTATGGATGCAGGATGTCACAAAGTGACCTTGGAGTGGGATTCAAAATTGTAAAGCCAAAACTTGCAGGTAACACATTAATCAAATTTTAATTGAATTTTTCCCAGGGCTTTTTTTTTAGTGCATTTTGATTACTATCTTTTTTTGCTGCAGTAAAAACATGTGAAAACAATCTCTCTCTCTCTCTCTCTTCCTGTATCTCAAAGCTTTCAGCACAGTGCAAGCAGAAATAAAACTACTCCATATAAAATGAAAACTAATTAAAACAACAGTGGAGACTTGCTAAGGACTTTGCAGTTATTGGATTGTTGGTGTGTGGTGGTGGTGGTGGTGTGTGCATTTTAATCTAATTGTGGCCCACAAAGTCATTCTGAAATCTTTGCTGATGTAATTAAGGATGCCATAATATTCATTTAATAGTCACTTTTTCAGAGGATCAGATTTTGCCACATTTCACAGAGCCAAAATCTTGTTTTTAATTGTCTTATGCATTTGTTTGGTTACGTGCTATCTTGGCCAGGCTTTTCATAAAATGGCTGCTAGAACAGTGACTTCGCCATAGCGGAGGACTTGACGGTTGGAAGAAGCCTGTGCTTCCTTCTCTTTGACAGCCGCCTCATTTGGTGGGGGTGGGTGGGTGGGAGAAATCCATGGGTTAGAGGGTTAGAGGGAGGAAAGGCCGTCCCTAGCTGAAGCTCAGCCTTCTCCCCCCTCTAACCCATGGATTTCTCCCCACCCCATTGCAAACGACATGGCTGTCAAAGAGAAGGAAGCATGGGCTTCTTCTAACAGCCAAGGGAGGAACAGGAGTGGAATGCTCGGCGGTTGGAAGAAGCCCGTGCTTCCTTCTCTTTGACAAGTGGCTTGCAAAATGGGGCACTTCTCAAAGAGAAGGAAGTGGGGGGGGGGTTACTTCTTCAGATGAGCCCATGCTGGATCAGGCTTCAATGCTGCTCTGGCCTGGGCTCCCCTGGAAAAGCCTTCCTCCACCACTTCCTTCTCTCCCCCTGATTTCTCCCCACCCCACTGCAAGTGAAGCAGTTGTCAAAGAGAAGGAAGCGTGGGGGCTTCTTCCAACAGCCGAAGCCTCTGTCTGCTCCCCTTCCTTCCTCGGCTGTTGGAAGAAGCCCCCACGCTTCCTTCTCTTTGACAACTGCTTCACTTGCAGTGGGGTGGGGCAGTGGCAGACATGAGGGAAATGGTGTGTGTGTGTGTGTGTGTGTGTGTGTGTAACTACACACCTATAGTACTTGCACTAGGCAGTCAAGACCCAGTAATCCCAGTCCTGGCAAGCAGGACTCCCCCATTTCCCTCCCCCTTTCTGGCAGAGCTGCCCACAGAATAGATAGTAAACAAATATGAAACCCACCACTGTGGAGGGGGTGTATTTCAGAGAAGTAATGGGCACCTCAATCCATATAACATGTGTGAGAGGAAGAGGATGAAGACAGCTTCTCCGTAATACTTCACAGAGTACTTCTACACAACGAAATTAAGAAGAAATTAATTAATTTATGTTAAGAAATTAATCTAAATACAATCATGCTTTTTTAAAAAAAAATGAAGATACCTATTTTCATTTTTCAGTGCAATTAAGAGTTATTTCCCCTGTGCAAATTTGCAATGCATTATAGAGAAAGTTGGGAACATCTAAAGAAAAAGCTAATGGATTGGAATAGTGTCAATAATAAAATGGGGAAGAACCAAGACTAAATGATTTAGCAAAAGCAACAGCACTTAGACTTATATGCTGCTTCCGAATGTTTTACACTCTGTGTACTCTAAGTGGTTTACAGAGTCAGCATATTGGCCCCAACAATCCGGGTCTTCATTTTATCAACCTTGGAAAGATAGAAGGATGAGTCAACCTTGAGCTGGTGAAGATCAAACTCCTGGCAGTCAGCAGAAGTAGCCTGCAATATCGCATTCCAACCACTGCGCCCCCACGGTTGACAGATTCATTCAAGAACATTTATTAAGATCCAATGAGTTCAATGGAACCGTCTCTGAATGAATCATTTCTTACCTCTTTCAGCTTTAGGACTCCTGATTAAATATGTAACAGGCAAACATTTAGTAAATCTAAATTACTAAGTAGCAATTTAGATTTACTATTAAATCTAGTACAAGTAGTCCTCAAGTTATAAGTATTGGTTTAGTGATTGTCTGAAGTTACCACGAGACTGAAGCCTTATGGGTGCTTTTCGTACTTGCGACGTTCTCCCCAGGGTCTCAGGGTCAACATCCAGAGGCAACTGGCGTGTATTGGCGACTGGAGGAGAGTCTTGGAGTCATGTAATTGATCACCTTTTGTGACCTTCTGACCAGCAAAGTGAATGGGGAAGCCAAAATCACTTAACAACCATATTACTAGTTTAGCAACGTCAGTGGTTCACTTAACGGCGGTAGCAGGAAAGGTCATAAAATGTGGTAAAACTCATTTAAAAACTGCCTTGCTCAGCAATGGGAATTTTGGGCCGAATTTTGGTTGTAAGCGTAGGACCATCTGTGCTTGCCTCAATATTAAAAGTATTTTGGAGATAATATCTTCCTTCCTTTCATTTATTTCTGCTTAATTTTATTCCATTTTATTCTGTTCAAGAGAAATATTCACTCTAGTTTTTGGGACATCATTGGTGGAGGTGTCCCAGGCACTTAGCCCTACAGAAACCAAATTAGAAGACTGAATGGAGATAGAGAACTTTTGTTGCTGTTGTTTAGTGTTTTAAATAATTAGATACGTCAGTTGCAAATCTTCCTTTTTCTAAGTGCAGCATGATAATTACAGTCCATTATGAAAATTTAGTAGCCCATTAATTTTGCTTCCTTTTCATAATATTGCTGGCAGTTCTGGATGTGAAGAAGAAGAGATGGCACAATGAAACCATCCCCATTTGGGAAAAAATAGATGAATCTACCTGGGAAATTTCAGCTATCATTATGCAATCCATTAAGACGGTAATGCAAAGGGGAACAATGAATATTTCTGTACAGAATTATGTCCATCTGATTAGCATAAATGTTATACAATTAATATAAGAGTTTACTATTTCCTCATTATACCATCATTAACTTTTAATTAACAATGCAGTATAAAAAGATGCACATAAATGCTACACATAAAGTAAACATGTAGAAATGTTCTTTAGAATAGAATTCCTTAGAATTCTAAACAGTTTAAGACTTTGCAGGTGTGCATAGAAATAAAACTATGTGAATTCAGTGGAACTAACTACAGAAAGTCCTTGATTTATAACAATTCACTTAGTGAGTGTTCGAAGTTACACCGGCACTGAAATAAGTGACTTATGACCGTTGCAGCATCCCCATGCTCCCATGACTGACATTCAGATGCTTGACAACTGACTCCCATTTATGACTGTTGCAAGGCCCCAGGGTCATGGGATCCCCTTTTGTGACCCAAAGTCAATGGGGAAACCAGATTCACTTAACAACCATGTTACTAGCTTAACAATTGCAGTGGTTCACTTAACGAATGTGGCAAAAACAAGTTGTAAAATAGAAGAAAAACTCACTTAACAAATTTCTCACTTAGCAACATAAATTTTGGGCTCAATTGTGATCGCAAGTTGAGGTTTACTTGTATAACATTCCAGTTTTTGCTAAATTACAGCTTCCAACCTTCTTCCCCATTGGCTCTCTCTCTCTCTCCTAGAGATGCTGGGAAATACACAGAAGTCCTAGCCTGTTTTCTAGGGAATATTCTAGGAATAAAATCCTAGAGAAAATTCAAGATGTGGCTATCAGATTTGTTCTGTTTTTATTTTTTTTTTAAATGCAGTTGTGACAGCTGTTCTAAGAAGAGATATGTTAAAATCTATAAGTAAAAGACTGTAAGATTATTCCATGAATCAATCAGTCAGTTTGTTCCAAGGGGAGGGGGTAGACATTAGGCTTCTGTGGAGGCAATGTCTTTTTATTCCCCACTCAGGCAAAAAAGGGGATAAATTTACTTCAATGAAGCACTTGGTGTACTCTCATGAGCTCCTTGTAATATGTTGCCTCTTCCTTAGAGCGTGCTCCAGAAGCCTCTTCCGGTTTTTCTAAGTATCATAGAAAGTTGCAGGGGCTTTCGAAGGGTTAGTGAAGGTTGCAGAAGAAAGTGCCAGAAGAAGTTTTTACGTACCAAAAGAGGCATTGTAAGAGATAAGGAAACACGCAGTGCACTACAATTCAGGAAGAGGGGTAATTTAAAACGTCCCTGACAGATCCAGAGAGTCCTCCACTGATTTCCAGGAAAAGACAATCAATCCATCATTGTCTATCAATTTTATCAGGAAATCTATTTGAAACCCATAATATATGAATCAAACTGCAGCAGAAGATCATCCTGTGTTAAATAGGATTCCAATTTTAGGTCTGAGTTCAAAGAACTATTGAATGAGCTTTGATTTTCCTACATCAGTTTTCTACAGTTTAAATACTTTTAGAAGAACAGTGCAGACAAGGATATCACTAAAGTCTTAGGATATATTATTTAAACGCCACTGCTTTTAAATATGCAGACAATCCAATTTCACAGCCTCCCCATGGGTGCAACTGATGTTTCTTTCAAGGATTCGCACCAGCAGAAGAGCAAATTACAGGGAAATAAAAGAAGAAGAAGAAGAAGAAGAGAGGGTCAGACAAATTTAGATTTAGATTTAGATTTAGATTTAAAGTTTATTTATATGCCGCCCTTTTCCCTGGGGGGACTCAAATAATCATAAGCGCCTCACTTTGTTCCAAATGTAATAAAACAAAACTATTTCACTATTGATTTGTGTATTGAATTGTGCAGTTGGTGATTTCTGTGTTGAGGTATACATGCTTTGTCATGCAAACACAGAGATAGGTAGATAGAGGGATATGAATGGAGATGGAGATAGACATGAATATAGAAACCAGTCCACCTTGCCTTCTCATTCTCATACATCATAAAACAAAGACTGTGTTTTCCCAAAAATACAACCTACCCTGAAAACAAACCCAAGCCTGATTTTCACACTGCGCCTAATATAAAACCTACCCCCAAAATAAGCCCTAGTTCAGCCGCGGCCACCACCTGGTTGTACGAAGTGGGGCAAGGTGCAGGGATAAAAATCAGGCTAGGGTGGGGGCGGGGAGAGCTGCCTTCTGTCTTTCGTAAACTGTTTAAAATGTTTCTTAGGAATAAATGCAATATTTATGATCAGTGGGGAAAGTTTCCCTATCACTTTTATCAGAAAAACCATTTGAAAGCATATTATAATAGATTAACCTCTTCTGTTATGCCAAAAATATTTAATACAAAATGAAATTATACCCGTGTAGATTCGAGGAAGCTCTTGTCTCTGGAGATTCTCACTCATCCAGGTCATCGTTATTTCAAAGATGCTTTTTCAAGAGATAACTGGACCTCCCTGTTTTTCTCTGAAGATGTTTCACTTCTCATCCAAGAAACTTTTTCAACTCTGACTAGTTCTGGGGGAATGGAAGTATTTATATTCCTTGCAGACATTTGCATTTGCAATATTAAGAGGAAATTAAAAGAAGATGCATTAGATGTATTAATTTTAGAAACATTTGTAAAGAAAAGTTTAGATTTTTAAAAGGGAATTTTAAAACAGCAGGAAGAAGAAGAAGTTCTGTTGAGGGTTCTCCCTCCCCTGATTTCAGCTTCTCTTCGAACTTTTCAAAATGGCCTTGGATCCACTGTATCCCTTTCAAATTTGAAAAATTCCTGTACAGGATCTTCTTGGAATACCCATGGGTCAAATGTTGTATCTGCAATGACGTTTGCAATCACATTTAAATAATTTATAGTTTAAATTCAACTTTGCAGAAGGGAGGGATACCCACCATGATGGTCTCGATTGGCAAAATTTCCCTATCTGTTTTACCAGAGAAACCATTTGAAACCCGTAGTATATAGCTGTGATGGTAAACCGATGGCATGCATGTCACAGGGGGCACCCGGAGCCCTCTCTGCAGGCATCTGAGCTGTCGCCCCAGCTCAGCTCCACTGCGCATACCTGCACCTCCCACTGGCCAGCTGATTTTGGGTCTCTGCTGTGCATGTGCAGGGGGTGGGTGCATGTGAGAGACATGCACATATGCGGAGGCATGGGAGAGCATGGGAGTGCAGCACTCCCGCCGTGGCCCATTTTTGGTCCCAGGAGGCTGCAGGGGGGGCTACTAGCCCCAAAGCAAGGCACGAGGGAGTCACTTATGTTCAGGGGGGAAGGGGGTGTCACACACACATTGTGTTATGAGTCTGGGCACGCACACTGTCATGTGTGCACACTTTTCAGCACATGGTGACAAGAAGATTAGCCATTACTGGTATATAGTATCCTGCAGGATGCAATCTGTATAGGTCATCAGGACCAAATGTTTTGTCTTCTGAGCTTTGGGACTCATGATGGAGCCCATTCTCAAGAATTAGAATAATATACTTTAATAGATTGGCCTCTTCTTTTCTGACAGAAATATTTAATCCAAAATAAGATTAGGTAGGTAGGCTGGCCATTGGCTGTGGGTCTCCCTGCCCCCCCTATACATAGAAATAAATTTGTTTAACAAAGTTTTTATTGACCTCAGTCTGCATGATTTTAAGGGAACAGATGTTGGTTCAAACAAAACACATTTGTGAGGATTTTGCAAATTGTCACTGATGCTTGGAGCACCTCATGGAACCATACAAAGATTTATTTTTATATCCTATCTGCACTGATTTACAGACAAGAGTTTTAAATACTTTGCCGCAATGCATAATAACAGACAAGTAACAAAGGGAGATTAGAATTCATGCTCTGAGAACACAAAGGACACCTAGCATAACTCAAGATCAACATCCAGATCAGAGCCTCTTGGGAGCAACTGCAGCTAAGAAAACTTTGCGGTCATGGAGATTTCGGTTAAAAAAATATTCACTAAATAAAAAACAAATATCTTTCAGATGACCCAATAAATAGATGAGAAGTGGGGTTAGAATCTCTGAGAGCCAAAAACCATCAAAAAAGAGGGAAAGATATACACTTAAGTAAGTTGCAGTGTCTGAGCAGATAAAGAGACATTGCAGGCAAAGATACTATTTGTGGGTGTCAGGAACTTCTGCAAATATTCAGAGCATTAGAATTGACATATTTTCTTTCATGTTTGGCTTCAACAGCTTCTTTACGTCATAGTTTGTCAAGAACACTCTAGTGTACTTCATAAAAATAATGCACAACTTCAGGTCTTGTGCACATAAGTGACCCCTTAAAGCCAGAGAGGGCATCCAGAAATAGTATTTAGCAGATCACTGAAAAGTCAGACAAGGATCTGATAATACTTTCAACTAATTCAAACAAAATTAAAAGCATTTTCTAGGGGAATTTTGACATATGGGTAAATTAGTTATAATATGCCATCAAGCTAATATGTCCTATTTTCATATAAATACAAATGTTCTTCTTTTTAGAGGTACATTTCCTAATTCATTTGATATATTTATTCAGTAAATAGTTCTACCCAAACTTTTGGAAAATGTGAAAAAGAGTGGCAATAAACTTGTCGTTCACTCAATAATCAAACAATGCAGATCAGATCAATTATAACAAAATTCACAAAGATCTAATACCTCAAGCACACCTTAATGCAAGATACATAGTTACTGCATCAATCTCATCAAATAAATTGAAAATGTATTATCAGGAAAATCTTTCTGCCATTTATGCACTGGTTCTATCTTGAAACAGTTGCACAAACTCAAGCGGCAAATAAACTAGGAAATATGATTCAATAAATAGTTCAAAAATCAGATAATAATAAAGTTTAAAATGTTTGAAATTTAGGCTGGATTTTGGTGCATCAGTGAATTAAACATATGACACGTTGTTAATATATGTATGTCATGCCATGATGCCTGGCATTGTGGCCTAGATGTTGAGCTTTCACTCACAATCAGGAGGCTGTGAGTTCAATCCTATGTAGGGGCAAATATTTCTCTCCCTGGGAGCAAAGAGAAAAGACTTGTGTGAGCTTCACATAGGTGTCAGGAAGGGCATCTGGCCAGTCAATGCTCAGCTCCATTCATTTGCCTTGACGCCACCCAAGGGATTCCAGGGCAGTTAAAAAATAAACACCATGAGACGGAATTGCTTGGATGTCCTCCCCAAAAGATATCTTAACTCTGGCTGAGATTTACCTTGCTTCCTTATTTCAGCTAAAGCACTACAAGAAAAAACAGAAAAACCTGAGTTATTTTTAAAATACATGTAATTTTCATGGATTTTTTTTAAGGAATGAAAAGAATGACAAATTTTGAAAGATAAAAGTAAAGAAACTTAAAGAAGAGTAATAAATGAAAAAAATCAAAAAAAGAAATAGAAAGGAAAAAAAAATCATGAACAATTTATGATTTTCCTAACAGCAGTTATACATCTCTCTCTCTCTCTCTCTCTCTCTCTCTCTCTCTCTCTCTCTCTCTCTCTCTTACAAAATTTCCTTTTTTTCATAGTCTGCTGTTTTCTAATTATCAAATTTATAACTTACACGTTCACTTTTTTTCAGCAAAAAATCCAGGATTAGGATTAGGATTTCCAGTCACAAATTTAATTTAGTTATTGACCTTTCTCTAATTAAACAAGTCAAACTTCTAATTGTGTCATCTTTACCAGCGATTCCTTCTTTGTGGATATTTCAGATTTATTTCCAATTTTGTGCATATAATAGTCTTGCAGCAGTTATCATGTATGTAAAAGCAGCCTTCCATAACCCTTTTCTAATTGCCTGGTTCAACTGAATATTATATTTTGTATCATTGTTTATATATCTAAACCCATTTTTCTGGCTTTGGTTACAAGTCCAATAGGCATGATAAACTAATCCTTCATATGTTGCATATTTCCAAAATAAATTGGAAATACCTTTGTACATTCTTTATCATTTTTCTGGAGTCATATAAAAAACTCATTTTATAAAAAATATCTTTTAAATTATAACATAATGTACATTTTAATCATTTCTGCCACATATTTTCCCATTACAGGGAATCCTCGACTTAAACATTTCTTGACCCTTTCAAGCTATACTGGCATTGAAAAAGTGCCTTATGACCCTTCCTCACACTTATGACCATTGCAGCCCCCCCATGGTCACATGATCAAAATTCAGATGCTTGGAAAGCGGTTCATATTTATGACTGTGCAGTGCTCTGGAGTTGTGACCTTCTGACAAGCAAAGTCAATGGAAAATTGACTTAAGTTCACTTAACATTTTTTTAACATTTAACAACTGCAGGGATTCACTTAACAACTTTGGCAAGAAAAGTTGTAAAATGTAAAATTTACTTAGCACATGCCAACAAAAAGTTGGGTTCAATTGTGGTCGTAAGTCGAGGATTACCTGTATTCCATCATCAGTATATTATTATACTGAACATACTCAGCCTCCTTTATCATGTCCTCTTTCACTTGTCTTTATTCCCTTTCAAACTTCCAAAAAGTCTACCCATTTCAACAATTACATATTCAACACTCATACATAGTTCAGTTTCCAATTCTGTCTTGTGCTCTTCAATTCCAATGTCCTGTTATCCACCTTACATCTTTCTTTCAACTGTGCATATGAAAATCACTGAAAAGTAAGTCTCGCTGCAGTCAATAGGCATCTTGATTTCATCTTATATTCCCCATCCTCATATTGTAACAACTCTCAATAGATTATTCATTTTGCCTGCTGTTTCCTTTCCATAAAATGCTTCTTGTGCTGAGACTCATAAAGACATTTTCAGGCACAATCTACCTTTATATCTTTTCCATATTCTAAACATGACACTTTTAATGTAATTATTTTAAAAGCTACATTAATCTTAACTTTATTGTACTATAGAAAGCCATGACATCCAAACTTCAGGACATGTTCTAAAATTCTTTTGCTTCTCAGCACATCCACTTCTTTAGCCAAACCAAGCAACAGGTTGAAAAATACAATTTCCAATCAGGCTGTTCCAATTCTTCTCGTTCCTTCGCATCTTTGCCTCTAAGATATTTTTTGTCAGATGATAAACAAATACCCAATGAAAAAATCCACCCTGGTTCAAAGCCTAAATTCAGATTTTTTTTTGAGTAATTCAGACCAGATAAGATCAACAAAAGGTTTTTTTCTAGAAATTCAGGCACTTGATTTTGTCCATTTTTTTAATTTTAAAAAACTTTATTAAAAATATTTTAACAATAAAAAACAACATATAGTTCCAATCATTACAGTATTTCTGTATCGATGTCACACACATTAACATAGTTATTGATTATATAGATTACTGTACTATGCATTATATATTCATTTAAATTATAACAATATTTACAAACTCATAATTTCTCTATCTATCTATCATCTATCTATCTATCTATCTATCTATCTATCTATCTATCTATCTATCTATCTATACATACATACATACATACATACATACATACATACATACATACATACACATATACATACATACATACACATATACATATACATATATATCTTAAATACTCTTTATATAGAAGCTTTATGTCTATCTTCCAACCAAATGTACCATATATTCCAGATTTTATAGAATTCCAATTCTTCTCTCTCCTTTAACTCCATGGTTAACCTATCCATCTCTGTGCATTCAAGTACCTTTCTTGTTATCATTTGCTCAGAGGGGTGTTGTTCTGTTTCCAATTTTGAGCACTGCATAAAATATTAAGCCATTGCTGCTTTATGATGCCAAAGGATATAGTCCGACATCTATAATGGAATTAAATAGGTCAGATCTACTAAACTACCGCCAGAAAAAGAGAGATACTGAATGGATATAAATAATTATTACCCCAATTCTGAGCTTAGACCATGAAGACTATTTGTACCCATCATAGTGTCTGTATGTATTGTGCCCTATTAATTTTATTTCCATCACTGGACAGCCAAGAGCTATAAAATAGCAGGCTGTGAGATGGTTTCCTTTGCCATTCAGTGTTACTGCATAAATCAACATGTTTTCTTCAGATATTTGTTCAGGCACATTAAGCAGCTTCTAGAAGCTCCATGGAGATCAGAGTACATTTGATACTTTCTAGTTAATCAGCACATGAGCATGTATATTCAAAGTCACAAAGAATGTGAATTCACATCCATTCATGGATATGAGGGACAATATGTCTATCTCATAAGCAGAATATATCATTACTATGCAGCCAAGCATTCCCTAAATTTCTCCCTTTCAATTACTCAATAATTTGGGCAAGCATTGGCTTTCCTTTCCTATCATCAGCAACATTTTAATTTATTTTATTTTTCTTCATAGTCGTGCTTCATGTGCTAAAGTAGATTATTTTTATGTGTTTAAAACTATCTTAAAGCATATTTAAAGCAAACTGAAAGCATCATTAACACATGAATGCATAAGAATACCATAATCTAACACAAACATAAATTGATTCAACTTTTTATGTCAAGCATTTACAATCAATATACTAATATTGTAATCCATATAGTAATGATACAGTTTAATCAAGGATAAATTTGTATGAATAGGTACTTCTTCTAATGTTATTCTCAAGCCATTTAGTTTGTTGAACAAGTTTTTAATTAGGTCAAAACTGCCAGTAACTCATAGGCAAGCAGAAAACAATCTAATTCAAACCAGAGAATGAAAAGTAACTGAGGAATCAGATAGTCTGCAATCCAGAAGGATGGTAAAGAAATGCAAAGATTATTTATTTATTTGCTTGTATTTTTATAAATAACTCAAGGCAGTGAATACCTTCCTCCTCCTTTTTTCCCCACCACAACAACCTTGTGAAGTGGGTTGTGCTGAGAGGAAATCACTGGTCCAAGATCTCGCAGTTGGTTTATATGACTATAGAAGGGTTTGAACTGTACTTCTAACACGGTTCCTAGCCTGATGCTTTAACTCAGTGTTTCTCAACCTTGGCGACTTTAAGTCCTGGGGACTTCAACTCCCAGAATTCCCCAGCCAGATGTGCTGTCTGGGGGATTCTGGGAGTTGAAGTCCACAGGACTTAAAGTCACCAAGGTTGAGAAACACTGCTTTAACTACTAGATCAAACTGGATCTTCTTAGATTAGCTTCAGAAACTGAATTCAAAAGTGTTTCCACCTGCATCAACTTTCTGCACCAAATCCAAAGTGCTTTAAATCTTCTAATTAAATTAGATGCTTCTGTAGAAATCGATGATTTGGAAGGTTTTGTGCAAAACTTCGTGAATTGCTTTTCCAAACCAGTTCAGGAAATCAAGTAAAACCAGACTATCAAACCAAGCTGTCAAATAAAATCAAATTAATTTTTCAAGTTGATTCAAACTGCTATGTTAGATCCAACTTGATACTCAAACTGAGCAACAATTCAAGTCAGATTAGTATTAATGCACAAGGCTAGTTAGCCACAGATCTCTGAAGGCTTATAGCAATTCAGAAGCACAGCACATTTAGAGATTGATATAAAGGATTAATTTTCCAGACTGGTTGCTATGAAATGATGGTGTTAAAAGCCAGAAACCTGACACCCATTCAGAACCAAGTTGTGAGTCCTTAGACCAGGCTGGGTCAGCATTCATCCTGCAACCACATGCAATTCATAGCTTAATTTCAAACCCAAGGCAAGCAATTTTTTTAAAAAAATATTTATCAAATTTAGAAAACAGCCACAAAGTCTACCTCACAAAGACTTAGTATGTGCCTGTAGTGATCCCTTTGGTCCTTTTCTGGATATGATCTGTCTTTTGTCTTTTAGAAGAGAGAGGAGACAATATGACTGCATTAGAGAAAAAATGGATCTACTCATATTTCTGGCACTGGTTCAACTCATTGCTTGCTTCGGTTCTCACCATATGTGTACAGGTGAAACTCGAAAAATTAGAATATCGTGCAAAAGTTCATTTATTTCAGTAATGAAACTTAAAAGGTGAAACTAATATATGAGATAAGACTCATTACATGAGCAACTTTTGCCAAAAAGCACCAAAACCTGGTTCAATGACCGTGGGATTACTGTGCTTGATTGGCCTCTCCATTCTTCCTCTATACTCTGGGTCCTTGGTTTCCAAATGAGATGCAAACGTTGCTCTCATCAGAAAAGAGGACTTTGGACCACTGTGCTTCATTAAGACCAGGGTCAACACAGCCGTCTATCAGGAGATTTTGGAGCACTTCATGCTGCCTTCCGCAGATGAGCATTATGGGGATGCTGACTTCATTTTCCAGCTGCCCACACTGCCAAAAGCACCAAAACCTGGTTCAATGACTGTGGGATTACTTTGCTTGATTGGCCAGCAAACTCGCCTGACCTGAACCCCATAGAGAATCTATGGGGCTTTGCCAAGAGAAAGAAGAGAGACATGAGACCGAACAATGCAGAAGAGCTGAAGGCCGCTATTGAAGCATCCTGGTCTTCCATAACACCTCAGCAGTGCCACAGGCTGATAGCTTCCATGCCACAACGCATTGAGGCAGTATAGAGCCGAGGTGGCGCAGTGGTTAAATGCAGCACTGCAGGCTACTTCAGCTGACTGCAGTTCAGCAGTTTGGCTGTTCAAATCCCACCAGGCTCAAGGTTGACTCAGCCTTCCATCCTTCCGAGGTGGGTAAAATGAGGACCCGGATTGTTGTTGGGGGCGATATGCTGACTCTGTAAACCGCTTAGAGAGGGCTGAAAGCCCTATGAAGCGGTATATAAGTCTAACTGCTATTGCTATTGCTAATTGTTGCAAAAGGGGCCCAAACCAAGTACTGAATACATATGCATGCTTATACTTTTCAGAAGTCCGATATTGTTCTATGTACAATCCTTGTTGTATTGATTGCATGTAATATTCTCATTTTCTGAGATGGTGGATTTGGGGTTTTATGGGCTGTACGCCATAATCATCACAATTATGACAAATCACGGCTTGAACTTGCTTTGCATGTAATGAGTCTCTCTCATATATTAGTTTCACCTTTTAAGTTGCTTTACTGAAATAAATGAACTTTTGCACAATATTCTAATTTTTTGAGTTTCACCTGTATGTTAATATATTATCCTTTAGCAGTCCTTGGCTGAAAAAAAAATATTTAACCTTTATCCAGAAGTATAATTTGATTTTTGTTGCTTGTATCATCTTTAAACCTGGATACATAATTAGCAAAGATGTAGCTTTTAACACTTCCCAATTCCAGAAAGAGATCCTCCTTTTCATGGCAGTCAACTTGTGTTTCCTAAATTCTCAACCAGTAACTTAGAGATCTGTGAATCTTGAAACATGTCTGGTGTTTCAAGTTTTTCACATCTTGTGCCTTTTCCCAATCTGCTTCTTTTGAATAAAAAAAGAAAAAGGAGGAAAAAATGAAGTAATTCCTCTGGGTTAATGTTTAGGAGTCACAGCAGCAGGAAGATCCCACAAGGCAAAAGTTACTTGTCAATTTCTATCCACAATATGCGGGATAGAAGATTCTATTTTCTTGTGTGGGCAGCTAATTCATCTGTTCCTTTTCATGCCTTAGAAATAGACCATGTTTTCTGTTGGTTTAACTACGGTATTTAAAAGCTTGTAGTTCAGTACTGTGACCTTTGAATGGAGATAGATAACAGAAATCAAAAACCTGTTCTTTCTTCAGAGCATGGATAGAATGATGTGAAAGCATACAGATATAACAAACATTTGTTTTAATTGTACATGCTGATATTATCTAAATGCTAGAACTCCACTAGTGTGAAAAGTAATAGAAAGGTGTTTCCAATAGGTCTATCAGTAGCATACTGTTTGTATGGTCATACTGTAATTTGGCATATTCCATTCATTTTTCTCTTTCTAGTTTAGCAAACTAAAGAAACCACATAAGCTGTTGTCTTGCTTTGATCAGGCCTCTTGTGCAATTCTTTAGCAAGGAGCTGAGTGATCGCTGTAGTGATTGCAAACCAGTGAAAGTATATTTAGTTGTGTATCTCTCTCCAAACAATTTGGTTTCTAATTTAAGCTGAGCACTTTTCCCTCCCAACACCTGAAAGTGGGCACTTAAAATTATCAGAATAAAGATGCCATATACCTTCTTCAGACTGGCATGTCTAAGCAGATATAAATCTAGTCCACCGACTCTCTACTTTCCATATACCAGAGTAGCTTAGGAGGCACAAGATAAATCATCTGGCATTTTCTCCAACAGTCTGCTGCCATCTCCCAGCATTTTGCCTTCTGCTGGAGTTAGCCTTGCCACTTTTTAAGTTCATGGCAGAACTGAAATGAAGAACATCCTAATTTATGGCTAAGTCCATTAGCCACTTCACTGCAGCTGCTCTCAATATGACTATAAATTAAGAGGCTAAAAAACCCCAACAACTTCCATAATACTTGTACAGCAGCTGTCAGAACTGCACACATCACAACAAGAACAAGTCAACTGTTCTTTTTCCTCAGAAATACGGTGCCATGTTTATAAACCACTCTGCCTTTTGAAAATGGCTTGACAGGCAGTTATGTGAATAAATCACACACCTTGATGTTTATTTTGTCTAACTTTCCTAATGTCTAGATTGAGAAGCTTCTGAACATGGATAGAGAAACCAAAGTGATGACAGGACAGAAGGAAAGGATGAGAAGGTAACTTTTGTGGTGACGGGGAGAAGGGTACGTCTCCTGCTGCTGCCTTTCAAATGTCTCCCAAAGGATGATCTTTTTCAAAGCTTTTCCTCAGAGAAAGAAAGAGAGAAGGAGTGCTGAGACTTTGGTCTAAGCTTGGTAAAGGTGAATTGATCGGAACTGAGCTGCATCTTTATAAAGTGTTATTTTCCATTTTCTCAGCAGCCTTTGGTAAAACATGACAACAAGGTCTCTCTTAGTTATTTATTCATGAACGCATGAAGTTCCCTCAATCATACCACATCCATGGAACTAGTTCATCTAGAGAAATCCACCGTTCTGACTGTCAGGAGTTCTCCAGAGACTTTAATATTCCATTTGGATCCCTACCTACCCCCCTGCTACCCAAGAACACAAAGTATAAAAGTGACGTCGATCATCCCTCCTAGCCTTTATAATTTGTAGTTTTCTGCACTCTACATAGTTCACCAGGTAGTGGGGATGTAAAAGAATTCTGACACATATTCCTTGGGGAAGATGTTTATGGATTTTGCTTGTACTGAAGCCCATGGAAGGGTGAATGAAGGCTGGCTGCAAACATAGTTCAGCTTGTTTTTAACCTTTTCTTAAAATGTAATTAAAATTAAAGAGATGCAGAAATTCCGCTTGGTTTTGCAAGCACCAGGCATTTACTGAAAGGGAGTGTCTCTGTCAATGCTTTAAGTAAGAAATAAATATCTCTGTGTATCGTGTTACTTTTAAAAGGCTAATTTTATATTGGTTTTTTTTTAGAAATATATTATGTCAGTTGTCTTCAGGAGCAGAAAAATATTTCAAATAATGTGGCATAACTCTGAAACAGAAGAAATCTTGAAGTTCCAAGCTCAGGATCTTAGAAGATCTGAGGGGAATTATCTGGGAAATATGATTCTCTGGAGAAAAATTGACATTCAGAAGAGTGGATGATTGTTTAGATTCCATGGAACTGGTGAAGGGAGCTTCATATACAAGGAAGGAAGGAAGGAAGGAAGGAAGGAAGGAAGGAAGGAAGGAAGGAAGGAAGGAAGGAAGGAAGGAAGGAAAATATTTCACTGCCCCAGTTTGTCTTTGTTTAGTAACAGTTACAGGTAGACCTCAACTTACGAACACAATTGAACCCAACATTTCTGTTGGTAAATGAAACATCTGTTAAATTTGCCTCATTTTATGATCTTTCCTGTCACTTTGAACCATCACTAAATGAACTGTTGTAAGTTGAGGACTACCTGTACTGCTGCATGGGATACAGTGGAATGGATGGCATTATATGGAGGTTGCCCGTGACATCATCATGAATAAATCATCATCATCATCGTCATGCTTTTACTCACAAAGTAAAGAGATGGGTCAAAGGATGAAGGCCTTTCATTTCACAGCCCATGGAATGTTTCCTTCTCCAGGGAAAAAAGAAACAACCCAAAAACCCAACCTCCTTGCTGCTAAGAGCATTCCCTGAGCATAATGCATTTATATAATGCCAAGCCAAGAAATAATAATCTTTCTTCTTTATTGCAACAAAAGCAGCAAAGAGTTCTGTGGTGCTTAAAGACTAGTAAAGTCTTAGGTCGGAAGTTTTGTAGATTAGAATTCAATTAATCTAATGAATCCTGCCTGGCACAGTTTATGCCATAATACATTTCTAAGTCTTTAAATGCCACCAGATTTTTGTTGCTCATCACTTCCTCATTTATCACTCCAGAGCAGCTCATATTCATTCATATCTTTTACCCCCCTTAGCATTACATTTAACATATACTTGCTGAAAAAGAGACCACCGTGTCTTTATACTACCATGTCTTCAAAATACCTGCAAGGCAAACTCCTCTTCCTTGAAGCCAAATGACTGCTAAATGTGGTGTAAAACTCTATTTTGCAAGTGTTCATTCTCGTGCAAATGAATAAATTAATCCCCTTGTGACATTTGGTTATAAAAAGCAGATAAGAAAACGATGGTTTCAGATAAGAGATGAAGGATAAAATTTTACTCACTCGCTTCATATCTGCCTGCAACAACGAATATCATGAAAGAATGTTGGATGAACTCATATCGAGGTGATACCGCATGGGAAAATGAGCATGATCTGATCATTCACTTGCCATGTTGCTAACTTCTGCAGAGGAAATCTGCAATCAGACCTGGCAACAGATGCCCTTAAATGCTGTCTATGTTCAATGGAGCAGAAGGCTAATAATAATCAGTGACCATCCTCTATATCAGTGACGGCTAAGCTTTTTGTCATCACGTGCCAAAATAATGCAATGTCTGTGTGACTCATGCTGCACATCCATGCACACACATGACCATGCACACGCATGACCATGCACAAGCGACTCCCCACATGCCTGCATGACCCTCCCACATGCATGCGCATCTGCCCCCCCAAAGCGTGATGCCAGCACGTTTCCCCCACCCCCGTGCATGTGCTCGTGTCTCCCGCATGCTCCCCGCCTCTTGTGCAATTGTGGGAGACCCAAAAACCAGTTGGCCTGCAGGAAGCATGCCCACATGTGTGGTGGAGGCTGAGCTGGGACAACAGCTCACGTGCCCACAGAGAGGGCTCTATGTGCCACCCGTTCACCATCACAGCTCTATGTGGCACTTGATAGTCTTCCTCCCTATTTTAATTATTTTAATGTCTGTTGTTGACTGTTGCCTAAAACAATTCTGTGGAAATGCCTACCATGCCAGGCTAATGGCGTTCTGCAGGTCATGGCCTTATGATTGGTGTTCAGGTAAGGCTGACTTAGATCTTGCATTGCTTTCAGGTTCTTCACCTCCGCGTTGCAACACTGCAATGAGGTCTATTTGGTGCTGCCTTGAGGATTACTTGGAAATGGGATGTTATGCAACATGCAACATTCTGAACATTGATTGATGCAAACTGTTTAAGCAACATAACATTCCAGAGATCCTTCACTAGCTTGGAGTAGGTTTTCACGCATAATTCAAAATGCTGCTGCTGCTGTGTGTGTGGCAGTTAAAGCTCATCACAAATAACCCAAAGCATTTGATTGTCTCCTAAATCAATGAAAAGGGCTCAGGGATGAAATACTTCTATGGATCCACACAGCTGGAAGACTGTGCTGCCAAAATGATAGCCCCAACTCCAGTTTAGTTTCAATAGCTGGAAAATTTGTTTCTGGACAATAATAACAAGGAAGCATTGCTTTAAAATAACTCGGAATCCTACCATGCAGTGCTGAATTATTTGCAGGGCAGAGAGGACATGAATCTGATTTCCTTGACAGAGAAATCGTCCTGCCACAAACAAATTGTGGAGCACTAGGAGGGTGGAAAGCAGAACTGGAAGGGACACATCTCTTCTCACAGTACACAAGGTTGCTATTATAAAACCACCTTTTTTTCCTTTTTTTTGCGTTCCCTTGGGTCAATTGTTTTTAAATATTTTTAAAGTCATTTTGCTACCTTTCTTTCAACAACTAGCTGTGTTGCGATGCTTCAGGGACAAATTCATCATTTTGCAAGTAAATGGGACAGTTGAACAATTGGGGTGCTGGAGGTCATGTAGGGAACTATTTCAATCAAGCTTCCCTTCTGAATGAAGATAAACACCTTTACCTCATAATGATGCTCTTAGGGGGCAGGCAGGTTTTCACAAAACAGACAGAGGAACGGCAACGAGCAGAGATAAATCTGACTCTGCCTTAGTCCCATCTGCAGTGACCCTGTCATCTACCCTATCAATTCTTTCAAGTACCAGCAGCCGCTGCTTATCTTTCAGTAGGTTAAAATAAATATTGATGCCTCCAGAGGGACGTAGGTTCATCTCAAATGCTCTGAGGTCTTCAATAATACGGTCATTGTGTCTTCAGCTTTGCTAATCCTGCAACTTTTAAAGAGAAAAAGTTTCTATAGTACAGAATAACAGAGTTGGAAGGGACTTTGGAGGTCCAATGCCCTGCTTAGGCAGGAAACCCTAAACCACTTCATAGAAAGGGTTATCCAACATCTTCTTAAAAACTTCCAGTGTTGGAGCATTCACAACTTCTGGAGGCAAATTCTGTCCCACTGATTAATTGTTCTAACTGTCAGGAAATGTCTCCTCAGTTCTAAGTTGCTTCTCTCCTTGATCAGCTTCCACCCATTGCTTCTTGTCCTACCCTCAAGTGCTTTGGAGAATAGCTTGACTCCCTCTTCTTTGGGGCATCCCCTGAGATATTGGAAGACTGCTATAATATCTGACTGGCATATGAAAAAGGGTGTATCACTGCAGAATTTTGTAAATGCTCTTGAAACAGACTTCTGCTTACAGAAGGACGTGTTATATTCTCCGCAGATCTGTTTCTTCAAACCTACATCAAGTCTGTTCATAGGTGCCATAAAGGGCAATTCCAAATCCACACATACTTGCTGATTATTATATGGATAGTTGCATGATATTGAGCCTGGAACTGACTTTCCTGATTTGTCTCCTTGTTGCCATTTCTTATCCTTCCATTAGACAGACAGACAGAAGGAACCGAATCTTTTGCCAGTGTAATGAATCAGCAGCAGCCACTTGATTGATGATGCAGCCCTTAAGCAAGCAGAAGCTGGTAATAAAAATCACATTAATGGGTGCAGGGATTGTTTCTTGAAATGCAATTCCATCCGCTATCTAACAACACTAGCAAAGAAAAGCAATGCCTGCTGGAGAGGTGAATGGCACCAGATAAGTGCTTGTCCTGGGTGTGTTAAGCGCAGCCTTCACGTTTGTCTTCAATCCTGTAGGACAAAAGGAACTTTATCTGCAGTCCACATCCAGGCCATATTGGGAACACAAGGCTCTTTGGTTATTAGCGCTGGAAAGAAGCATTGGATTTCCAAATGGAATTCAAGCAGGCACTGGACCTACTTGTCAAAGTTCAAGTTCTTCCCATTTCTAGAGGCTTATCATAGGCAAGATTAAATTTGTCAGCCACAGAACCTTCTCTCACTGTGCTTTAAAAGTTAATGTCCTAATAATGAACAAATCATTTTTGCAATGCAAATATTGGTGTGCTGGTATATTCATTAAGCTAACAAAATCAACAAAGGGATTTTAAACAGATTCAGAATGTAAAAGATATTTAAAAGGGAGGGAGGAAGGGACGGAGAAACAGAGGAAGGAAGGAAGGAAGGAAGGAAGGAAGAAATTTTTTCAAAAGAAAACTGTTTTTCCTATCTAATATTCTATATCAGAAGCCCACCAAATATGTACTGTAAATCCAGAGTTTTATTAAAACCTTCACACATTTAACTGAATAGATGGGGGCATTTACATTGGTAGTCAACCTGGTCCCTACCGCCCACTTGTGGGCGTTCCAGCTTTCATGGTGGGCGGTGGGGGTTTTGTCCGATACTGAAGCACTTTCCTTTTTTTAATTTAATTGACTTTCCTACTTTATAAATCACCTTTACTGTGGATCCGGTGGGCGGTTAGAAAATTTTACTACTAACAGAGATACAAAAGTGGGCAGGTAAGTATAAAAAGGTTGACTACCCCTGGGTTAGAGAATAAGGCTGCCAGTGTAGCTCCACTTCCTATCTCCCAAGCTTCTATATACTCTCCCAGAAACCTGCTGGGTAGCTACGATTATATATACTTTAAGGCAAATACAGCTCTCTGTACATTCAAGACAGAGGCATTTAAGAAAACAGAATTCTCATTTTAGCAACTTGCTACATATTCCATTCATGCAATCAAGGATATATCTCTCCTTGAAGCCTCTAGTTGACTGTATGATATCCAGGATGAAAGTCCCTTCTGAAGCCCTCTGTGTGTTCATATGGCAACTCCTAAGTACAACAAATCCATTTAAACATGTATCTCTGTGAAGCTGCCACAAGACAGGATCTCAAGTGATGAAAGTTTGCAGTGCTCCATGCCTCAGGTGCCTCCTGGTAGCCAACCAGCCTCTCTGGTCCCTGCTCTGCATCTGAGCCTTGCCCAGGGTCCTCCACATCGTCCAGGGCAGACTCATAGGGGTCCTCGCTATCCCAGTCCATCAGCAGCTCAACCGGATCCTGCTGGCCCACAACAATTACTTGTATGTGTATTAAAATTCTGTATTTTTAAATTCTATGATAGTCTTAGAGCTATAATAAATAAAGAAGCAAACAAAAGATTCAGGTAGCTGGATCAGTTTAAGTAGCACAAGCCTGATTTCTCACTGTGTAGAAAAGTAAAGATCAAATGAAACGTCTCTTATTAAGAAACAAGGGATTTTGGGAATAAAATAAGCAGTAACTGTAATCCTCTGCAGTCTTGAAATGCTACAATGAGGTCAGAGAGTACGGCTACAAATGAATGTCAAACCACTGCATGTACTTTTACTTTTTGTAATGTCACATGAATTTTTAAGGAGAATTAAAAAGAAGAGTTCTTGGAGGAAAGACATGGAGAAAAAAAGGAATTATTCTTGAAGAGAATGGCTGGTATAAGGATGCTCCCAAGAGATTAGGTGGAGTTCTTTAATTATGACATTATATTACACAGTTGTGTTGTAAAAACTTTTGTTCATAAAACTTTGATTCACAGCAGATCCCAATACTGCATCACACTAAAACACAATCTCTATCAGAAGCTTTGGATCTTGATGAGTCACATAGTTGCAAACTGGGAAAATGTGTCCAGTGATGGACCGCTTCAGGGATAGATTGAAAAAAATCTCAATCAAAGACAAGCCAACATATTTCAAAGAAAGCAGGAGTATGTTGACCACAACTTTCTTGGTTTCAGCAAACATAAAACGTTATGCAAACATAAAACGTTTTACAAAAGCTGTAAGTTGCACAAAGAGCCATGGACAGATACATGCTCAGCATCAAAGGGCAAGATAGAAAGGCCTGCACATCGATTAGACAACAAATGAAAATATACAATGCCATCAATAATTGAAATAATTCAATAATAATTAAAATAATTGACATGGAAAAGGGTTGGTCACATAGCCAGAAGAACCGATGGGTGGTGGACCAAGGTAGTCATAGAATGTATTCCACTTAATACAAAGCATCCACAAAAGAGGCCTAAAACAAGGTGGATCCATGACATCAGCAAGTATTGCGGGCCCAACTGGCAAAGGAAAGTTCAAGACCTTATTTGTTGGAAACATGCAGAAGACATCTTCATTCTGCAGCGGACACACAATGGATAGGATGATGATGGATGATTGATGATGATGATGAAAGTTTAATCTACCTTTGAGTATGGGACCCAAAGTCTGTGCGTAGAATCTTACTGAAAATCCTAGATTCAACTCACCAGTCAAAAATTAATAGGATTGTAGGCAGATGGAATCTTCTACACAGTATTGGAGTAACAAAAATGGTTTGCAATTAATCTACACAAGACAGAAAATGTGATAGAAGAAATACATGAATAAACAATGTTTTGCAAACCTTTTTAAAAAGCTAAAGGATCCTGGAAAACGTAATAAAGTTTGGGGGGAAACAGAGAATCTACATAAAGTGAAAATTAACAGAACTGACAATCTGCCACCCATTCTTTAACCTGAGTTGGTTATATTATTTCTATTTATATCTTTTTCATGTGAGAAAAAAATCACCCTAAAATAATTCTTAATAAAGGTCATCCTATCAATATATCTGAAGTTTGCAATATTTGGATTCTTCTTCTTCTTCCATATAAAGATATAATCATCTTATTGAATTTATGTGTTAATCTCCCGGCTAGCAATTCAGGTACCAAAAAAATCAATTCTGACCTCCAGGGCCTGTGAACTGCAAATAAACAGCCTATAAAGATTTGTCTCTACTTCTCTCTCATATCAAGAAATACTTTGATCTTTGTCATAAGTATCAGAGTCACCTGTTGCAATCAACCTAAGTGGGGGCGGGGGAGTGGAGAGCAGGAAAAATCTTGATTAATGTAAGGGTTCAAAAAACGTAGATCCTGATCCACATTTCATCCCAGATTTAAAAACAAATTATTTTAGCAATCAATAAGTTGTGGAGAAATCAATAGTGTAGCTGTATAGAAAAACACCATCTAAACTAGAATCCCTGCTCAATGCTGTCCACGAATGCAGCCAAAATATGGCAATAGAATTTAGACAGGACGAATGTTCTACCCTTACTAAATAGTGAAAAATGAAATATTCACAGAAATAACATCAAGATAAATGAAAATGATCACTGCATATTTGGCTCTCCTTCAAGCAGACAACATCAAATACACTAAAGTCAAGAAGACGTTTAGAAGTAATTATATCGTGAGATTAAAGAAGAACTTAAAGTCCAGGTTTCATGGAGGAAATGACATCAAGGTGATTAACAAATGGGAAGTTCCAATCATTAGATACAGAATTGAAATTGTGGAATGCATTCAAGCAATCCTCAATAGGAAGACATGAAAAATAATGACAAGAATCATGCCCTTCTTTTACGCACTGATATTGACAGACTTTATTTACCAAGGAAAAGAGGTGGGCACAAACCTTCTGTTTGAGATAGTTGTTTTGGGACAAGCTGTAAACATTTATTTAAGATCTTACGTTACAATTGTCATAAATTTTTTACATCAAGATACTGGGAGATTCAGCCTCAGATTTTCTGCAGCTTTACATTTTTACCCTTAGCTCCAGAATTCATTTGTAAACATTAATTCTTGGAGTTGTAGATTCACTGTTGCAGGAAGATATCATATTAGGTAAAACACTTGTAAATACATCAAAAATTACCCTACAGTTTCATGTTACAAGGGAAGTGTAAAATTTTAAATTAAATGTTATTCATTTTTTTAAATTATTTATTTATGCCTTTTCCCTGGGAACTCAAAGTGGCACATACAATGTGCAGAAGTTGTCTTTTAATTATTCCATGACAGTAACAAACCTATGACGTATGAGGGACCACCCTGCGTGCTGTTGGTTTGTTCAACATTCAAACGCTGAATGCCTGGAGCAGGGTTTAATGACTTCCACGCATACAGCTGAATCGCTGTCAGAACTCACTTCCACTCTGCCTAGACAAACTGGGAGTACCGGGGGTGGGGGGGATTCTGGCTTTACCTGATCAAGCATTATAGCTTCAGCAACCAAAGATGCATCACTTTTAGAACTTGCTCCCACTCTGTCTGGATAAGCTGTCAGTTCGATGCTAAACTATAAGCTGCTACTTTTGGTGCTACAGAATATTATTGATCCAAAATATATGGAGAATGACAAATTGAGGTGGGTCTGCAGAACTAAGAATATTTATCCTCTAAAAATGGTTTCACTCATAGAACGAGAAGGCTTTGCAAAATTCTATCATTCTTTGATGTGCTATCTACATTGTTTTACATAATATCTACATTGAGAAGTAGTTTGGTATAATGATTAAAGTATTAGGCTATAAACCAATAAAGTGTGAATTTTATTTTTGCTTTGGGCTAGCTGGGTGACTCTGAGTGAGTCACACTCTCTCAGACCTAGGAAAAAGGCAACAGCAATGTTGAAAATGTTGCCAAGAAAAATACATGCACTTGTCCAGCAGGAATCAAGATTGACTTGACATAAAATGATGTGGTATATTATTTCTTGCTCAATCCTACTTTAATGTCATTATTAGTTTTATTGATGGGAATCAAGGCACTGCAGCATTGAACATTCCTGTACTATATAGAATATGCTTCTAGGTTTCACAAATTTCTCAAATGAAGATCAATATTTACAATGCTAATTCTGCTTGTAGGGAAAGCTATTCCTTCATGGGATGATGTACCATGATATTACCTTTTCAAAAGCTAGCCCAAATTAAACACTTCTAAAGTCTCATTGTTTTTGAAAGCGATAAAAATCCTCAGGTCACTTCCTTTGATCAGCCTTTCAAGCAACCAAAGCTGATTTCACAAAAAGGAGGAGGAGGAGGGAGAGAAAGAAATATTGACTCCTTATCAAGGTAGGAAGCCAGCAAGTCTACCATCTTGTTAACTGTGGTCCTTTTAACTAGTCTTGACTTGCTACTTCAAAAGTTAGATGATGGGCCAAGCCAAACATGTCATGGTGACCACCAGATACAGCATTATTGGTTTAAAATCCTACATCCCCATTTAACTTGGGGTATCGGTATTGGTTTCTTTGTTTTTTATCTATTTTAAATCGAAGCATGTAATTTTTGAGAACACTTTGCTAGCTACAACTTTCTATGTGCATATTTACTTTTTAAAATTCTTATTAACGCTGCTATTGTTTTCCAAACTATCTAAACTTGCTTAATCACCGCTTGCATCATATGGCAAGAATTCCCATTGGACATACACAAGGAAAATCCTTGACAGACCTTCAACTTGTAAAGAAAAATAAACAGTGAGTACAATATTCTCATTATTTACAAACTGGCAGGTGCTCAAGTTCATTGGTTTTGGCTCACTATTCAATTCTTTAGTGTATAATGAAGTCAGTTCAATTTCCCATAGCTCCACCTTCCATATAATGAAGAAAATTAATTGCACTCCATTAAAAAAAGAAAGAGAGATTACAATCTGCTGTACTAATTACTGTCTATGTAGCATTAGCTGGTATTTTGCATCTCCTCTCTACTTGAGACTAATGATCTTTCCCCAGAGACAAGGTTGAAGCACTCGCTTAATATGCCTGCCTTATTTTGTTGCAGTTCCGGTGAGTCCACTTCTCAAATTATGAACAAGACCAAATGGAAAATACTTCGACATTCATCTTGTGTTTATTTGCTTCCCTCTTGTTCTCAGTATCATATTTAAAACAGAAGTAGCCAACATAATTCTCATTAATCACTCATTCTTCAAAAATGAATAAATCCTGTGCATTGGTAGTATAATCCTATCTTGGGACATATAATAAAATAATAATATTGACTTCATATAAATCATGACTGATAGTATAATTTCATTTACATTTAGGTCAGCAATTTTCAAACAAAACAACGAAAACAATTTAAAACTATGATCAATTTAGTCCCCACCCCATGAAGTGACTTGTGTTTCTTCTTTATTTTTATTTATCAAATTTCCATGCCACCCATCACGTTCCCATGACTCTTTATATAGTTGTATAGAGCTTTAAATGCAGAAAGACTTCTCATCTTTTCCTGTTTCTTTTCTTAACTTAGTATCTTGATTACTTTTTCCTAAAATATAACAAATGGCTTATACTATGTTTTAAAGTATACTTTGCAGTCCTCCTGAAGGATTTTTTTTCCCTCTGGTCTTCCGACTGCCAGAAATTGCATATTTTTACCTTATATGTTGTGACAACTCCACTTTCAGGGCCTCTTTATGGACAAGCCAAGGAATGCGAACTTCCAAAAAATTGGAGTTAAACTGACACAGTGACACAAGGAAGATCTTTTATATCAACATCTGTAAATATCAACCAGTGCCAAGTTAAAAGTTTGATTGTTCCTCTCTCTTTAAGTTGTGTAAAAAAGGGTAGTAGACAGGAATCCACACAATGAAAAAATGGGACTCCCATTAAATATAAAATGTATTAATTTTATATAATAAATAGATTTATATAGCCACCCAACATGCACATGATGGCTTATAACATTAAAAATTCACAGTCTAAAATACTTAAGACATACATACAAAAAGTGGTGACAAACACTTGATTGGCTCAAAAACAATCTGGGTCCCCAAATGTGCAGACAGAATCATATTTTCAGGGCCTTTGTGAAAGATGTCAAGGTGGGACCCAATCTTATTTCTGGTGGAATATTGATATTCTACAGGAAGGGATCACAGATCACAGAGAAGACTCTTGATGCCAGCGGATGAACTTCCCTAACAGATGAGATACCCTGCCTTCTCATTCTGGTGGGCTCAGTGGAGAAAGGTGTTCTTAAGATAGCCGAGCTCCAAGCCATATAGAGCAGTGGTCCCCAACCCCCGGTCCGCGGACCGGTGCCGGGCCGTGGAGTACCTGGCACCGGGCCGCGGAAGCCGGGTGTTCGCTGTCCCAGGCGGCCCCGCTGCGGGGAAACGGAAGCCCTGAGAACAAAACAGGCGTCAACGCAGAGAACGGGAGCCTCGCAGAAACAGCCCTTCGGGCGCTTCCTCTGCAGCCGGAAGCTTCAGCGGCCAAGGCGGCTCCACTTGAAGAGGCTCTTCGAAGCTTTTTCCGGCTCCGAGAGGAGGGCTAACCCGCCCTCCCTAGCCAGGGCTCCGGCTTCGCCACATGCGATGCTCGGCGCATCCCCCGCTGCTGCTCGGCCTGCGAACCCCGGCAGCTCCGCTTTCCGGCTGCAGCGAAAGCGGCAAGGCACCTGCCGAGCGCCCCAGCCCCGTTGGCAGCGGGCATCCGGTCCCAGCCCAGCCAGCCTCATCGCAGCGAGGGGCTCTCGGGGAAGCCGCCTTGCTCGCCCCCCGACCGGCTAATTTGCAGGGCGAGGCTTCCCCGGATGCAGTCCCGGCGACTTCCCTTCGGCTCGTCGGAGCTGCCCCGCGGCCAAGAAGTAGCCGGGAGGGCGGCCGCGGCTCCCCTGGGCGAGGCCTGACTGTGTCTCGGGAGGCGCCCACGCGAGCACGGCTCAGCCGGCAGCCGGGCGGGCCTCCGGAAGCGCCGGCGTCCCTCTTCAGTGGGATCGCCGAGAGGCCGAGGGCAGAGCCGCTCCCTTCCTCCCTATGGAGCCCACCGTGGGGAGGGGGCGAGGAGGGAACCGCCGCCCGTCCCGACAGGTGGGGGCGGCGGTTCACTGGGGAGACGATCCGGAGGTAAGCACGGCTGACGACCACGCCCGCCCACCCACCTCCTTGCGGGCCACTTTGGCCTCGGCGTGCCGGAACTTGAACACCCTGAACAGGCTCATGCACCTTTCCCCGCACCTCTGAAGGACGCCAACCAATGACCGCCCTCTGGGCTAGTGCCCAGAACCGCTTCGCGGGAGCCCTGTGGGCGGAGGGGGTGGGCAGGCAGGGGCGCAGGGTCACGAACAACGCCCCCCCACCCCTGCGCGCGCTCAGCGGGCCACGGTAAAATTATCAAAGGCTGACTGGTCCGCGGCGATAAAAAGGTTGGGGACCACTGCTGTGAAGGACTAAAACACAGCTGAAAGAACTGCCCTTCTTCAACTTCCTTCAACTCAGTTTTGGAGCAAAAATATTGCACTAATAGTGAAAGAAGTACACTAACGTTGTACTAAATTCATCTCCGTAAACTTAATGGGTGGCTTTCCCTGTGGAACTCTTGTCATTTTATTAATTGTGCTACGAAAGAACACCTTAGGAGAACATTCTAAACTGCAGGATCAACATGCTCATTCTACAGCAGGTGTGTCAAACTCGCGTCACGTGACGTATTGGGACATTTTCGCCCTTTGCTAAACTGGGCATGGGCATGGGAAATGCATGATGTTGCACAGCCCTTTTTTACAGTACAGCATTTCAGATCCCTCTCAATGATTGATTGCCCTAGTGTGAAGATTGAGAATATATTGCAATTACAGTATCTGAAATAAAACAAACACTGATTTCTATGTTATAATTTTCTGGTGACCTCTTTAGCTGTGTCTGCTGTTAACCCAGAAGGCTCAGATCATTGGCAAAATTTATTCACAAGATTTACTCCTAGAAATCACTGACAAGTAGTTTGTCCCCTCCTCCCTGTGTGTGTGTGTGTGTGTGTGTGTGTGTGTGTGTATAAAAATATTATTTGGGGCTTGCTCTAATCTTCATGGGCTATGGATAAGATATAACAAAATGAAAGTAAAAGCAAGACAATAAAAATCTGATGCAGATAGTTCTTGTTTAACAGCGCTAACTGAAAAGCTCCATTGTTAAATTATGTGACTGTCAGTCAGAAAATTGTTGACAGTGCCAGAAACCCCAGTTGCCATAATTACACAAGGGGTCACGAGAGTTGTTAAGTCGGGAGCTCAGATGATCACGACTTATTATTTCCTGCCAGCTATTTGACTTTGCTTTGACCAGACGTTACTTATCAGGAAGGAAACAAATCACCATCACACGACGGCAGGATGCTGTAACAGCTCCAAATACAAGGCCTGGTTGTATTCATCATTTGTTTAGTGCTGTAAGTTTGAATGGTTGCTGATGAATGGTTGTTAAACAAGGACCACCTGTACAGACAATAAAAAATCTGACCTATCATTGATGTCATTCAGTTAAATTAACCTAAAGGATAAATGCTTTTTGTGGTATGGGCTCAAAGTTCAGTTTATGGTTTAACAAACATTCTGAACTTCTGATCTTGTCTGTGTAAGTGTGCATGTGCATAGGGGTTTTTTTTTTGTGTGTGTGTGTGTATGCATGTATGTTAGAGGTGGGTTCCTACCAGTTTGGACCATGTCGGCTGAACCTTTAGTAGCTTGGTGGCCTGGGTCGCTGGAACCAGCAGCGACTCAGCCTGCCACGCCCCACAAACTGGTTCTCCTGGAGGCATTGGAGGCACCGCCATCTTGATTTTGCTTCTACGCATGCACAGAGCAATTTTTGTTATAATGTGCAGTTTCACACAGCGTGCATATCTTTCTTTCTTTCTTTCTTTCTTTCTTTCTTTCTTTCTTTCTTTCTTTCTTTCTGTCTGTCTGTCTGTCTGTCTGTCTGTCTTTCTTTCTTTCTTTCTTTCTTTCTTTCTTTCTTTCTCCTAAAAAATCTCTTGTCCCTTATAACCATCACCCATCAGCGTATCAATTAGGTAGAAAGGAACCAGCTGAACTACTTGTAATCAGTTGAATATATTATTCATATATGGATCTTTGGATTGAGGGAGTTTATTCTAAGTACACATAAGTGAATAGCCTGAGTTCCACTTTTCCACCTTTCCCACGCAGCACCCTGATATATGAAAGCTCTCTTGTATGTACAACAACTTGATCTTTTCTTTTAATTTTCTCACCTAACCCCCCCCCACCCCCCCATTTGTCCCCCATTTTGCATTCTCTGTATCTACTAAACTCTTTCAATGCTTTTGACTTTAAATTACTGGGAGACACAAGTCCCTTAACAGTATAATTAAGCAATGATTCATTGATTTTATCTTCAAAAGTAAATTTGAAGTGCACTGTATTTTTCTTAATTGTCTCTTATACTCTGTGTCCTTTCTTTCTAATTATATCTTTTCCGTGTTTAACAAGCTACTACTATTAATTCTGCTTAAGATTTACTAGGCTATTATAGTGTTACTAATTTCTGTTCAGCTTCTCTCTGAATACTTTTCATTATTTACTTTTTTTTGGCTAAAATAAAAATGTCTAATAAATTCATTTAAAAACATATCTTTCATTGAGAGAAATATATACTTAGTATGAATATTAGCCTCTGAAATCACTTTGCACATTCAAGAAAAAATAGAGAGACAAGTGTGAGGCGCTTGAGAAGCGTCTTCTCAGGAAGAAGGGAAATCATATTTTCACAATACGTGGTTGAAAGTCACTTCCTTTAGGTACATAGTATGTATAATAACTTCCCTTCTACAATGCACAGTCCTGTAATCACCTCCTTTCCTTCCCTGGAAGATATGATAGTTTCTCCCATCTCCTCTGGCAACTTCTCCGGATCATTCAAAATGGCTCCTAAGGATGTAGAGGACAATTTGAAATGAACCCTTTGGAAGGATTGCTTAGGAGAGGTAAAGGTAAAACACGAAGCCCATAAATTCCAAAGACATTATTTATATCCGAGACAAGATATCTTTAATCTCACTTTTATCTTTGCCTCAGCTGCTGTTCCTTAAATCACTATGAAGGATTTCTTCCTTCTTTACAAACAAGATAACAGTATGGTTGTTGTTACAGCAATGAAGTTTACGTCTGTGTTGAATTCCACTGCTCTTAGCTGTGCTCCCACCTTACTTCTGCTTCGGATACGCAATTTAGATGAGACGGAACCTGCTCAAAGCCACTGAGACTTTGGAGAAAACCTGCATCTTCTGCTTATTTAGTTTTCAGTTTAATTATTTTTAATCAAGACAGACAAGGGAATCTACGCCTATATCTTTCCATTACATATGTCTGGTTTCCTAGATTTCCGTTTTAAATTTAGTACTGAATATAATGTTCTTATCAGACATTCTCTATCTATGAAAAATAGCTGGGAGAAATGATTTGGAAACAAAGCGGGGACGGGAGGAATAAATCACATGTACAACTGTCCCTGCTTGTTCTTTAAACTCTACATATGGAAACATCTGTCCATTTTTATTTTAAGCAATTTACCATTTTTTTTACACTCTGCAGTTATTTCCATCCCTTTTCTGTGTAAATTATTATTTTTAAATAAAAGCCACACAATTTTACATGCAATTTTGTTACATATATTCATTCTCCGATAAATCAAATCTTTTATATCTTATTTTCACTGTAGTATACTGTTTACTTTCTGCTTAATTCACCTAATCTGTCCAGTTTGGAGTGTTCACTCTCTCTCTTGTTTCATTCCAAGGAAGTATGAAGGGACAGTTCCATTTAACAGGAAGACGTTGTAATCCTTGTTGTTAACCTTTTGACAAATTTCAGAGATCTTTGGCAAAGATACCACCTTCCCCCTGACCTTCCCTAAAAAATGAAAGTTTGATATTGGATTAAAATTGTCCAGTTTGGTAAAACACAGCAATGACTTCTGGAGGAGGGGACAACTCATCGCCTCTGTAAGAGTGAGGTGGGGAGAACAATACCATCCCTCAAAGAAGAATTAATCAGTGCTATAATCCAATTACCTGACACTTCCTGAGCAGACAGGAGGCGAAGGGATCCACGGAGTCAGTGACATAAAGACACTCTCTACTCCCTCAGGCCCAACAGGGTCAAACTACTTCCAGATAACCCGCCAAGACTGTGCCTCAGTCAACTATCCTGGGCCTTGATGGATTAAACCTGGTAAAAATTTGAAGGACTAGCTCGTTAAATGAGAAATACAAACATGATAATATTCCATTTCGGCTCAATCCATTGCTATGGTTCCATTATATGGTTTATACAATGATGGCGAACCTTTTCGGCAACAACAAATGACGAAAAGGGAGCGCGCATGCATGCACAACCCAGAAGAGGAGCTGTCCAGGGGGCATGCGTGCACCAGAAAATGCACTTCCAGTTTCTGGCGTGTCCATGCGCACCAGCAAGCTACTTTTCCAGTTATTGGCATTCATGTGCGCACCATGATCACCTGGCCCATAGGTATGCTGTGCTGGAAAATGGGAGACCAGCTCTTCCAGTTTCCGGCACTGCAGCATGAACAAGGCCAGCTGATTATTGTGCACGCATGCACACCAAAACCTGGAAGAGTAACAGGCAACGCCACGCGTGCCAGGCGACATGGCTCCATGTGCCACTTCGGGAACATGTGCCCTAGGTTCACCACCATGGGTTTATACTCATGATTTCATGGTTGTCTTCACTATATACAAAGAGATATGCATACACATTCACACACACACACACACACTTTACAGCACTCTCTAAAAGCTTTACAGAGTCATCATATCGCCCTCAACAATCTGGATCCTCATTTTATCAACCTCAGAAGGATGGAAGGTCGAGTCAACCTTCAGCCATCATGATCTGACTCCCGGCTGTGGGCAGAGTCAGTCTGCAATACTGTATTTTAACCAATGTGCCACCTCTTACATCTGTATATTGTGAAATAATGTCTTACATTTATCATATCAAGGACATTTTTTTTCAAAGTCCAAATGTTCCTGAAGGTTAGGTCAGCTTATAAAAAGAACTGAACTTCAGTTATAATTTCTTTCTGAAGGATCAGTGGTGGGTTCTGGATTCCGTTGCAACCAGTATGGTGCAATGGGGCCTGGCATCCACCTCATGAACATGCACAGCCCCCCCCCCCCACACACACATGTGCAGCACACACATGCATCCTTACCTCCTGCAATGCTCCGCGATGCCTCTGTGATGCTCCTGCTGCTTGGCGGAGCATTGCGCTGGTGCCGTATGCTCCGTGCGCGTTCGTGGAAGTGCTGAAGAGCTCAAATACAGGTAAGGAGGACAGGTGGGCCCTCGGGAGAACCGTTCTGGAACAGTACCCGGTGCTCCTGGCAGGCACTGGTACACCTGTACCGGGGCATACCACCTGCAACCCACCACTGTGAAGGATGAATATTCACCATCCACCCACCCCAATAATTCTCACCAGGAACATTATAAACACTTATCAGTTAGTGGTGACAGAGAAACCAATGTTTGCCCCTTGGAAGCAGCTTATACAGTATCTGCATTTGATACTCGTGATTTCATAGGTATCTAGCTACTCCCTTGATTTAAGTTATGCTTTGTTTCTCTTTATGCTGTTGCTGCAGGAACTAATATTATTGTGAGTCACTCCAGGGAGATCAATTGATTGCATTGGTAGGACAAGAAATGAAAATAAACTCTATAAAATAAAATGTAAATAATGCAGTAAAATAAAGTAAGCCCTCACTTCTTCAGACTGGCAGTGTATTATGCTTTTAAATCTATATGTTTTCGCATAGAAGCAATCCCTAACATTGCCTACCGTTAGGGTGGAAATGGGATGAGAGTTTATTTCCAGGACGCTTCTCTGCGATCTTGCAAACACGATAAGTGCCAAGTTCAGTTCCTCACTTTACATAATGCTGTCAGGCTCAAAGGAACTATCCCGAAACAAATCCACCCTTCCTAATGCTTTTCTGGCTGAGAAGGAGTAAATATTGATCCCCTTTTTAACAAAAGGCAGAATGAAATTGACTTGCAACCAAGGAGAGCCAGCTCAATGAAACTGACTAAGGCAGGCCTTGTAAGGAGATTCCAGCAAACGAGGCAATATGCACCTACTTCCATCACTGCTGGCTAACCGGACACTGGCTATTTGCAGTCCACTCCAACCTCATCCCAGCCTCCTCGAAAAAGCATCCTTTATTAACAATAAAACAGCTCTCCTTAACCAGTTTCTCTTGTATGGTCTGATGATCCTGACAGAAAATAATATAATTTTTCACTCCGCAATTCAAAAACCTTATAAAATACCCTCCTTTCTATTATTCTCTTTCTTCTGTAACAACAAAGGAAGAACTTGGTAACAATACCTGACAAAAATAAATGGCGTAAAATGCAGCAGCAATGCATGTAGAGTGTTAGGCATCTCTGTCACACTCACGTTGAACAAGCTCTCCGTTTCTTTCGGGGTGCAATTTAAGGTGGTCAGGGTGCTGCTTATGATCTTTCAAGCCCCAAATGGCATGGAACTAACTCTTCCTGTGGATGAGTGGATGAGATGGGCACGCTCCAGGCCCCTTCCTTTAAACATTGCCACCTTGGGGGTCCCTGGAAGAGACCTTTTCTGCTCCAGCCTCTGTCCTATAAAACTCCCCTCCCCCCGTTGAAATTTAATAGGTCCCCACCCTTTTAACCTTCAGGGGAGTCCTGAAGACTTGACTGTTCCCGCAAGCATTGGGGCTGGGTGAGGTTTACAGCAGGAGAAAAATGGGGTGCATTGCATCAACAATATGTGGTACCAGATTTTATTGTTTCTGACTTTCATTATGTAGGCTTTTATTATTACTGCTATTCATAATTATTACTAATGCTATTAGTCTTCTCATTGTTCCTATCACCCATCTCCTCCCACTTATGAATGCAGGACTATAACTTTGTTGCTTGTATCCTTATGATTTATATTGATATTGATTATTTCCTGATTGCTTATTTGCACCCTATACTATCATTAAGTGTTGTACCTTATGATTCTTGATGAATGTACCTTGTCTTTTTATGTACCCTGAGAGCATCTGCACCAAAGACAAATCCCTTGTGGTCCAATCACACTTGGCCAATAAAGAATTCTATTCTGTTCTGTTCTGTTCTGTTCTGTTCTGTTCTGTTCTATTCTATTCTATTCTATTCTATTCAGATTTTGGTTTGCAATGGAGGATAAGTAAATGAATAAATAAATAAACCATCTTTGTTTCTGTAATCTGTCTCTCCAGAGTTGTATTCCATTCTCACATCCGTGATACTACTACAGTACATTTAAAAAGTAAATATCTCATTGTCTCCTTCATTTATCTTTTTCTATAACCAATCTGTGCTGGTTAATGAATCTACCATGTCAACATAGAAACTGATTTATTTTATTGCATAGCTAGAAGGAAGGAAGGAAGGAAGGAAGGAAGGAAGGAAGGAAGGAAGGAAGGAAGGAAGGAAGGAAGGAAGGAAGGAAGGAAAGCCATTAACACACATTATCCCACAGACTTAACTGGGTTTTTTTCCTCCCTTTTTCAGAGATGTGTAGATCAGGGGTGCTTCTGAAAGTGGAGCAGATTCTTTTCTGCCAATATCCTTTGCTTTATTCTCTCTCCTAACAGAATTTACAGAGGAGGATTACTGCTTATCAGTTGATGCATCCATCACCTCACTTGCTCTTTCACTTTCTTTCTTTGTTTTCTCTGTCACTGTAGTTCTTCTTTCCCAAAGCTTCCATTGATGCATTGATGAATGCTCATTATTTCTGTTTAGCTGCTTCCAGCACCAAAATAACAAGGAAGACGCGGTTCTTTTTACAGACCTTTTCTCATCTAATGCTGGAAACTTTGGAGACCGCTGGTTTTCAGCACACAGCTACAGATCTTGTATGAGGGGGGGGGGGTAAATCTACATTATGGACTGCACAAATTTACCTACGGAGAGCTGGGATTTCCTTGATGAAGTCACCAGAGTTTAGGTGAACTCAAAAGAAATTTTGTTTATCTCAGTTCACAGCATTATTTTTGCTGGCCTTGAAAGCTAAGCATGGTTGGGCCTGGTTAGTACTTGGATGGAATACTTGAAAATATGTGTCATTAATTTATCGTTTAGTGCTAATCGCTTGTGCTACAACAACATAAGTTCATTTGACTACTAGAGTGTTTCTGAAGTTGGATGCTTTCTCACCTTCCCGGTTTGGCTTAGAATTCTGGTATTATTTGAAGGAAAAGTGTGCCATTTCTACTGTCCAAAGCAGCAATGCAAGCAATAACTAAATATCATCGGCAACAGGGGGCAAATTACATCCCAGCAGCATTTGAATTGCTTACAGCTAAAACAGTTGCACCGCTAGTATCTGGGATACAACTCGGCCCATACATAAATTCAATAACATTTTCTCAGGAATTTGTTGGGTGCTTCACAGGGCATTTCCGATGCAGTATCGATTCCTGAAATTAACATGCCAAATATTAAGGCTGAGGCCTGGACTAGGATTCTAATCTTAGTGTTTAGAGAACCATGTTTGATCTTACAGGCCTGATGTCTTTGATGCTGTCGGACAGTTACCAGTCCCATTGGCACCATACCTGCAGAGCATAATTTTACAATATTGGCCTCTCTCCTGAATCTCTAGACCAATTAACCCTAGAAAGGTTAAAGAGAGATTAGCCAAAGAGAGATTCAGGTTTGACATTTATTGTCAAAATGATATCACTAATGCTTCTGAATGCTATTGCCAAATATAAGAAAGTCACACACCCTCCTCTGCAGGATAACTATACAATTAAGCACTAAGCAAATACAAATGGGTCTTTTCCAAAGACCATTTTGATACCCTCTTCTGATGGGAAGGTTTCATGCAACTCCTTATTTATTTTAAAAAAAATTGCCCTTGTAGGGAATTTAGGCAGAAACTCCCACCCATGATGCCCTCATACTGTGCTCTTTCTATGATACCTGAAAACATGCTCTGATGACCCCAATCATTTCTAAATATGAGAGCCATACACATAATATTGGAACATGATAGCAGTGTTCCAATATTTGACGGCCACAAAGAAGAGGGGATAGACCTATTTTCCAAAGCACCAGAAGGTAAGATAAGAAACAATGGGTAGAAACTAATAAAGGACAGAACAACCTAGGAGTAAGGAGAAACTTCCTAACTTTGAGAACTAGTGGAACGATTTTCCTTCAAAAGTTGTGAATGATGGATCACAGGAGGCTTTTAAGAAGAGTCTGGACAGCCAGTGGCCTGAAATGGTATACCTTGAGCAAGGAGTTGGACTACAAGACCTTCAAGGTCCCTTCCAACTCTGTTATTCTGTTTATTATTTTTAAGAGACACAAACCATCCACTTACTTATCAGCAGGTGAACAACTATCCTCACCAAGTTATACAACTGTGCAAAACTTTTAATTAGATATGTTGTTTTATTATCCTATTATTTTTTCCTCTTTCCCCAGTAACAACTTGCTGTATTAAACTATTACCCTTTTTCCTGCACTCTTTTATTGTAAAAGCTAGTCAAAGACCATGATAATAATTTCTGATTTCATTTGAAGGAAATTGCTGTTAAAAACACATACTTGAGAAAATGTATACAAAATTGAATATATTAAAAGAAATATACACAAATTTTTATACAAACTCTTTAAAAACACCATAGACTACTGGAGAAGCAGTACATGAGTAATTCAAGATTGAAAAATGAATGAAGGGAATTGAACTCATCCATCATTGATTTTTCATTGGAACCTTCCTGAGGCTGGTGGTTGGAGCTGCTGGACACAAGGGGGGAGTCAGAGAGACAGGGAGACTGAGGTAGGGGCCTGCACACATAATGGTGTGCAAATCTTATATCTATAAACCAAAATAGCAATAATACATTCTGGATTAGTGCGCTTGAGATTGTGGTTTTGTTTTATTTCAAAATGACCGGCTTAGTTCATCGTAATAGCTGTCTTGCACCTGTCTTTCGCAGTACTCTTTTCAAATTTGGATACTGTCCCCTTTGTAAACAAATTACTAGTCTATGTAGACAGAATACCCATCTAGAATTTCTAACCTGTGCTCTCCAAGCAGAATTAGGTGTCCAATTCAGCCATTCCACTCTATGGAGATGCCATGCTATCAGCCCCCACTACCACAAAGATCCTGCGGTATAATGTATGTATATATAATAAATGTATGTATATATAATGTTTTATGTTTTATGTTTTATGTTTTATGTTTTATGTTTTATGGTTTATGTTTTATGTTTTATGGTTTATGGTTTATGGTTTATGTTTTATGGTTTATGGTTTATGGTTTATGGTTTATGTTTTATGGTTTATGGTTTATATTATATATTTTTTATTTTATATTATTTTTTGTTTTATATTTTATATATTTTATATTTTTTATTTTATATTATATATTTATTTATATAATTTATATTTGCTTATAAATATATTTGCTTATAATATTTTTCCTATTCAATAATCATGACAGTCAATGGATCTTATTACTGTATAGAAAATTAATCCATTTCCATAGCTGATAGGGATTGTATTAGCAGATGGGGAGTTGGGATTTGGCATCCTTGATACCTTGCGGGAAATTTGGATGTAAGCAGTATGAATAGAACCACGGAGGAAAGATATTCTCTAAAGCATTTTGAAGTTTATTAAGCTTCAATAAAATTGCTTTGAAAAAGGGGCTTTCAAATTATGAATCAAAGCTTTTTGAATCTTTTCCCCCTTTGGCTTTCCTAATGTGCTCAGTTTTTAAATGGATTTTTTAAAAAAATATATATATAATGCTGTATCTCCCACTGATAGTTGCCTGGCTGCACTGAAAATAAGCTCTTAGATTTCATGGTGTATCCAATCTGCAGTTTTTATTAGATCTTTATACTCTCCTTCAGAAATTCCTTTCCTTTCCCCAATGTATTAGATTTCCACTCATAATTTCTCAGTATTCATCTATTTAGTGATTTAAAGTTTCAAACAGAAGACTTCCAATATTTCAAAATATGCTGATAGGACTAATCTCTCATGAGAATTTCTCTAACCTTAGAGTCGGTCCTCTGATCCTCTCTTATGTATCACCTTCCAGTTTTTATGCTTCGTGTTTCCAGGGTTTGGCGCTGTTGAGCCAAGGTGGCGCAGTGGTTAAATGCAGCACTGCAGGCTACTGCTAGATCAGCAGGTCAGCGGTTCAAATCTCACCGGCTCAGGGTTGACTCAGCCTTCCATCCTTCCGAGGTGGGTAAAATGAGGACCCAGATTGTTGAGGGCAATATGCTGACTCTCTGTAAACCGCTTAGAGAGGCCTGAAAGGCCTATGAAGCGGTATATAAGTCTACTGCTATTGCTATATTATTTCTGTCCTGGAAAAGCACATCTCTTCTTCTCCAAATGGAAGAAGATTGCTTTGTTTGTAATGAGGACAAAAATATATATTGTGGATTCAGCCTGAACAAGGAGAACAACACTGAGGAGAAGAACCACATTTATTGTAACAATTGTGGGATTCCTTCTTCAGAAGGACTATGAAAAGCCAAGATTTTTATAGACTTTGAGAGCTGCAAGGCCGGAAACCTTAGAGATCTGATTTGTTGGCCGGTTGGCCAGGGGACCCAGGGAGATCCAACCTAGGAAGGACATATATTGTAAAGTCAAACGGGCCTATCAAGAGGCAGCAAAGTTGGTGAAGCCCATTGGAAGGAAGGAAGGAAGTCCTCAGCTGATGGAAGGTTGGGGTTTCTCCAGCTTTGTAAAGACTTGGACTGTAATGCAAGCTGGTAGGTGGCTTTTATCCTTTGGTTTAGAAGGGAAGGAAGAGGGATTTATCTAGCATAGGGCGAGTCAATTTGGATCTCATACAATTGGATCATGGGTGTCAAACTCGTGATGTCACATTGCCATCACGTGATGTATTGTAACATTTTTCCTCTTGGCAGGGGTGGGCATGGCCTGTGTGTGACGCATCTGCGGGCCACCAGTTTGATACCGTGTTTCCCCGAAAATATGACCTGTCCTGAAACAAAAGCCTTGCCACATTTTTCACGTGGGGAAAAATATAAGCCCCTCCCCTGAAAATAAACCCCCTGACAACCCCCACTACAGCCAGGCAGAGCAATGCTCACTGACATAGCGGTATTCTGAAGGTGCAACACCGCAGGAGCTGGGGGGGAGAAAGGCGCTCACATTGCTTGGTGCCTTCAGGATACCGCTAGGTTGGGGAGTGGCGTTCTGCCTGGCCGGAGGGGGGAGTTGCCGGGCGGCTGCTCCCTTGTGAACTGCCTCCCAAAGAGCCGGGAACAGCCTCAGGGGCGAAGCAGCCTTAAGGTGACTACACTCACGAGCAACCCCCCGGCAACCCCCCCTCTCCAGCCGGACAGAAAGCCATTCACTGACCTAGGGGGTATCCCTAAGGTGCCAAGCCACGTGGCGCTCTGCCTCCTTCCCAGCTCCCGCAGCTTGGCACATTAAGGATACCCCCTAGGTCAGTGCATGGAGCTCTGCCAGGCTGGGGAAAGGGGCGGCGCGAGCTCCTGTTCCCTCCCTCACCTTAATGGCTGGGTTTATTTTCTCTGCTATAATAGCGTCATTTTTTTAAAAAAAAACTGCAAATATTCTTACAGCCAGAAGACGTTGCCTTGAACTGCCATGTTTTCCAAAGGAGAGTTGTGCAGAAAAATTCTACCCTGGAAAACCCCGGATCCCAAACAACTGAAATGGATGCATTTTGTTCTTGAACTCTTCTTTCAATTTTACTAGACCCTTCAATTTTCTCAGTGGAGGAGACACTTCCCTCCTGTTGCCAGACGCAGGGTCTTTTTGCAGGCAATTAAGAGCCAAGGCAACCTGATAACGGTAAATTAACAACCTTAACTAATTGCTTCCCATCTGCAGTTTAGCGCCGGCTATTCCCTTCGCATCCGGGACTTGCTTGAACAATGGCTAGAAGCAGAACCCTTTTTTTCTCAGTGAGAGAGGCTATGAACTTCTAATGCCTGAGACACGAGGACAAATTAAAAGCGTCTTTCTCCTGATGATATTGTCATATATGTTACTGCCAGGGATCAGGATGGAGAAAGGCAAAACAAAAGAAAAGAAAAGGTCTTTATTTTATTCATAAGCTGCTGCAAAGCTGCAAATACAGATGTTGCTGCCGGATTCTCTTTGCCTTAATTCTCTCTATGAAGGATGCAGTCCAACTGCCCTCCTCCCCATGAATAAGCTTCACTGAACTTAACTGGACCCACGGCTGATTATGCATTCATGGAAGCAGCCTGGATAACTAACAATTTATCCAAAGATTCTATAGCGAATAAATATTTCCTTAGAGGGTTTTTGCATTGGCCAGAAAATAAAAATGTTGTATAGGAGGACACAGTCTTACGTATGTGGACCTGAGCTGGGACTCAGATGCATTGAATCTGTTCGGTGAAATTTGCTCCTGAATACCACGTGCCATATTTTTGGAGTGATGCTCTTGTTTATAGCTGAGGACCACAGGATAGCAATGCTTATTTCAGAAGCGGCTATGTTTCCATTTTAACTTTGAACCCATCACAGCTGGAATGTAGTCTTTAAAACATTTCCAGAAATGGGAGCTCAACTCTTCTCTACTTCTGGCATAAATATTATGAATTAAATATGAAGGACATGTTTTGTTTGGTTAAACTTGTACAAACCTTCTCCTTTTGGCCTTCAAAGGACACATACCACAGAGCAAAGAAGGAAGCAAAAGAATACACACACACACACACACGTACACACACAGACACACACACGCACACATACACACACAGAGTACATATATGCTGGCACACTGAAATAACCATGTCTCTAATGTTTTATTCTGAAGTGCTGACAGACATGAAAAACCTAAAAATCACCTCCTAGAATTAACTAAGTTTAAAAGCAACATACTCCACATATTGCGAGCCTGACAGTTCATTGAACACAAATTCAACATTAAAACTTCTTCAGGGAATTTTTTAAAAAGAGACCAAAGTCTTGGGTTTCAACACAATCAGTCGAAATGGGGTTAGAATAACAGACTCTTGAAATCCTGGCAATGTTTCCCCTTCCATTCTTCCTATTCTAAGGTAAGTGGAGGCAAAGCAATTTTCTTCTTCTTTCCCCAGGTCTACTTCCTGTTTCACTAAAGATCTTTGCATTCTCTCCTGGTCCTATCAGCAGTTCTGGCATCAGATATGCCTGATAATGAAATGCAATACAAATCACTTTTGCTCAAGCTATACTAATTTAAAATATTTGAATTAGTGTATTATTCTCTGCCCTTTGGTTCTAACAAAGGTATTTCTAAAAAACCTAATTACATTCAGTCACCACAAAGGCTAGACAGACAAAGCATTTGCTTTATGAAATAAGCTTGTTTAGTTTAGGGAGAAATGTGAAAATAGCAAAATATGCAGATAACTAGGTGACCCTGAAGAAATATCCTGAAATAAACTCTCGTTGGCCTGATACACTGGCATGAGCATCATAGTTTCAGGCTGGTGAAAACCAGTTCCTACCTGCTCTCACAATAAACATGTTTAAGCAATATGCAAATATAAGGAATATTCTCAAAGAATAAATATATGCATATATATTGTATGCCCTTTCTTTCCTATTTTCTATTAATCACATGAAAATTAGTTAAATAAATCTACATGCTGGAGACAAATATATTGCAATCTTATTTCTACCTAGGACCTTCTCTTTTCTGATGGATGCCTGATGATGTATGTATGTATGTATGTATGTATGTATGTATGTATGTATGTATGTATGTATAGGTTTCCCTTGCACATATGTGCTAGTCGTTCCCGACTCTAGCAGGCAGTGCTCATCTCTGTTTCAAAGTTGAAGAGCTCCCTCCCTCCCTCCCTTTATCCAACCATCCATATCTCATTCCCTTTCCCTTCCCTTTTTCTCCCTCCCCTCCCTCCCTCCCTCCCTCCCTTCCTCCCTCCTTCCTTCCTTAGCATCAAGGAGCCTTGGTGGAGAGTGGCTAGAATGCAGTATTACCACTTAACTCTGCCCACAGCCATGAGTTTGATCCTGACAAGCTGAAGGTTTGACTCAGCCTTCCATCTTTCTGAGTCAGTAAAATGAGGATCCAGATTGTTGGGGGCAATATGTGACACTGTAAACTTCTCACAGAGTGCTGTAAAACACTGTGGGATAGTACATGAGTCTAAATGCTATTGCTATTACTATTAATATAAGTATTTTGAAAACTGAATATAGTGTTGCTGTTTTGATTCCCAATTATTTCACACTATGTAAATTGGTGTATGGGGGGAGCAGTTATTAAAAGGTGAAAGATTTATACATAGAGAAAGTTTCAAATGGAAATAAGTGAGAGTTTTATTTCCTGAACCTGTTTTAATTTATTATGTATAGTTTTATAATATTATCAGCCTCTAATAAACGCCATGCCTTACAATGAATTTAAAAATCTTTCCTGAATTAGTTTTTGTATGAAGAGAATACAAGATTTATATAATTCAGGTATACCATAATATAAACAACAACAACAACAACAACAACAATGACCTGTGTATCAAAACTACCCAATTATGGATGAAACATGTAACTGTGATACATTGTCATAGGGGCACTTAGTACCATGTCCAAGAATTTTACAAGATACATCAACAAATTTCAGCTTCCTGCAATAACACCAGTGGAACTGCAAAAAAAAAAAACTGTGCTACTCAGAACATTGTACATTTTAAGAAGGTCCTTGGTTGATACCAAGGACGCTGGCAGCAACCCATATCAACCATTAGCACCAGTCAATGGTATTTGTGATGCATTTTTGAATGTTCAGTTGACTGAATTTCAGGTTTAATCAATAAAGTTAATAACAACAACAACAACAACAACAACATGACAATGAATCATGCTTTGCACCCTAAAAGTGATGTTGACCGATTATATCTACCCAAGAGCAGAGGCTGGTCAAGGACTCCTACAAGTAAAGCAGACTGTGGAAGAAGAAAGACACAGCTTGAATGAATACATCCAGAAAAGTGAAGAACCAATGATTAAGGAAGTAAACAAAGGAGGCCTTTTAAAGGCAACCAAGTTGAAAGCTGAATACAAGAAAGAAGTAATTGAGAAGCGAGGTGAAAATTGGAAAAGCAAAGCTATGCATGGCCAATACTTGAAAAGTATTGAAGGCAAAGCTGACCAAAAGCTAACTTGGAACTGGTTAAGATCAGGAGCACTGAAAAAAGAAACAGAAGGCTTTATTTTGGCAGCTCAAGAACAAGCCTTATCCACAAACTGCATGAAGGCAAAAATTCAGCATGTCACCACCAACAGCAAATGCCACCTCTGTAATGAGAAAGATGAGACTGTCGACCATTTGATCAGTGGGTGCAGCAAAATTTCACAAACTGACTATCAGCAACGTCATGACCAAGTTGCTAAAATCATTCACTGGAAACTGTACCAGAAGTTTGCATTTGAATACAGCAAAAACCACTGGGAACATCAGGTTGAGAAGGTTCTAGAGAATGAAAAAGTCAAGATCTTGCGGGATTTCAGAATTCAGACTGACAGGCACTTGGCCTACAACACACCTGACATAACAATAGTTGAAAAGAAAAAAAGTTTGATTCATTGACATTGTAATACCTGCATCAATTCATGATGCACGAATTGAAGATAAGCAGCAAGAAAAAATCACAAAGTACCGGGACTTGCAAATTGAAGTTGAGTGACTGTAAGTAAGTAAGTAAGTAATCTTTATTACGGTCAAAGACCAACAATACACGTTAGTTTTTACAATATGTTAAAAAGTACTGACATTAAGATATACTTAAAAAGTATTGACGTTAAAAGTGGAAAGTAACATACATGTTCTCAGATTGTTCGGGTCACTCCCTGGTTTACCTGGGTGCAACGCTGTTAAGTATAGGAGTAAATACAATGGTCCAAAGATTGTTAGAGGTATGATTGGTACCAGATGACAACTATACTTCTGTAGCCAATTTTTTTCTTATGGACATTGCAGCCGCACAGAACTTTGCCACTGCAGACGTGGTAACCGGGTTAGTGTCCTGGAGGAGAAAGCCTGTGGAAAAAGAAATTGTGTGTTGTCCTGATTGTAATTGGAGCCCTTGGAGCAATATCTAAAGGGCTACCTCGCTATTTGGAAATTCTAAGTTTACTGGACTTGAACATTCTGATTCTACAAAACAACCACTCTACTTGGAACAGCTGACATCCTCCAACGTTACCTTATAACAGTTCTTAGGTCCTTGGTTAGGACTCGAGCTGTTGAATTACCAACCAGCCCCAAAAGCTGTGAATCTCCCCAAAGATTAACCAATATTAATAATAATAATGTAGTAAACATATGCAATACAAATGGTTATTCTCTAAATCTAGCCTTCTCCAAGTTCTTACTCAGTTAAGTTGGAAAAGGTTTAGCAACTGCTATAATCTGCCAAACTAATTATATTTGCTGATGTAAAACCAAGTTCTGGAAGAGTTCCCTTTGGTGTCATTGGAGAAATATCAGCCTAGCCAAAAGCATGGAGCTATACCTAACTGTTGGTCTCTGAGGTTAGTGTATTGGTCTTCACAAGTGATAAAACAGCTGCACATATTCTGGAGCTGGTCACAGTCCAACACCAAGTAAAGATAATATTGCATTGTCTAATCGTGCATCTGCAGCTTCATTGACTCAAATACTCTTAAGTAAGCAGCCTGCGTCACATAATAATATAAAATCTGGCACATATAAATATCAGCTACAACTGCAGTTGTAGTTGCAGGACTGTTAATCATAAAATTCATGAAAAGTATTGGATGAAGGATGCTAGCTAATATTTCATCATCATCCAAAGATCAGGTTATCGAGTAACATTATAAATATATTTCAACTGTTAAAATGTCCAATGAAAAAGGTAAAGACATATGCAGCTGTGTGCAGGCACATTCACCACATCTCACATATGTCACAGGGATCCTAAAGTAGTAAAAATCCCAGGACAGATTATGTTTCAAAATATTCAACACACATTCATTTGTCTTATGAAACTCCGCAGAGTCAACTGTAGCCTCCTTGGGAAAGCAGTGAATAGCCGCACGTCATCATTAAGAAAATCTTATCTCGGTTCATCACAAGAAGAATCAGTCTGATTGGTAGCCTTGCGAGACAAATCTGAAGATGGAGAGATTTTCTAAAGACTGCATGTTTTCAGCAGTTGGGTAGGTTCATAATAAAAGGACTGGTTCTTCAATGAGCTGTTGGAGCTTTAAAAGTCAATGCTAACCAGGCATTACTAGGCTTACGTTGTGCTTGCTAAGCCATTGACAGCCCGTCCTTATCAATCAATGCAAGTGTAAAATTATTTTACTATACAATTAGCAGCTTAGCTGCCACACATTTCATACATAAAGTATGCTACCAACTGGGTTCATAATACTAATGGCATCCTATTCCAATGTTCCAAGTATTGCTCCAGCGTCTTCATGTCAAAATTGAACAAATGCCAAACACCCAAACGCCAACACTTGGACATGGCCCAAAGGAAATAACAACCAGTGGTAGAAAACAACATTTCAGAGGCTACCAAGAGATCCAGAGATGCACTCCTCCCTCCTGGAATCCAGTTTCATATCAAACACCAAGGTACTCAACTCACTATTACTGCCAGGATTCAGCCAGGTTGAAATTCAGAGGTGGCATTCAGCAGGTTCTGACCAGTTCTGGAGAACCGGTAGTGGAAATTTTGAGTAGTTTGGAGAACCGGTAAATACCACCTCTGACTGGCCCCGCCCCCATCTGGTGGCGCAGTGGTTAGGGTGCAGCACTGCAGGCCACTTCAGCTGACTGTTATCTGCAGTTCGGCTGTTCAAATCTCACCGGCTCAAGGTTGACTCTCAGCCTTCCATCCTTCCGAGGTGGGTGAAATGAGGACCCGGATTGTTGTTGGGGGCAATATGCTGACTCTGTAAACCGCTTAGAGAGGGCTGAAAGCCCTATGAAGCGGTATATAAGTCTAACTGCTATAAGTCTAAGTCTAAGTCTAACTGCTACTCTTTGCTCCTGAGTCCCAGCTGATCAAGAGGAAATGGGGATTTTGCAGTATCCTTCCCCTGCCACGCCCACCAAGCCATACCCACAGTATTAGTAGTAAAAAAAATTAAATCCCACCACTGTTGAAATTGTTCCAGATAATCAATACATTTTCAGGTAAATATGATATTGCAAAGCCATTCTCTTTTCCATCACCTTTCTAAGAAACTGCATGTTTGAAACTGTTTTCTAACTATATAGAACTTCTGAATCAAGAGGCAGGTTCTTTAGTAGAAGCTTTCTTAGTCCTTTATAAATGGCTTGAATGGAAAATAAATCTCAATGAATAACTATAGATACAGAAAGTGGAAGAAAGAGAATTGCTATAAGTCATTTGTCCAGAATGACAATAATAGTATCAGATCTGTAGCTGTATATCTCCTTTCTCTCATTCTCCTTCTTCTTATCTCCTTCCTCTTCTGCTAAAACCTTAAAGAGATTTCTAGTGTGCAATCCACAGTTCTCAGAGTGGATTCTTCAGCCTGCTAAAATGCATTCATAGAAACACACTGTTCTCCCCCTGCAAAACACGTTTGTGGCTACGGTACTGACTACAATTAAACAGTTGCCAGATGCTTTATTATTTGCCCCCTTTTTTTACAATCTGCATTTTTATTGCCATGTTCTGATAAACTGGATTTACCTGTACTGAATTTTAAATCCTGAATTGCATTTGCCTTACTACTCATAACATTTCTTGTATCCTGAGCCAGGAAATAAATTTTAAAAAGCTCGGCATCCAGGATATTAAATGAATAACTAAGTTTGAAAATAATAAAAATGTAAGTACTTTGTTGAATACAATTCCTACAGGGTTTAATAGTTCTGCTGTAAAAAATTTAGCAGTGCACTGGAAAGGCATCAATACCGTGTTACTTATTTTTTCCAATCATTTTTTCCAATCTTTAATAATGTATTAGAAAACTAGTCATTGACTTGTCCAATAGCCTAAAGCAGAGAAATGTGGAGTTGGATGAATCTGTTTTGGCCTCCAATATCTCTTACAGTCTTAGGGATATAAGCTCTAATACGTGGCTGGAATAATTCACACATTATATAATATAATATTCTCACAAATAGGTTTAGGCTAGAGAGGAATTACAATTTTATTCAGATTTCTTTTAATAAGATTTTGTACATTTGTCAGATTTTCTACATTGTTAAGAAACAACACAAGAACACAAAAGATTAGCACAAAAGATGTTGGAGAATTAATCTTAATGGCTCTATACTCCCATATGCAATGCAGACAAGACCACTTTGGAGCTTCCAAGAAAATCCTTCCCCCTCATTTCCCTCTGTCTCACACACTCCATTTTCACATAAGCAAAAAGAGGCAAAGTCTACGCCATAGTTTTCTACTCTAGGGATTGTGTACATCAATATTCATCGTCTCCCACCCAAAGCAGGATTCTTTCCTGGTTCCCAAGGATGATTACAGTGTGCAAATAATTCAAATGATTGCTTCTTTTGCAACTTAGCCTGAGTTGTCAACACTTCCAAGGTTCACCCATAATTCTGCACAAACTTATCATCTGGCACCCTACAATTATTGATATCACTCATGGCTCAGTCTCCTTCTCTCTGCTGCATTGTTCTAGCCTTCAAAATGTCAGTTCCTCTTTAACACACTAAATCTTCATTACCTGTCTGACTATCTGCTCCTTCATTGTTCTCCTTTTCTAAGAGTCAGACAAAGTGCCCAGCTCTCTCCTTATTCATTTTATTTTACTTTATCTTATTTTATTTTAATTCACTGTCCATCTCGCCACAAGGCAACTTTCACCATTATTATCTCCCTGCTGTACATAGAATGTTCACTATTAAGTTTATTGTGACCTTCTATCATTGCATGTAGCTTCTAGTTGGGTCTCTGCCTACATCTTTATTACATTCTATCTCTGCTCCACCTCATTTGCTGTTCTTTTCTGGTCTGTTCTCTGATCACATGAAGTGTTAATACCACTTTATAATGCTCTGGTAAGACCACACTGGAATATTGCATCCAGCTTTGTTCACCACAATATAAAAAAGATGTTGATATTCTAAAAAGAGCACAGAGAGGAGCAACAAAGATGGTTGTTGGGGAGTGATAAAGAACAGCTGCAGGAATGTGGTATGTCTAGTTTAACGTAAAGAAGGACTAGGGGTGACATGAATCTGAGGGGTTGCCACAAAAAGAGGGGATGAATCCGTTCTCCAAAGTGCCTGATGGCAAGACAAAGAAGCAATGGATGAAAACTAATCAAGAAGAGAATCAACCTAGCACTAAGGAGAAATTTCTGGACATTTTAAACAACTGATCAATGTTGCCTCCAGAGGTTGTGAGTGCTCCAGCACTGGAGGTTTTTAAGAAGAGATTGGACAACAATTTGTCTGAAATTATACAGGGTTTCCTGATTCAGCAGGGGATTGGACTAAAAGATTTCCAAGGTCTCTTCCAACTCTGTTATTCTGTTAATTCTCATTCCCACCAAAGCATGGTCCTCCATAACAGTTTTTGTTGCCCAATCTTCCTGATTGTTATGATCTTTTTGGCTTTTCCTTACCTGCCAAATATAGCTAGCGAAATCATATAATCCGTCTGTTTTTGCTCTCAACATGCCTCAGCTTCTCTCTCCTTTTTTAACTGACATACAATTCCACTAGATAATTTGCCATCCTTTTTTCCCATCCCCATGTTTTTGCCCTTTTTCACTATCACTTGATCATTTCTACCTATTTCACACCCAGTCTTAATTCAGAAGAAGGGAACCCTGAGTGGCTCCAACAACAATGCAAAAACATGCTCACACAAGTACACAAACTGAATTATTATAATAAATTGGCACTGCAGGAAACATTTGCAGCTTTCTAACATGAGCTCTTCTGCTTAAGGCTGGCAGCCATCTAGTAATAAATTGCTGTAGGTTCCTCTATTCCACCCATATTTTATTTCTAATGTTGTAAGCATGCTCTGTTCTGTTTTCGCTATTATTGTGGGGGAGTATTTTTGTACATATTTTGTACACTGCAAATATGGGCGGTTTTCTACATTTGTGACATATCTCTTTTGTTCTCACTGACATCACTTTGACTTTAACACTAATGACATTTACAATTAAAACTTGTTATTTTGTAATGATATGTATAGTATTCATTTTTGCAAGGTCCAGAGCAGCTTACATAAGAAACACTGAATTAAAACCTTTAAAACAATTGCTAAATATGTTGCAAAATTAAACCATAATGGCATTAAGAAATAATTGCAAAATTAAAATATAATTGTTTGAACAAAGTTCTAAAGTAATTCATGAAGCAGTAACTATTGAAATAAATAAAAAATTGCCCTTAAAGTAGCCAAGCAAAGATGAATGTGTTATTTGTGGGAAAATGAAAACATTCTAGAGTTTTTAGTTAAACCATCAGCCTTATCATTTATATTCATTTGTTGGCAAATTCAAATTTAGCTCTACTTAAAATAGATCCAGTTAGTAACTAACGTAAATCTCATTAATTTCAGGAAGTCTATTTAACTTGGACTAAGTTTTGATTTCATTCATTTGTCATATCCAGTAATTAGGTTTCATACAGGAGAAAGTGGTTCTTGAGGATTTAATCTCAAATTAAAAGACAAAAACAAATAGTTAAACTGATTGAAAGACTATGGATTTATTAGAAGAAATCTAGAATTTAGCTTTTGTAAATTCTTAATATATGAAATAATCTTTTTTCAATAATATGGGAAGCAAAAAGTAGACCTCTAATTCCTTTCTTCCTTCCTTCCTTCCTTCCTTCCTTCCTTCCTTCCTTCCTTCCTTCCTTCCTTCCTTCCTTCCTTCCTTCCTTCCTCTGGCTGTCCATTTCACTAATGTCATTCTGAGATGCTATCAAAAATTTTAAAATAAAAATGATGATCAACTAAAAGACAATTTAGCTGCTCAAGATACTGTACACTTAACAATTTTTCTGACAGGTGACCGGAATCATTAAGAGCCAAGGTGGCGCAGTGGTTAAATGCAGCACTGCAGGCTACTGCTAGATCAGCAGTTCAGCGGTTCAAATCTCACCGGCTCAGGGTTGACTCAGCCTTCCATCCTTCCGAGGTGGGTAAAATGAGGACCCAGATTGTTGGGGGCAATATGCTGACTCTCTGTAAACCGCTTAGAGAGGGCTGAAAGCCCTATGAAGCGGTATATAAGTCTACTGCTATTGCTATTGCTAAATCAGAGTCAACGGAAACTCAGGTGGCAAGGTACTCCAGAGGGCAAATGCAGCTATGAAAAGGCATTATTATTCTTGGGTTCTCCAAATACCCTGGGGTTAAGCCATGTAAGGTTTTATAGGTGATCATCTGTAATTTGAAATGCACCTTGAGTTGCCTATTGGGAGTCAGTAAAACTTATAGAGCAAAAGCATAGGATGGGCAGAGTGAAATACACCATATTTGTTTTGTTGGTTGTTTATCAAATTTATACTCCCCCGTTCACTAACCTGATTCTAGATGGAATAGAATAACATCAATAATTAAAAACTAGTCTTAAACAACTATTAAAATAATTAACAAGATATAAAAAGATAATGGGATAATACACTAAAATCTTACATAAAATGCAATCATTTTATGGACTCCTCATACCCATGGAACTCCCCAATCCGGGAGGGAGGGAGGGAGGAAGGGAGAGGGAGAGATCCAGGCTAATATCACCCTGGGGGTGAGGGGGTTGATGTGCTAAACAGCAAGTATATGGCAGAAAAGGCTCATCTCCTGGGTCCTATCAGATGTAACTCTTTTGGGGAATTATAACTGGGGAATTGGCCCCAGTTGGTAGAGTTTATGATGTTTTCAATGCGGCATAGAGGGTGGTTTTGTTTCTAGTTTCTTTGTGTAACTTATTCTTTTTGTAAAACTACCTGCATCCCTTGTGAGATGTAACAAACTCTGGTGGCCCAAATAAATGGAAATAATTCAGCAGCACAGCAGGCAATCAAGCAGGGATAAATCATTTGTAGGGCACTCAGTCTGTGTCATGAGTAATAAGAACAGGCCTAATAAGGAACTTTTGTAAGCCAAACGCTGTAGCTGCTCCATACGATCACCACTGCATTTATAATACAGCAGAAATAAAACCAGCAGTTCCCTTTGGCCACATACTGTTTTAGTTAAAGATACCCCAGGATTTTGCAGGATATTGGTATGAAATCCTTTTATTTCTTTATTTTACCTTGGCTGTTCTCAAGTTTGTTTTGTTTTCCAGAAGAGAGACCGATATTCCTTTAAGTAAATTACCAAAACAAGAATGGAATTCCATTATTCCAATTAGTGACAATGATCTAGGTCAGTATTTTCAAACTTGGCAAGTTTAAGATATATGGACTTCAACTCCCATAAATAATGTATGTATCATTAACTGTATCCCTTATCCTTTTCATTCCATTGTTAGTTGTTATAATTAATAATGGTTAACAAAAAATCCTTTACTGTTATATCTATTTTCTTCTCATCAAACCAACATATATGTATTGCCCTTGTCAATTATTTTTTAACATAACCATCTATAAATTACTAAATTACGTTTTACTAATGATAAAACTTAGTTAAATTTTTTGTTATCTACTTTCATATATCCAATAACATTATACCTTTATAACATATTCAAATTAAAAATTGATTATTTAAATTTCTAAACTTTCCCCCCCCCAAATCATTATTTGCAATTTCTATCCAAATTCGCCTTTAGGAAACTTATAGATTGCTCCTGGGGGCTGGCGGGGGGGGAGCAAAATTGAGCAAGAAACACCCAGTTGTTTGCTCATTTCTGCCCTCCCCAGCCCTCAGGAGCTCTCTGAAAGCCTCCTACAAGCTGATACAAAATAAGTAAAATATCTTAATTACTTAAGGAACATTAACAGAGGTTATGACTCTCAACTTGTGGCCAAAAATGCTCAATTTTGCCAGTCAATAAATTGAGGTTATTGATAATTTGCATGCCAGTGATTCATAATGTCACTTAGCCTTTGATATGGCAATAAAAATGTGTCTTCATTAGTGATCTATTGCCACAACAATGGCTGGATGATGCTATAAATTGCTTGTAAAGAAATGCTTATGTAGTTGCCTTTCCACATTTGTATGCATCTCAAAATTAGGAAAAGAGTAGCTTCAATAAACAGTCAATTTATTCTGTGCATCCTTGTCATCTATAATTCTGACAAAAGGCCTACAAGTCCTGGGGATTTTCTGAAATATAGCCTGATTTCCAGTTTGGCTTCCAGAATTTCAAATCTTGGAAATAAGAGATGCTAAAGAAGAGGTATTGCGTCCTATCATGTTGCCAGCAAAGCATTCTCTTTTATATATCAGTGACAAGGACCTAACCAATTTCATTATATACATGATGTACAATGACTATAAAGGCTATACTATACTATATTGGCATTAAGATTCTTAATTTGTGTGATTCTATGATGAAATGTACAATCTCATTACCCCCATCTCCATGATAAATATTAATGATTTAGGGTTGGGTAGAAATAAAAATACAACTTTTTTGTTATATTTTAATTGATCTATGAGATAACAATATAACAATCATGCAATATACACCTCACTAAAAACCATGTTTTAAATGAGATGAATAAGCATCCTTATTTTTGATTAATAAGTGCAAAGATTTTTTAGAAAAAGTGCAGAGAAGAGCAACTAAAATAATTAAGGGCCGGGAGACAAAATCATGTGAAGAATGGTTGGAGGAATTGGGAATGGCTAGTCTAGAGAAAAGAAGGACTAAGGGTGATATGGTAGCAATATTCCAATATTTGAAGAGGGGGTCGACTTATCTTCCAAAGCACCAGGAGGCAAGACAAGAAACAATGGAGAGAAACTAATCAAGGAGAGAAGCAACCTCTAATTAAAGAGAAACTTCCTAACACTGAGGACAATTAAGCAGTCGAACAGCTTGCTTTCAAAAGTTGGATGTGATTCTTCACTGGAGGTTTTTAGGAAAAACAGCCCTCTGTCTGAAATGGTAGAAGGTTTCCTCCTTGAGCAGGGGGTTGGACTAGAAGGCCTCCAAGGTCCCTTCTGGCTCTATTCTGATTGGTTGATCCTTTCATTAAATTTGGGGACAGAGAGAGGGGGGAAAAAACATTTCCTTGCCTTGAATAAGCTTCTTTTAAACTGCTGTTAATTTGCTACAGCTTGAAAAGCACTAGCAAGTTGAAAATTGCTCTGTATTCTAACATAACCTCAGTGAATTATTACACTGAGGTTATGTTAGAATACAGAGCAATTTTCAGTGTCACAAGTAACCTTAATCCTAACTTACTTCCCTTCCAGCTTGGTGCTTATAAATCATTTCCTACTCTGCAATTTTTTTTTTATTGAAAGTGAGTATCAGGTCAGGTGGTCACAACTTTGCACAGAACATTTGTGTGTTTTGGGAAAGGAAGGAAGGAAAGAAGGAAAGAGTTTTTATTCAGCATTTTGAATAAAATTGGTAAATCTGCTCAGGAAGGAAAAAGGCTCTTTCTAACAATCTGTCATCTCTTGCTTTATGAAATCCACATTTGGGAAAGTTATCCTAGCTAATAAAATTTAAAAAGCAATACAGCTATTGTGGGTATTACCTTATCTTGGCAACCTAAAACATGGCTTTTAATTTAAATCTAAGAACGGATGTGATTTCCATTCATATATGCATTATGCTAACTTTTGTATTCATCTGTGAATTAAAAGATAAATGCTCAAAAATTCTCATTTGAATAGGCATAATTTGAAGATTTAAAAATGAGGATTTATAGACCCTATTTGATCATTGTTTTGAGATAAGAACTGCATTTCAGCACCCAGAGAAGTGCAAACTTGTGAACAGTTATTTTCTAATCAATATATTTTGATTCTCTTTGCATAGTTAGCACGTCAGATTTTATTAATATTTAGACTTCAAGGAATTGAATCCATGGTCTTCTAGGAAAAATGGAGGTTGCAACTATTGAACTGATTCCTAGACTATGGATCATTAAAAAAAAATCTACAATAAAATTATGCTACGTAATACAGTCTAGGTTTCACCAAAAATCCACATTAAGAATATTTTAAGAGGCAGGCATATTAATATAATACCCCAAAATGTTATTTTTTTTCTACCAGGCCATTAATTTATCAAGAAAACAAAAATGTTTAAATATTTCTTGCAGAAATTCTTTTTCTGTCAAAGATCCCAAAATGTGTTTATCTGTATTTAAAAAGTCTTCAGCAGTTTGTGTCTAGCTTATATACACAGTAGAGTTATATTTTTATTCTGCATTTTTTCCTATCGTCTTCCACGTTCTATTTATTTTCTCCTTTTGAACAGACTTAACATAAGCCAGTAGTAACTGAAATTAGGAAGTTAAATAACCCAGGTTATTTATACTTTTTCTTTCAAATCTAATCTAGAAAACAAAATTCACAAAGGCAGTTCTCTATCGTTCCTTCTTCTATTTGCATATATAGAGATTGGAGATACTTTCTCTCCTGGTCAAGAATACTTTGTAGTACTATATTCTTTGGTTGACAAATGCTAAAGCTTTCTTATTCACATAGATTTTATTGATTCAGTTAATGTAAGTTCAGGCTTTCTCATTGGCTGAGAAAGTCTGTTGTTGTTTTTTAAAGCCCTTATTGACTCTATTTTGAAGACTGAAACTGAACTTTAACCAAGAGTCTACTTCCTAGTGAGAAATCTGCTGACAAAAATGAATAGGCTGAAACAGATTGTCAAATTATTTCCTTCTGCTCACTGGCCCAAATTTCTGCTCTACCAAATGGCAATACACCAAAACATCAAGATGGATGGTCATGATGTTGACAGTGATAGTACACACTTTCTCTCCATCAAAATATACACAGCGACATTTTATACTAAGGATTCTTCTGATAGGCTTAAACTGCATAAAAATTAATGTGACTTAAGAAATTATTGTTTGGATTTCAGTCCTCTCCTTAGCCTTGGGAATAATACTGGTGAGGTGTTATATGTTTATTTTGATTACCACAGCTTCCAGCTGATGGATTTTTTTCCCCTCTCACTAGGAAAAAAAGAAGAAATCACTTTCTATTTCATAGATGGGTCTTTGAGATGTTATGGTTCCATTGACAAACCTTTTGTATTATCTCCCTCCTTCCATTTATTCCTTCTATACTTTTCTCATTGTTGTTCAGCAAGTCCATTGTGATTGGTGGGGAATAGGAATACTGTCCTTTCACATTTCTTCTTGTGACTTGGGGTAGAAGGGGAAACTCACATGACTCTAGTCAAATTTACTTGGTTAAAAAAAGAAAGAAAACAAAGCTCCAATATTTCTCCTTTCGACCAGCAAACCTGCTAATGTGAAACATTTCATAGTGTGCAAGCTTTGGGGGGGGGGGGATTCTGGCAATTCATTGGTCCTCTCTGATCAGTTATCGATTGATTTAACCTTTGGTACACCGCCTGCATGTACAGCTGTGAAATGAACTGGTGTTTCAGAGCATAAAGCAGGAATCAAAGTTGTGCTTGAGAATTGCCTAATGAAGAACCATGGGGTTCATATTTTGAATGTGGATACTCCTTTCCTGGGATGTATATATTCTGAACATAGTCATGAAGAGCAATGAACAGTGGCCAGAGTGGGAAGGTCATATCAACAGCTGCTCAAAATAACCAGTTGAAGTACAGTTGTTACCCAGATCAGCTAAGAGCAAAGAACATTCCTACTCAATAAAGTTTATTCCCTGTAACAGATAAATGAAAATCATAATCACTGCAATCATCAAAATCTATGTGCCTGCCTTTATTAAGCACATTACTGAATGCTTCTTTGGCAAGAGAGCATTAATTCAAACTTGGGGAGAAGGACTGTGTGGGTGGGGCATATGTACAGATGGAGATGAGGTGAGAGTTTTTTTAATGCTATAAACCAATAAATGGTTATCACTAATTGCACTGTTTTCATTCTGTGAGATAGAGGGATATACTTCTCTCAGTGCTGTTGAGAGAACAGCTGTAAGCAGGAGCCTAGGAAAAATTAATATGCCTGTGCTGAACGCAAGCAAAATGTTTCCAAAGTTGTGGTCATCTCCACCCCCTTTTCCCTTCTACTGCTTGAGGCCAACATTTTGCAGCTGGCAATTCCATCTGTGCTTCTTACTTCCCAGCCAAATCAGTTAGGGTCTGATAAGGAACTCGGGAAGGGCAAAAGGAGAAAGTACTTTAGGCAATACAAGCAATTTCCCATACTGCAAGATATTCCATTCCAGATATGGCCTAGAAAAACCCAATTGACCCCTTGAGACGACAACAGAAACATAATAGAAAATGCTAATTCTTTGTTCGGAAAGCAAAGGAAGATTAATATGTCCTTACTCAACATATGATAGCTAGTTTGGTGTAGTGATGTGGTGTAGTGATTAAGGCATTAGAAATTTCTGAAGAACCTAGCCAAGAAAATTGCAGGGATTGGTCAGAAAGCCTCTGAGAACCAAACATGATTGAACAGAAGAAAATAAAACAATGTCAATGTCAATAACTCACCAGGTGAATCTATAGGTACAGCAAATGGCTGAAGACACTGAGACATCCTTGTTCAGAAAGAATGAGCAAATCATCAGGAAGATGCCTGAGAAAAGGTGGTTTGCTGGCCATTGAGACACACGCTGAGCCACCGTGCCCCCTTCCTTGGTCATTCAACTCTGGTAACTTAAAGAAAAACAAAATCATTAAAAAATAATAAAGTTCTTGTTAGACTAAAACCACAAAAGACTCATTGTAAAGAATTTTGAACAGGTTTTAAATGCCTACATATTGTAAGATTGTAAATAAAAGTAATATTTTCATGTCCAGTATAAGAAATGTGTAAAGGCTGAAATTGCATATAATTCACTAGCTTGCACAGGAAGTAAAGAAAATTCAGACTTTGGCATTTTATTTAGCACTATGCAGAAATTAAATTAAATCTGGTGCAGCTTCCTGAGTGGAATATATTTACCTATTCCTACCAAAACAAAAAGTCATGAAATAATTACCCAGACTTTTCCTGCTTTTGGGAAATATCCACACTTTCATCAGAGATTATAGAAAATGATAATAGAATCCAGTTCCCCCCACCTGGGTTAACAAATTCACTTGGAGTTCTGCCTTTAGTTTTTAAAGAATTTTAAGAATTACAGTAAAGCTTCCCAAGCTTGGGGGAAATGAGTGAAGTCAGGAAATGTATCTCTTTGTTGTTTAAAGGAAAATATACCTTAAAATTGATAAAAGTCTAGACAGGTATGTTATGACATTATTGGGTTTAGAATGATCACTGTATTTAAAAAATGTACTTTGAAGCTGGAATACTTCTGGTGATGCAGGCAAATGGATATTCCAGACAGGGCTTTTTATTTTTATTTTTTATTCGACAGCATAAATGAATGTTTTTGCAGCCATTTGCAATCAGTCGGAAAGCATGGATTTCATTCTGATTTCCTCTGAGACTTAATATATCTTTTAAAGACTCAAAATTAAATCAAACCTCATCTTTTAATCACCTTGGAGGTTTTTTCTTATTACCATTTTAAGATTGGAAAATAGCAGTGTATACAGCTGTACATTATACTTCAATCTTGATTGAGTTAGCATTGCAGCGTTAGTTAGGAATGCCAGGGACAAATGGCATTCAAAGAAACAAATCTATTACAATTAAAACATTTATGTAAACAGCAGCTTTGTTTCCAGTATTAATTATGGGTAGCTGATAGTGGAACCATGCTAATTTTCAGACAATCAAGTAGAATTATTATTTTCTCTCTCATTTCTGTGGTAAGAGAGCAAAAGCATGCTAAGCAGGTAGGGTTTTGTTCTTGAGTACCAGGAAACAAATAGTTACTCCAGTAAAAATAAGAGTCAATTCTGAAATTTAGTAATTCTCCCATCATGGTCAGTAGAAGTTTCACCATTCCATTTTATGGAGCCTGATTTAATAAGTACAATCTCTATTTATAGGAGAACAATCTCCTCTCTATTCAACTAAACCTGATGTTTCCTCCATAGACACTTTCATTTTATGCCCTCTTCCCAGTGGAAAATTCTAAAACATGATTCGAAATGTAGGATTCTACTGACGTTGTTGGCTGAGTCTCAAGTATGTGCGTGCATGACATTTTAACTTCTAAAATATTTATTTACTGTCAGACGCCACAAAAAAAAGTCGTAGCATTAAGGAATTTTATATATGGCATGCCAGAAGAATAAATGCACTATTTAGGCAACTTGCTGCGGCTTGATTACTGTTTCTGTTGAACAGCTTTAATTGAATCATGAAATGACTGAAAACCTTTCATGAATGACTAAATATACTCTCTTGCTGTTTATCCCCACTCACAAAGCCAGGACTAGAAAGAATGCAGCTATTTTTAACACGTTTATATATATATTTTCACTCATGCCGGGCAATCTTACTTTACTGCAAGAAAAGAAACATCACTACCTTTCCTTTCAGGCACACTAATGAGTTAAGGATGTATGCTGGCTAATAAAAATGTTTTGGGGCTAAGACGGATCAATGCAGCATTCCAAAGCCCATTTGAAACATGAATTTTAGGATACATTTTTTAAAACTCCCCAAATATATATAGTAACCTAGGCAACCTTGATTTTTTTTCCCACCTTGGAAAAGATATAGGAATCCAGCACCTTATTTCAATTTCTTAGACAGCTAGTGTCTTGAAGTATCTTCAAGAACTTTCAGTGTTGTAACCCTTAGCTTCCAAAAGGGAGATCTTTTATGACCTTTCCTGTTAAAAGGAGGGTAAGAAAAGAAAGGAGGTAACATTCTGACTTTTTATATATGGCTATAAATCTGATGAATTCAGTTATTAAGTCCTGCAAAAAAACCCCACCATACCCACCAAATATCATCTGTTTTGAGTTCAAGAAATATGGGAGAGAGAGAGAGAGGGAGAGGGAGGGAGGGGGGGAGAAAGAGAATGAATATACTGTATGGAAAGCTTTTTCTCAATATATGTATCTAAGAAATAAAATGCAAATACCATCAAGATAAGAACAGAATAAATAACAAGTAACAAGAAGTTTTAAGGTGTCATATAGGAAACAGGAAATGTATGCAAAAATACTGGAATGTAAGAGAAAAAGTAAAGGTCGCCACATTTATATAGCTAAACTCTGGGAGACCCCCCATACCAGAAGTTTCAAACTCGTAGCCCGCACACCTAATGCATCATGCACTGGCCCTGCTCCTGCCTGGTTTAGCGAAGTGGGGAAAAAGTTCACATATGTCAGGTGACACTGCCATAAGGACACAAGTTTCACACCGCTGTCTTATACTATGCCAATTCCCCCCTCCCCCCCAAAAACCCCTACCTCTCCTCCTCCTCCTCCTCCTTCAGTTTGATGGAGCAGAAAGAGCTTCATAATGTTGTTTGGAAGCAAAGGGCACTTTGATTACCTTTTTCTGGATAGGGATGGAATTTATGGGGTAGGTGGCTGTGGGCTCCGTGAAAATTCCTACACTTTCTCTCAAGAGCTTCATTCTCCTGCCTCTCTGGGATTCATTTAAATCACAAGGGAAGAGATGAGTGATCTCTTCCAAATGTCAATTAAATTATCCCCAAACCAGCAGCATAATAATGCTATTTGCATTTAAGACTTACAACTTCAGCAGCATTAGCAACTGTTATACATGTGTGAGGAAAGAGCGCATGTAAAAACAGGAGAAATCTACTTACCTTCTGATAATCAGGCATGCAGTTCCAAGATATTATCACTTGTTTACACAGAAATCACAAAGTTAGAGTCCATCGTGATTTAATGAGCTACTCCCAGACTCCATACCTTCCCTATATCATGCCATCAAATCTAAGTCAATAACAACAAGGATATGACCAGTATTTTCTAATGTATTGTCTAAACTGGGTTGAAAAAATAACTACCTAACATAAAACCACGAGGTTAAAACAATACAGCTCAAAATGGCTCTAAGACTTTTTTTTCTAAGCTCAGAAGACAAAGAACACTTAAACTGAAAACATATCATGCTCAAAATCTTTTGCACCTCCCTATTTGGTGGCAAAGCCTAAAAATGTTTTTCTTTTGTTTTAAGTGTATCTTGACACTGTTTAAATTTCAAAACTTTTTATCATTTGGTATAGAATTATACAGGTATATTAATACTTCCCAACTACCTTGGGAAGACATGATCTCTAAAGTCATCTCATGAAGACATCGATTCTGTGCTCCTTATGGATTTTGTTTTCAGTCACCATTTGTATTAAAAAAAAAAAAGCCAAGGAGGTGATGATGGCTCACACATAACCAATATGTCACAGAGCACAAGTAAGGTTTTATTTCCTATCATTGTGTTGGGAGTTAAACAAAGCCAGCAGAATACAGGAGCTAACTCTTCCTGGTTCTCTTGTTTTTCTTAACAGTCTCCTCGTTGTTGTCCTTAACACTTTTGTTGTGAAGTTCCAGGGTCTGCTTGTTTTTTCACTGCACTCTTGTAGGTCACCCAGCAAAGCCATCCATGTGTGATTCGACAAGGGGTTTATCACAAAGGCTGCCCTGATTTGGAATGAAAGACAGCGGCAGCACCAAGGTCACCCAGTTGCTTTCTATACCTAAGGGAAGACTTCAGACATGAGGTTTCCCATCCCACACCAGCACCCCAACTGCAACATCACAGCAGCTTTCCTGATAGGCAAGCTCATTAGTTTACAGTCTAGTCTATGGGGACAGAAGATCTAGGTATTCTTATCATACTGTTATCTTTTGGCATTCATATATAATAATGTAGGGGGTGCAATAGCTCAGCAGTTGAAGACACTGAATTTGTCACTTGGAAAGTTGGCAGCCCAGGTTCGAGACCCAAGCATTGCATGATGGGGTAAGCTCCAGTTTTCTGTCTCACCTCCTGTCCACCTAGCAGTTCAATTACAAGTAGATAAATAGGAACTATTTCAGTGGGAAGGTAACAGTGTTCCATGCACCTCAACGTATAGCCATTCTGGCCACATGACCATGGAAATGTTTTGGGAGAACATTGGCTCCCTCAGCTGAAAAATGGAGATGACCACTGTCCCATAGAGTCAGACACAAACGGATAAGGAAAACCTTTATACAGTATAATAATGTAGATTATTTCTAATGTAAGTTGCTCCAATTTTTTTTGGTGTGATTATTAGGCAGCCTTCTTGTGTATATATATGTGAGCCATCAAAAAGTCCCAATCTTACATTTATAACAAGTGATGATATTCAAATGCAAGTTTGTCTGGCACTTATTTTTGCTCGTGTGTGGGGTCGGGGAACTAAGCAGAGTTTCATATGCAGAAAGTGTTTCTTCAGAAGCATTAATATTCACTACAAAATTCTCATGGTATTTTCAAACTGCTCTTAGAGTTGAAACTTAACACAGTGTCAAATTTTCAAGGCAGAAACCCCAGCATTCTCTATTTTACGCATGACTTTCTGAAGCAAATATTAAAATTACACTTCTTCAGGCTGTTAAATATTTTTGGGCTTCATGAAATAGGAAATGAAATCATGGTGCCAAATAGTCCATTTTTAACTAAATCTACACATTATACTACATTAATTAAACTCACCTTTCAGAATCTTGAAAAATAAGATCAGATCAAATGATATAATAAGAATATGAATCTGGTCATGCTATCCAGTGGAGTCAAAATACAACACAAACCTCACAGGCAGTTAAAGAACTGTACAACCCAAGAAAGCTGAACTAAAGCAAACACTTCTCTTTTCTGAATTATTAAACTTTTTTTTTCCTTCTCAGATGCCAATCGCAGTGGAATCAGTGGAGCTTAAATTGGTTGCAATCAAATTGCCTCATTGAATCACTTCAGTGTGGAGTAACCTAAAGCTTCACTAACAATTCTTGGACTGTTGTATTTGTTATAAAACAAAACTTACCGTATTTTTCAGAGTATACGACACACTTTTTTCCCCTCAAAAAAGAGGCTAAAAATCTGGGTGCGTCTTATACACTGAATGCAATAAAAAAATTTGCCTCCCAAAACCCTGCCCCCTTCACTAAAATGGCCGTGCGTAGCCTTTAGGAGGCTTTCAGAATACTCCTGGGGGCTGAGGAGGGCAGAAATGGCAAAAAATGGGCCATTTCTTTGCTCAATTTTGCCACCACCCCTAGTCCCCAGGAGCACTCTATAAGCCTCCTAAGGGCTATTCATGCCCCTTTTTTGGGGGGGGGGAACGGGCCTGTTTTTGCAAAAAACAGGCTGTTTTGGGGAGATCTGCAGAGTGCAAAAACTTTTTTAAAAAATGTGCCTCTTCAAAATCTTGGTGCATCTTATACTCCGGTGCGTCTTATATTCCAAAAGATACACTAGGTTTTTATTTCAATTTCAAAGTTATTTGTGGAAACATTCTCTATTTCAAGGAAAACAAAAATTGTATATTTGGGGAAAAAAATAGCCTGACCTGCTTAAGCTTTAAGATTTGATCGACAGAGAAGGAAAGAATGAGGACTAAGATGTACACTTTATGATATCCTTGAATGAATGTGTTGGAGAGTTTTCTGTGCAGAAGTGGGCAACTAGGCAGGCTGAGACAATGATGGTGTCATCTGTCAAAAAGTTTAGCAAGGGGTTCTCTGCCCAGTTGCTAGGTGGGTGTGGCCATGCTGGGCGTGGCCTAGTTGGCCTCCTGCACCATGGCTTTGGGGGCTTTTTTGCCCTCCCTGGCCTCCGGAGGCCTTTTTTGAGCCTCTGGGAGGGCAAAAATGGCCTCTGCAGGCTCCGGAGGCCACCTGGAGGCCAGAAACAGGCCCATTCCCAGCCTTCCTGAACTTCTGGTAGGCCAATTTTTCATCCTCCCTGAGCCTCCGCACACTCCCTACCCTTACCTGCATCCAAAACAACCCTACTGTTTAAAGTGGTTAAATCTCCTTCTAGCCTAATTTAGAATATTATTGTGAAGATAAAAATGGAGTGGCAATGGTATGCTCAGTGATAGATATTGGTATATGAAAGAATAAAGACATACCCTGTGCTGATCTCTTTTGAAGGATAGCCAGGATTTTTATGGATTATCCACTAATGAATCCTTATTTTACATTATTCAATGGCTCAAAAGTAACTTGAGAATCACCTGCAAAATATTTGATTTGCATTTAAAACAATTTGATGAATGCTGTGAAATTACCTCAATGTAATTATGTGTTCATTTAGCTAACTACATACAAACTGAGTAAGAAACACTTAGACTAGCAATTAGCAAATGCATGTGCTCTTTAATGCAGAGGAGATGACAAACAATATATCTGAATGTATTATGCAGTCTCTGAATCACTTGATGTGTATTTTTTTTCTTCCTCTCCAATTATTAATCTGTCTGCTTTGTCACAGCAGAGAAGAGAGGAAGATAGGGGGTGGGGGGGGGGTGATGAGTTTCCAAAAATTCTACACGAAACAAACTTTAGAATTTTGCTGGGAATATATTTAAACTGAAATGTTTGCAGTAGCTAATAATGCCATTGTAACACTTTGGGCACAGTTTAGCTTGGCACTTAAATTTGATTTCTGTGTTGACAAATCTTTCGTGTTTAATGTGAAAGCCATCAAAATCCAATAGAATCTAATCTTCGCTGAGAATATATTGAGCTAATAAAATCTATTGTGTGACTTAATAGAGACCCACTGTTGAGCAACAATAACCAGCAGAGTCTTAACAACACTGGAGCATTATTGAATGTGTGTTTTGTGTCTTAAAAAGCCATTTTAGAAATGTCAATGCATTTGTTTCCTTTAAATCCATATGTAAAAGTTTAATTTAAGTCTCAGATAATAATCAAGCCACCTCAACACTATATACTCTAATTCAGGAGTGTAGGCATCTTTTTATTATAGTAGGAAATTTGGTTTTCTGTACGATAGAAACAGAAGCATCTTTTTCATTGCTCCAAGGAGCTCAAACTGCCACCTTAAAGCAAATGATCAACCAATACAGCAGAGGATTGCAATTAAGCCAAAGTGTTTTAGAATATATTTTTTCCTGCAAGTTCACTCATTTTTAATCATTTTATCCAATTTTCAGAAAAAAAATTCTTTGAGATTATTAGTACCTCTACTAATAGCAACACTATTAATATTATAGTATTATTACTACTATTACTACTTGCTCTGTTGTGTGATAGCCTCTATTGTAAATGCTCAATGCTCTGATAGCCAATTTCCCCAGGTGCCGTGGCTGCTACCATTTCTTTTGGAAGACCCGAACATAGTAGGAAAAACTTTGAAAAGTTGTTCTACTATCTTGGCTGAATATGATCCTTATATTGGTGTAAAATTCATTTGCCATCTGAACAAATTGCTGAAAACAGGATGCAGTTTTAAGAGCCCATTTTTAATGCTGTTTGATTTTCTGAAAGTTTCTTTCTCCTACAATAGGATAAGCAAATTTAAGTGGTTTGCTTAACTTTTGGGCAGGGCAAACCCTCCTGTCACCGCTTCAGTTGGCCGTGGCAGTGTCATACATGTGGCCACAGACGTATTTTTTCTGCTTATTTCACACACACACACACACACACATGCTCACACACACTCCTTTTCCCAAATGAAGAAATGTGAGGAAATAGGCTTTGTGGTTTTGCACCTTGTTATGCAGGGTAAATATGAGTGGCATGGTGGCCTAGTGGTGATCATCCCACTCAGACAGTTGAGAGTTCAATCCTAGGTAGCAGCCATAATTGAGCCAAAATTTTCTGTTGCTAAGTAAGATAGTTGCTAAGTGAATTTTGCCCCATTTTGTGACCTTTCTTGCCACAGTTTTAAGCAAATCACTGCAATAGTTAAGTTAGTAATCCAGTGGTTAAGTGAATCTGGTTTCCCATTGGCTTTGCTGGTCAGAAGGCAAAAGGGAATCACATGATCAATCGCAGGACATTGCATCCATCGTAAGTATGAGTCAGTTGCCAAACATCTGAATGTTGATCACATGACCATGGGGGATCAGGGGTGGGGTCTGGCAGAGACTATTGCTGGTTTGCTCAGGGACACACCATGTGCACTTGATGTATGCTGCGTGCGCATGTGCACTACAACTAAAATTGCCCTGTGCATGTGCAGTAGAAGCCAAAAACAAGGCAGGAGGAGACAGCTCAGTTGGGGTGCAGGGCAGGCACCATGTGGCAGCTTAGGTAGGCAAGCCATCCAGGAGGTTAGAGGTCAATGGGTGGGGCAGGTGGGTGGGGCGAGCGACCAGAGACCGGTTTGGGGGGATGTCAGGCCTGGATTGCTGCCAGTTCCAGCGACCATGGCTGCCAAGCTACTACTGGTTTCCTCAAACCAGTCCGAATCGGTAGGAACCCACCGTTGATAGGGATGCTGTAATAGTTTAAAGTGTGAAAAATAGTCACAAGTCTCTTTTTTCAGTGCCATTTTAACTTAGAATGGTTATAGTCAAGGTCTATCTGAAACATAGCTTTGTGTGCAACTATCACAAATATATCCTTAATATATCCTTAATTATGTTTTTCAAAAGCTACACCTTTTTTGTATGCAGTATATATGTGTTGCATATTGTCTGATCAATACATTTTACCATAACAGGTATATGTGTTAAATTTCTTCCCCATACCCAGAAATAGGCCTGCACCAAGAATTACTGGACATATATTGTTTAAAACGGGCTTTACATGTGGGCCTGGATCCATGTTCCATTCTGTTTCTGGAACATTACTTAGTTACTTACATCTTTGCATATTTGTTACATATTATAGCACATTACATCTAGGTGTAGATTCATTTGCACACTAATCAGTCCCAGCTACAAATCTCTAGCAAACTAATGGTTGGAGAGACAAAGATAAACACTCTGGGAGGTCCTGTTAATCACCAGGGCCTAATCCTGTGAACAGTTAAACATGCCAGAGATGTTTAAGCATTTAATTATGCAGCTTTGGCTTAAGCTACTTTTTGCTATGGTTCCTGCACTGTCTGTGTTCCAGCTCTATGCAAAAACAAGCAAACACTTTGAAATGAATGATATCACCCAAGTTCCAAACTTCTTGGCTAGGAGCATCCGCCCCGGTGACTGATAAAGCTCATTTTGAATCCTAATCAACCATTGGGCTTGGCTTTCTGGCTTAGATAATAAACAAACCTTAATGAGAATTGTTTTTGTTTCAACCCCAATGCATTTGTCACATCATCCTTTTCCACCCTTCTGTTATCTGGCTACTACAGCTGTAGTAGCCAGATAGCTGAAAATTCCTTTATTGGGTTGTTATGTCACTGAGCAGAGGGGACCCTTCTTCCATATTGTGGGGAAAGAGCTGCCAACCATTTTACTACAGTTTTACCTTGCAACAGCTAGTTGAAAAGGGTTGAGGATTGGAAGAGTAGCTTGAAACTTTCCTTCCTGAAGTTATCATTTGGCTAAAAACCAGGATCCTAAACCGAACTCTATGTTACTTTTCAATTTCTTAAGAAACAGCTAGTTTAGTCAACTTGTAAACTTGTAAAGTTATAAGTTTTAGAACTTAAAAAAAATCCTGAAAAATTGTAATATCATCATCATCATCATCATCATCATCATCATGGATGAAGGCCTCTTCTGCATGTTTCCAACCAATGTGGTCCTGAGTTTTCTTTTGCCAATTGAGCCCACAGTGTTTGCTGATGCCGTCAATCCATCTTGTTTTAGGTTTCTTTCATGGATACTTTTTATCAAGTAGAATCCATTCTATGATTGCTTTGGCCCACTTGCCATCAGTTCTTCTTGCTCTGTGACCTCTTCATTTCCATTTGAATTCTTTTACTCTTTTGATGATATCATATATTTTTCTTTGTTCTCTAATCCGCATGTAGGTTTTTCTATCTTGTCTTGTAATGCCGAGCATGTATCCTTTCAAAGGCACTTTGCACCACTCTTAGCATTTGTATCAATTGTGAGGTTAGTGTCCCTGTTTCACTGGCATATTTTAGAGAAGTTGTAATATAAATCATGGAAATTGATGAGATTTGGGTATAATACAAATATTGGTTTCAAGGTGTAGCTGTCACCACTGTGTTTCCATAGGGTTGTGTGGCTGGGTGGGATCTTGCAGAAATAATGTGATCCTTCCTAAGAACATATCCATTTTTTTTATCGTATTAACCATCCTAATGTAGAAATGTATCCTACAGCTATGAGATAGCATGAAGAAGAGTATAACCTCGGAAATGTCTGAATAAAATTCCTGACCTAATTAAAAAGGTGTTCTTTCACTAACTACATCAATCCAGATACTCTTCTTTGAGGTTTATGACAAAAGATGAACTGCATAAACAGATAATTTCAACAATTCACAAAGCTAAAGGGCAGAATAATGCCCTCCAAACTAGAATAAAAATTATCCCCAAACTTCCAGCTTTCTCCTTTTCCTTCTTCAGATCAGGATTGAGTAATTTCTAGCACCTTAGATGTTGTGGAGTTACAAGAGCCTAAGTCAGTATGGTCAATTGTGAAAGACTTATTGAACATAGTTTTGCAACACTTGGAAAACCACAAAATCTTGAACTTCAGAATCCTCAACTAAGTCCTATCACAATCAATATCATATTGCTTTCAAATGCAACCCCCCCCAAAAAAAGACCTGTTCTATTTTTCTCTGTCAGAACAGTGCCTAAAAAATAAATTTATGAATGCAGATTTTATGAAGAAATATATACAATGCACACATCAAAATACTATCCTGCAGAGAGACTGCAATTTGTTTTCTCTACAGGGAGCTGTATGTAGTGATGGACAAAATCAGTCTCACCCATATCATTTTGGCATGTAATCACTCAGAAATCTGTGCTGTTCCATCTATTTGTTAATTTATGTTCCTTAAAAAACTAAAAACAAAAAAGGCTCCCAATATATTTCAATGTATTATTTCCCAAAATGCACATTAGTGCAGTTTATGCTCAATTTAATAGATTGTGCAACATTTCCAGATAAAACAAATCCATTTTTTTTTACTATGCATGCTTGCAAAATTTGATCCCTACAAATACTAATATGGTAACACTTGATTTGTACCTCCTGCACAAAAGTGTAAATTAGCTATTGACTGGATTATGTTCAAAGATACTTCAGTGCCTAAAAATATTAAATCAATGAGTGATATATATATATGGCTTATTTTCATTGGTAGTTGGAAGCATTTCTTAAAAAAAATGCTCATCTGAGAGGTTCTGTATAAAACTCAGTGTATATTTAGGAATGCTGCTTTTTCAAAAATATATTGTGGCTAAGTTACATAGAAAAAATGAATTGTGGCAGATGCAGAGAAAAAATATGGATTGGATTTTTCTGCATTGCCTACAGATGTTTAAGATCCATATCCATTACTTCTTTGTTGTGACTAAAAATAACAGAAATTTGCACTGCAGTAATGTAGCCAGTTTGTTGCCATGTTCCAACAATAAAGGTTCTGTTTGGGACACAAAGAAAGGTTGTTGAGACATTCACAGCAGAGGTGATATTAAGCCAGTTGTGACAGGTTCTGGAGAACCGGTAGCAGAAACTTTGAGAATGGGGAGGGAATGGGGATTTTGCAGTATCCTTCCCCTGCCATGCCCACAAGGCCACGCCCACCAAACTGGTAGTAATTTTTTTTTAATCCCGCCACTGATTCAGAGGCCATGAGCTACATAGGCTTTTGTGTGTGTGTGTGAAGGGGTGTGTGTTTGAGCCAGTATTGACTCCTGGCCACTGTCTGAACGAGTCCCTACAATTTTCTTGATGAGGTGTTTCACAAATGGTTTGCAACTGCTTCCTTCTTAGGACAGAGAGAGAAGGATTTGCCCAAACTCACTCAGATGGCTTTCTGCCTAAAGGGGAACTAGAGCTTATGGTCTCCTGGTGTCTGGTCTCATGCCTTAAATACAACACCAAACTGAGTTTCTAACATGAAATTAGGGAGAAATAATTATTGGTAGAAACATTCATATGTATGTTATAGATAGTGTCAAAGCACCAATTTCACTTCACATTAAATTGAGCAACAAACGATCTAAAATAATAATTCCTAATCAGTAATGAAAAAATGAAGAGCCTAAAAATAATAATAACCTAATCTAGTGCATGAAATGCTTCAGTTTTAAAGCTTCCAATACATTTGAAGCCTTCCAGTTCCTACTTACCACCTTGTACTTCAGAAAGCAAGGAATAAATGTTCAAGTTTGTCAAGATCCTTCTGTATCTTAAGCCTGTCTTCGGGAGCGTTGGCTATTCTTCTTTCTCCCTGTTGCTTGTCACCTTCTTGCCACTTTCTCCCAGCAATGGACCAATTGTTTCCTTAATTTTTTTCTTGTTTTTAACATGTTGGAAGAAGCTTTTTTTATTTTTTTACTTTTGTGGTAAGCCTTTCTTCATTGTGAGCCTTAGCTTATAAAGTTTAAGAGAACTTAAAATGCTGAAAGTAACAGTAGACCCAGCCAAATCAGAAACAACAGATCATTCATGAAACAGTTCTTGTGGGATAGGAAGCCTTGAATGCTTTTTCCCATTACAAAGGGCTAAAAAGAAGCTTACTACAAAAAAATGAGGCTTCCTAAAGCAAGAACAGATGAACACTGTTTTTTTACTAGTTAGAGGAAGAGGTTGTAGAATATTAAACCTATAAATCTTGTAGCAAACTTAACATTTCATGGCCAAATAGGTGAGCTCATATCCCTTCTGGGGACAAGAAAAAAGAAGATTTTGCAGGAGTCTCCTCCTGCAAAATCCGCAAAAATATCTGCGTTCAATTCATTTAAGAAAGGAAAACATGAACTATTAGTATGTATCAGTTTCCTGCCCCAAGAATGAAGACTGTGGCAGAGCCTCCTGAATCACACCAGTTGTGAAAGCACTGCCAGATCATTTCATTTCCTGGATCCCTTGAGTTTCAATCAAGAATATGTGTGGTGTTGTTGTTTTAAGAAAGAATTTCCCCTAGTCACACCTGAGACAAATGTAAGGTGATTGCATAGACAATATTAGATTCCTATTTGAATAGGAAGGGTGGATTCTGGCTTCTTCTACTGCCGGTTTGCTCAGGGATGCACTTTGGGTGCCTGCATCCCAGCTGGCATGCCTCTTCCCGCTTCCCGCGTGGTGACCCCAGCGTTCCTCCCAACCAGCTCAGCTCCTGCGCAGCCACACCTCCCCAGAAGAGCAGCAGCAGCAGCAGCAGAGGGAAGAGCAGGAGTGACCGGCTGTCCACCGCAGCCTCTCCCACACGGGTGAGTTGGGTCCTCAGTGGCACCTCCCTGCATGAGGAGCTGTGCTCTCCTCCAGCCCTCCTGGGGCAGCTCGACTCCCCGCCAGCAGCTCTTCCTCCAGGATCCCGGCTGGAACTGTGAAAAGATTTGCACATGCTCCCGTTTCACCATCATGGGGGTATCATATGTGCTGTGTGAAAAAGTCCTTTTTCTCCTTTGTGATAAATCTTGTTCCAATCAATTTCATCGGATAATCCTCTGGTTCTGATGTTCTGAGAAGGATCTATCTTATTTCTCCATGCCTTTCTTGTTAGATACTCAGCCGTGGTCCCCTCAATTGCCCTTTTCCCCAATATAAAACAATCCAAATAGTCTAGTAGTTATTTGTGTGATTTATATAGCCACCCATCTCATCAAGTTGATTTCCTTTGCTCATAAGGAAAAGGTTTGAGCCTTTAATCATTTTGAATGTCCTCTTCTGATTTCTTTCCAGGTGGATTGCATCCTTTGATAAATGTGATGACCAGAACTGTTACTAATAGCACTATAGCCATAGCATTTAGACTTATATACCACTTCACAGTGCTTTATAGCCCTCTCTAAGTGATTTACAGAGTCAACATATTGCCCCCAACAATCTGGGCCCTCATTTTACCAACCTCAGAAGGAGGGAAGGTTGAGTCAACCTTGAGCCTGATGAGATTCAGTCTGTCAAATTGCAGGCAGCCGGCAGTCAGCAGAAGCAGCCTGCAGTATTGCACTCTAAACACTGTGCCACAGTGCCTCTTACAATTCTGAAAAAGAGAGTATAGCGAGGCTTCATTAGATTATTATTTTTCTTCCCATCAATGATATTATTATATGTTTATGGAGCATAGGGACACCGCTGTATTATCAATATACAACCTAAACTTCAAGTTATGCCTACACTAGGTCTGATAATAGTTTTATGGTATATCGATTTCTAATGTCTAAGAATTATTTCACTCACAATTTCCCTTTTCTCTTCTTAGTGAGACCCCGGAATTTATTATAAGAAAGAGGGAGAGATAACAGCATATATGAATGTTCAGCAGTTAAGCTCAATGTTATCTAGAGCTTAACTGCTTAACATTCAAGGATTTAATGTGTTAAACAAATAAAAAACATTTTCAAGCAAAGGAATGCATTGCAAGTGTCCAAGAGTTCTGAAATCATTATATTTCAGCTAAATTCTGAAGGAGAAAATTATTAATTTCATCTTTATAAAAGAAACTGTGATTTAAGTAATTTATTTGGCAGAAAGGCAGGAGATCAATCCAAGAAAGAGAGAGGAGAAACCATGTTCAAAGTTGGCCATATGGCAGAAAATGAAGACACACCACCTATTGAGAGAAACAAGAAGTTTGTTAGGATTGGCTTCTTTGTATCTGCAGGCTTCATGTGTAGGATTCCCAAGCCATGTGTCAACCCAGAAGCTGACCTGATCAAAGCCATCTTTGAAGCTTCAATGTTGCCACACTGGAGCTGAAGGATAGGGAGGGGTGATTTTAGATAGCTGGGATTTTGTAGTTAAAACAAAATACTTTCTCTTGGGAAACAAGGACATTTTCACATCTGGTCAGAGGAAGGCGGAGTGATGTCATCAGGCAACCAGACAGCACCATGATTGTACCATGTGACTGATTGTTTTGAGAAAATGACAAACTTTTACTTTTAATTAGGTGAAAACTGCAGGAAACTTCAGAGTTGGTTTCCACCAGATCTGTGCCAATATGATGTATCCAATAAAGTTATTCTTTGAGGAATCTACCTGCCTCGGAGTTTTGCTTTCTATGAGTCTATTACTTAGAACCCTGACATCCTCAGGGTCGACATCCTAAGATGTGTGATATTGCACATGGAGGATATTGATATCTCTTCCTCTCCCCAATTATTGCAATGTGACTGAATGCAGGTTTTTATTTAATTGACAATATTGAAAACTGATAACACAAACTTATTTTTTTCCACAGGCATTGTGTTTTCTCGGAAAGCAGAAATATATTGTTTGTTTGGTGGGGAATATTCAAACTATTCTTAATCCTGGAACATAGTAAGACAGCAGTCATGCCATCTCCCTTTGTTATATTGTGGGATACTCAGAGATTTTCTTTACTTTAGTTATGCTCACTCTAGCACTGCTTGAAATCTCCTGGGGTTTTAAGATACTTTGGTTACCTGCTGTGTCTTCTGTGTATACATAAGAAGAGTGACTGAGCATCGCAGAAATAAATACTAAATCCTATTCTGACTCTTTGATGCTTCTGAAATTTGAGTCAATTGAAGATTATAAAAATCTCTGCATGGCCAGTCTCGATTTTAATTTATCCATTAAGTTAAAGGCAAAGGGATTTGTTTGCAAAATGGTCATTTTTATTACTTATATAGAGTTTCCAATGTACATAATTCACATGCCCAGATTCGGGTAGCAGAGAGGCAAGCATGAAACTCCAATTGTGTAGCTGTTGTGCAGTGGCAAAAAGTGTATACACACAGCAAGACACATACTCCAGGCATCAGCCAAATCATGAGATCATGCTGTTCTTGACAAGCATTGTGTCATTAATATCACCCTAAAATGAAAGAGATTTTTGCAGAACCAGCAATACTATTGCAGTGTAAAGAGCAACATTTGTCAGTTGTTATGTTATCTATCATTAATGAGGCATTTTTTATTTATTTTTATTATGGTGGAAAAGACCACCACAACCTGATTGTCCATGGTGAGAAACAACAAAACAAACAAACAAATAATTTTAAAAACCACTGCAATATTTTGATATGGCTTTGATCATTATAGTTAAATCTACTATGTTGTTTTCATGCATAATCATTCTAGCACAGTGCTCCCCAAAGTGGGTGGTACCACCCCCTGGGGGCAGTGGGATGACTTAGGGGGGCGCTAAGAGGGAAGGGGGGCGGCAGAGGAGTGCTGGAGGTGTTCTGCTGTACTGTACTCCCGACTTGCCTATCTTAGCGCTCAGGCGCAGAAGGGAATGTGATGGGACCGAAAGCGAGAGTCCTTCCCCGCGCGGCTTGTGTGGAGGTGGTGGCTCAGTCTTGCCTCACCAGGAACCGGCGACTCCGCACCTTTGAGAAGGCTTGGATCTCGCACGCACCTTCAATGGGTGGAAGGGCTGGTTTCTTTTTCGTTGTGTGAGACTGGCAGTTAAAACTGCTCCTCCAGTTGTGGGGGCAGCGGCCGTGAACCCCTAAACATAGTGATGGAGTTGTCTTCCCTGCTTCTTGCTGGTTTTGCCACCTTCCTTCTCCATGGTCTGCTGTTATTTAACGAATGGGCATGTGGGTGAACAGCTTCACAAGAGCCGAAGGTCCTGTCCCACCCGACATGAGCGCACGGAGACCCTTGGCTGGTCTGTCAGACTGTGTAGAAACTGAGCTGCTGCCTCTGTAAAAAATTGCAGGGGAAGCTGAAATTTTGGAATGTGATTCTAAGATGAAGAGCGTCTACTCCTCTTGAGCTACTTTCTTATGTAAATAAGGATTGAACAGAGTACAAAAGAGGTTGTGGATTGTAATCCTTGCATGCTGGGGCAGGGCGTGATTTTGCAGCTATTTCATAGATGCACATTTTTTTTCTATAGTATTAGTATTGTTAATGGATTCTTTTAAAAATCATCTGGATTAATAAACAATCTTAATCTTGCCCACCACTGCAAATACTCCAGAAAATGAGTTTTAAATTAGTAATAATTTTTATAGCTGGCTGGCTGATCTGCTGAAAGAGGGAGGCAAGTTTTGTTCAGAATAGTTTGTGGAATTGAGTCAAGTGGTTCTTCAAGCATTGACACACCTAATAAAAGTAGCTTACAGTGCAGTTTAACATCATGTCCTGACATCCTTGTGTTTCCCCCCAAAATGAATTGTCATTGCCCTGGTCTCATTCCCAGTAATGAGGGAAAGTTCTTTAATCATTAGTTGTACTAGCTATAAAGTGGCATTTTTCCTCCTTTCCTATTGACTTTTGCTTGTCAGAAGGTCACAAAAGTTGAATAAGTTGCCAAGTGTCTGAATTTTCATCACATGGACATGGGGATGGTGCAACGGTTATAAGTGTGAAAAACAGTCATAACTCATTTCTTTCAGTGCCATTGTAACTTCATACTGTCACTAAACTAATAGTTGTAAGATAAGGACCACCTGTATTTCACAAATTGCTCTCTTCCTGCCTAACATTCCAAACTCTGCTATCTCTTTGCTCTCTGAAAAGCCTTTTTCCTCCTGCTGCAGACTACAGGTAGTCCTCAGATTATGACAATGAAGGCACAGAAGCAGTTCCAGTCACAGGGTGACCTGCTTTACAGCCATCATGTCAGGCTTCGTTATAGTCGTAATTTGAGGACTACCTGTATCTTCATTTCTAAGTGGGGTTTTCTGCAAATAAGGTTTTCTTTCTTTTTGTTCCATCCTTCATTTCTACCAGAAGTGGAAACCTCAAGGTTTGGGGATAAAAAGTCCACTGAGTCCCTGACTCAGTGATTAATACCTATAAGCTCCAGTATAAGATAATAAGCTCCATTGATATGCATCCCAAAACATTCAAAATGTGGTATACAGTCTAAGAGAACAGAGAACTGTTTGGGATTGTTTACATTCATATATCGTATCTGATCCTGTCCTGTAAAAATATAACAGGTGCATAAGTACTGCATGTAAAGTTTGGTTAATTTAAATCTTGTGGTTTGATTTGGTTGCCTCTTGGAATGGTGTGCAAATCCAATCAGCCTGGTTAGGTTTTGGTTCATTGTTTCATGCAAACGCAGAAAATAAGCTCACCGATCCTCTAGTTCAGGAATGCTGAATGAAGGTAAGCAAAAACATTGGATGCAATATGGGTCATTTTCAGCAGTTGGTACTCGTAAGTCTGACTATTAATACATGCAAGGTCCTGCATGCACAGATACACAAATGTGAGGTGTTGTTGTGCTTCTCCTTGGTTTGTCTGCAGAGAAGCTGCTGTTGTACATAATCACTTGGATGCTCCAGCCGAGCCTGTTATTTTTTTTTCCAAGTGTCCCTTGGAAGCACAGTTCTGCCTCTGTTTGTTATGCTGTACACCAATCAGTCAAATCAGCAGCAATGCTTCAATAACGAAAGCTGGGGATATTTGAGAAACTTCCCACCTGCAATCCCTCCAAAGCCTTATAATTAGCCTTTCACACACAGGTGTTTTATTCCTCCCATTCATGGCAACTGTGGGAAAATATGAAAATATGGAGAGAGAGAAAGTTTAATTGGCCTCAAAAAACGCATCTCTGGCAATAGGGAAAAACATTTGCATTAGAGACACATCAAGTTACAACTCCACACTATTTATAGATCTGGGGAACTGATGAGGTAGAAAGAGAAGAGTGGCAGAGATTTAACACCATTCATATTTATCCACGTAATTTGCAAAAGGGGAGTCAAAGCAAGGAGTGTCCTTGAAAGCTGCGCTGGCTTGGGAAATGATCAGTTGTTGGCATCCTATTTTTTTTCCTCTCAGAGGATGTTGAAGCAATTAATAAGTCATCCCTTCAAGGTAGGTCAGTTCTGAAAACACGCTGGAATAGGCTAGTGTAAGAGAATCTATGTTTTCTCCTCCCTCCCTCTTGTAACCCAGGGAGTCAAGGCGGATCCTGTTTGATGTTGTTTCTGATGGTTTTTTTTCACTTCTTGGGCTTAAAACATGTTTTTGTAATTATGAATGAGTAGTTTTTTCAAGGTCACTTTTGTATGATCTGTCTGTCTGTCTGTCTGTCTGTCTGTCTTTCTGTCTCTCTCTCTCTCTCTCTCTCTCACACACACACACACACACACTCAAAATGCAAGGGAATAAAAAGCAGAATCAAAACTACTAAGAACTAATAATAATAAATATTCCTTGGACAGCAAAGGTGAGTAACAAACGAATACAAATAATACCAGACATATCATTGCAAGACAAAAATCATAAAATAGCATCTCACTTATTTTGACCATGTCATGCGGGGGAATTCACTGGAGGAAGCAATTATGTTTGGAAGAGTTAGTGGTTGAAGGAAACCAGGCTGCCAAAGAACATGGTGGCTGGGTACCATCAAAGCTGAGACCAGCCGGGACATAGAACAACTCAAAGAAGTTTGGAAGATGTGGAAAGACCTGGCCCATAGACTCACCAAGAGTCAGACATGACTGAGCATCATCATCCTCAATAAATATATTAAAATGATACTCCTAAGAAATAGTCTGTTACTGTAAAGAAACTTTCAGCTAAAGGCTTAAACATCATGTTTATATATGATCCAGAGATAATACAATGCAACCAACTTGCAGTGCTGAATGATGTCACTTTGTTGTTTCCACTTTAGGAAGAATGTCATTAAAGCAACTAACTTTAATATTTTTCCCTACTATCATCTATCATTAACTTTGGTCTTAGCTAAAAGATCTAGTTTAGGAAATTAGTATGAGTGCATACATTTACTGAATTACCAAAAAGTATGCTACATATATAACTATGCAAGATATAACTTACATTCTCTTCTTGTAATTAAAGACAAAAGATATTAAAATGGGAATTACGATAACTCTTGTACTCCACCACCTTCCAGAATAATTAAATGGTGGGGGCCATTTGGACTTTGATGGGTAAAGAACCCAGAGTACATGGCAGTCATAAAGGAAACTTCCTAAAGAATCTCTATCCATCTAACATCTCAAGGAGGAAGGACCCAAAGCAATGTTTCATTGCATAAGCAGATAGATATTTGAGAAGATAATTTGGATCCAAAACATGTGATTTCAAAATCAGCATTTTGAATTTCATTCAAAAGCAAACTGGCAGAAAATGCAGAACCTGGACTATAGGTGTAGAGCTATTTAAAGGTGTTTCATTTCTAACATATGAGCTGTCATATTCTACATCAGGTGAAGTTTCCAGCTTGTCAACCAATCAGCCAATCAAAAACAATTGTATCAGTCAATCACTTTTTACAATCAAAGAGAAACACTCGGGTAATCTTCTAAGGAAAATTAAGTCATGATATATAGCAAATGCATAACAAAGTATAAATTTTTTTAAGTTCCTGGACCATATAAAAGTAAATTTAAGTTGACACTTTTTCTTATATGTGTGATAGTTCATTTTGGCAATTTAAGTTGCACATGGTTTCTGTGAGCTAATATAAATTTAGGCTTAGTCCTTCAAAAGCAAGCAGAGATAAAGATATGTATGCAGATATAAAGCCTTGTTTTTAATTGCTCTGAAGGCAAGCATTAGAAATATATTAGCAGAGCTGACGATTGCTTATATTTTATTGACTGTACACATTTGGTTGTTTTGTGTATTACAATTTTTGTCTCCTGAACTTTCTTCTCCAACCCCTTGATCATCTTCATGTTCAATAAAAAGAATTGGGAGGATAATAGATTTTTTTTTTAGAATCAAAGAGTTTACTTATGGATAGAAACCTTGTTACAACTTAATTTATTTTGCAGAAATAAGTTCTAACGGCTTCAAATGAGTCAGATTCTCTATCAATTAAGATTATTGAATTTTGAAGAACGGTACAGACTTCCTTCTTTTTGAAAGCATGGGAGATTGTCAATACTGTGCAAATATAAATGTATATTTTTCATATTAGAATAAACAAGGTATACTAAATTTGTTTTGTATGTCAAGCACAATGGGTCCTCTTGAAGTCCTTTAAAAACATTTGAGAATGGTTTGGTGTTAGAAATCTTGGTGGTACAGAATTCAGATTAAATCTATTTTAGCAGGTCATTAAGAATTTACTATGAAAAGTGCATGCACAACATTCCACTTTAAGAAAGTTATTCTATACAAATTATAACTTTATGTTTTCAGAATATTAATAAATTAGAATATCTTCTGAACCCTGGCATCAAGGCCTCTTAATCAAGCCTATCAATTAATATTTCTGATAATTTGTAAAATTTATTACCTTTTTTCTTCCTCATAATAAATCCAATTGTTTATTTATTGTCCGTATTTCCTAAAACACATATTTATGCAATACACAAAATAGACTGAATTCCTGTTGTTAATTGCTAGGTTTGTTCTGAAATCTTGGAAAACATCTTTCATTGGATTAGCAGTCTTAAAAGTATAGGAAATAACTCTGACTGAAAATCTAAAGCAACAGCTTTGATAACCTGGAATGATAAATATTTAGATGTAGAAATGTTTTTCATAATAGATTACTTTTGAGCAAGTGTTCTAGAGATAAATATTAAATGAGACTGCCTAATGTGCTTTTTCTTAAGATTGCATAGGCATATATTTTCTCTCTCTCTCTCTTGTGTTCTACCTTTCGATCTTTCCTGATGTATTAAGCCTGGTAAATATTTCAGATTAGATAGGAAGAGAGACTTCAGAATGCACGTATGAACACAACAGCTTTCTGAAGCTCTTAAAACAGTCATATATTTTCCAGTATCATGCGAATACATATATAAATGCATATACTATGATAATAGGGTGCAGGTAATGCCATGTACATTATGATAACATCAGGAAAATTATATAAACTATATAATTTACATAATTTATGTGATTACATGTTGACCCAGACATGTCATTGTGGTTTCTACTTGATGTCTATGACACATATTCACAATTGTGTACAGAAGCACACCAGTACACACAGAGACAGATGGTATATCTCTATATTTTCAGTTATCTTTCCCATATGCTGTTAGTTTTGTTTCTAGTCATTTCTTTAAACTAACTTTTTATTTTTGGTTCTTAAATAAACACATACAAAATAATAATCATAAGCCAGATCATTCTAAATTTTGTAATTAGATATTAAGCAATACTTAAAGATCTTTTTTAACAAACCCTGAGACTGAATAGAATGGAACTTTAGCTATGCTGTCTGCTGAAAAGAGCTCATTAAGAACATGCCAACAGTTAGAAAGGGTCCAACAACTTATTTTATGAAGTTGGAAAGTTGCAGTGAATCACTGGTCACTAAGATTACAGTGACTGAAGATGAGTATATATTTCACCATTGAGAATTAATAGTATAATAATAGAAGTAGGAATATAGAAGACTTTTGGATAACCCCTTGTCTGGAAACTGTTGATCACATACTCAGCTGCTGTAAAAAAATCATGCAGACTGATTATAAATTGCAGCACAATACAGTAGCACAAATGATCCACTAGAATTTGTGCAAAAATTATAATATTGAAACAGCAACAAACTGGTGGGAACATCAGCCTGAAAAAGTCACCGAAAATCAGATGGTCAAGATCTTGTGGGATTTCCGTATACAAACAGACAAAATACTGGCACATAATACACCAGACATCACGCTGGTTGAGAAAAATAAGGCTACAATCATAGACTTCGCAATACCAGGTGATAGCAGGGTTGACGAGAAGGAACATGAAAAAATCGCGAAATTCCAGGACTTAAAAATTGAAATTCAACGACTATGGCACAAACCAGCAGTGGTAATTCCAGTGGTAATTGGCACACTGAGTGCTATTCCAAAAGCACTGGAATTACATTTTAAACAGTTAGAAATTGACAAAATCACCATCAGCCAAATGCAAAAAGCCGCACTGCTTGGATCTGCACGCATATTACGAAAATACGTTACGACGTCCTAGGCCCCTGGGTGGGGCCCGACTAGTAACCAATGCCAAATCCGGCGAAACAACTGGCCGCTGTGATACAATTGTATAATAATAAACATGAACAACCTTTTACTGTATTGCCGTACCCCTTAAAGATAGTTGTTCCAGATTCAGGACCATGGAGAGTACCATTGTGAAGCTGTACTGTAAGGATTGAAACTAATGGAGGGGTTTTTTTTAGTCAAGTCAAAATGATATCACAAAAACGTCAACCTCCCCAGTTGTCCTGTACCCCATTTTACCAAGACTAGGAACTACAGTTAAATTGAAGATTTAGGACAATTGGTCCTGATATTGTTTGAGAATTCATTTTCTTCCTTAGTAATTTATCTGAAAGTACTAATTCTGAGAATATTTCACTTAAAGTAAACACTGGGAGGGCGGGGACCTTTATAAAGTCCAAGCCTATGGCTCCCTGTACTTTTGCCTTTTCTGAGATTATTCAGTACATTCAAAAAAGAAAGGCAGAGAATCCCACACTTACAACAGGCAATTTTTTTTTTAAAAAAAAAGCTCATTAAACAAAAGAGAATGTCATCTGCAATGTAAAATTAATTACATTTCTTTCCTATTATGACTGTTCAGACAGAATCTCAGTTGTGCCATGTGGGCAAATAAACTACTGGGAGCAGTCTGTAAAGCGTATTTTTAAAAAAATATTCTCAAACAATTGTCCTATGTAAATATTCTATTTGAAAACACATGGTTAATTCTGATGTTTATCCTGCTGTGCATTATTTGACACGCCTGACTTTAACAGCCTGATGGTTGATTTAAGGCAGCTATTTGATTGAGATAAATAATGAACTCTCCACTATCCATTAATAATGACAATGAATACAGAAAATTAATATTGAGCCAAAATAAGTATGTTAAATACCCTCCATTATTGCTGAAAAAAATATTTAGACAAGAATAAAGGTGATGGAAGTAATAATTTCCTCAAAATTTTAATTTCATAGGTTTAGAATACAGCTTTACCTACATAGTAATGTTGCATTGCATTAAAAGTTGAGCATCAATTTATTTAAAACCAGATTCTGCTCATTTGTGATGTCTGTTTAAATTGACCAAATCAATTTTGCAAAATTCTGAGCTTTTGTTTCTATTGTTGATAGCATTAACTGAAAGGATTTTTCAACTATTGCTGAACATAGGTTATATAATTCCTTATTTTTGGGGGAGGGATTAAACAAAATACTCAAAGTTTGATCAATATGCATGTAGCAACATTTTAAAGTTAACACACACCAAAAAACAACAACAACAACAACAAATAAGCACAAATAAAATAAAAGCTTGTGAATACCAGATGACTTATCTGGCAAGATTCTTGCATCATTACCATGCTACACTAATTTGTTAAATTATGAAAGGTTTGGGAAGAGGAGGGAAAGAATGTGAAGAAGTTAAGATCAACAAGATCATAAAACTCATTGACAGAGTTGAAAATGTAGAAAAATGAGTGTTTCCCCAACAAGCTGAGCTATTTAATTTGGCTTTTCAGAATAGATTTCTTTATGTGAGGCTGTTACTAGCCTAAGCAGTTTTTTAAAAAGCACTAGACAAACTCATGGAGAACAGATTTATGAATTATACCCATAATAAGTCAAAGGGAGCCTTCATTTTCTGAGAAAGCAACCTTCTGAACAAAGAAGCATAGGGAAAGAACTGCAATCTTTTGCCCTATTCGGAGAGCACCTGGTTGGCTATTGCTGGAAGCAGAAGGCCAAGCAAGGCAAGTCCTTGAAATGTCAGTAAGGAACTTCGAAATGTTCCTTCTTCCGCGTTTGCTTTTATGCATGAGTTGCTTTTCTCATTTATTTTCTTAGGACTCACCTATCAACATAGCTGGTGAACCAGGATTTTGTACAGATCTTGTCATCTCCCCCGGTTCTGTTTCTTAATTCTTTTATCACTTTATAAACTTTTTTCAAGAGTCTGATCATTACCGTGACGTTTATTAAACTCCAAAACCCCCACTTATTTTTCTCTTCATATCTTGTATCTTCTTTATGTCTTCCTGCGTATGACACCTGAATGTATTTGGAAATCCCTTTCAAATGATTTTCGGGAGATAATGTGCTCAGTTCAATTTCAAGTTCACCTGTAAGAGTTGTAAGAGAGGAAAAGACAGCACAAAGAGGAGATAAAACAGGTACAAGAAAATAAGGGGTAAATTTTTGCCTTGTCCCAATAGGGACGAAGGGGAAGACTACAAAAGGAGCTGCACATATTGGAAACAGAGTGGTGGATGGAGACAAAGAAAATAACAGAAATGGAGTTTGTCAAGGTGTTTCTCGTGCTCTATATATGCAGTATATTATTCAACTGTAATAACTGCAATAACTCTATAAAGGAAATCAGTAGGGTTTCATATTGTAACTTGAAATGGTTTTTTTTAAAAAAAGAGGGGTCCCATCGCACATGTTGTGTGAGCTCTAGTTCAAGAACATTGCAAAAGAGAGCTGGTTTAGTTTAGGTACAAAACTAAACATGGTGTTCCAAATCCATTGCAAGTGGAATAGCCTTGAGTACTTTGTACTGTACTCTTCAGTTTGGTATGAAACTGTTTTGCCTCTTGCAACTGGAGTATTTCCTTCTAAATTTCCCTCTGTGGGCCTGTAGAGCAGGAAGAATTAGTCATGTTACTGTTTCTATTGGCTTAGACTGGAAAGAAAGATCAGGGGAGAGAAAGAAGAGGGACTTCGAGGAAGACAAGGCACCGTGAGGGACCTATTCTGGATGTGACTATTCTTCCACTCCTTGGGTCATTGCCTAATTTCCTCTGTCTCCGCTGATGCTTTTGTTCAGATTTCCTATGGGGAATTTATTTCCATCTGAGTCAGTGGCCTATCAAAGAAAAACAAACATATACAATTGCTTTGATTGGCCTGTTGAGATGCATTTTGGCCATCCTGCTATCTCCTACTCATTTTGGAAATCAGGATCCTTTATAAATATAGCAAGTCTTCATCTTTAAAGACTCAGGCTCCAATCAAAAGAATATTTAAAAGTGCACACACATGCCTAAGCTTAGCAAGCCACAAATGTCGTTTCCCTCCACCTCACAAAAAAATTGTTTTTTCTGTACTAATGGCTTGCTTTGGTTTGATTGACTACTTGAATATTGGCTCTTTCATGGTTTTTCATTTTGAGTGCATTTGCAAAAGCTAAACGTTTCTTGGCTTTCCCAAGTTTTTTTAAAATGTTTTTTGTATTCACTCTGTTTTATTTCTGAGATTTCATACTGCACTGAAAAATTGGAAAAGACACTGTGCTGCTTGAAAAACAAAGTTCAGTGCTGGTGATAGGTGGCCACAAATGTACTTTAGTCCTGCTTTATGAATTTCTGATGCAGCAGCGCACAGTGGATTTCACTGGAAAGACATATAGGATCTGAGGCAGTGTGTGTTTATCACACACTTATTCTTATGTTCTAGTGCCACCGAGGAGGCAAATATAATTGCTTATAAATGGAATTGAGACAATGCCTAGAACTGTGAGATGGGCAGCAAATAAATTTAGTAATAATTAAAAATATTTAGAATAAATGTCTATGAAGATTCTCAGTGATCCAGGTAATTTTTGCTTTTTCAAAAGGCAAGTGGGCTTTGTTTTTCCTTGAAGACATTTCTCTTCCCATCCAAGAAGCTTCAGAACTGAAGAAGCTTCTTGGATGAGAAGCGAAGGACTTTTAAGCAAAAAGGGTTGCTGAAAAATAATTAAGTTGTGGTTTCTGGGCAGGGGTCTCTCCTTGGCAGCAGCTTTTCCTCCCTTGCTCTCTTCCTTCTTTTTCAACAAACAGTTTCAGGCTCTCCTCCCCCAGGGAAAAATAAAATAAAATGTGGGTGAGCCATGTCTGCAAATGAACCTTTACAGGTGTGTATGGAAGCTCATGTACTTGAATTTCTTCAATATGCAGCATGTGGGCCACATACAGCCTGTTAAGCACCTTTTGCAACCCATTGGAGTGTCTTAAAACATAAATAAATCCACTACCACACAGAAGCATTGCTGAGTGACTTTAAGTCTCATCACTGCTGTTAGAGATCCACTGGCCAGCACACAATCACTATGTGCTGGGAATTCCTTTATAGTTGGGGAGGATGGGACTCTTTTCCCTCTGCGAGGTGGGCAGGCCTGGTTTAGCTAGAATCACTATAGATTGAGAAGCTTATTTTAAAACATTAACTTTGTGTTAATGGACCGACTAGAATTCATTCTCTGCCGGGATATTTTCCTGGATACCCTAAAGAAGGTAATTGACTTAAAAGATGATTAGAGACATTAAGATTTCTATATTCCTATTATGATTATTATTGCTGCTGTTGTTGTTTTAAAAAGAGACTTATAGACCCACAGAAATCACAGGTGTCAGGGGGCGAGTAGCAGCATCAAATGATAAAATCAGCACCGTAATAGTACAACACGAACTGCCTTTTTCTATGTGCATTGTTATATCTCTCATACATATATAAAAGGGGTGATTCTTGAATCACAACAATGCAACAATGGCTTGTGCAGGAATTCTGAGAGCTGAAGTCCGCAAGTCATAAAAGAACCATCATTCCCAACCTTGCTTTAATGTATCATAACCAGGGGTGGTATTTACTTATCTTCTGTACCAGTTCGCAAATGTGAGTGTGCGCTTAGCCTAAATGCCATAGAGCCGGGGTGGGTAATTGGGGCCACCCACAATTCCTGCTACCGGTTCTGGCAAACCAGTCTGAACCAGTAGAATACCACCTCTGATCATAACCCAAGGGCAAATGTAGAGTACATTTATACATGAATTCAAAGAAGGCAGTATAAGATAGAGATGAACCAAAAAAAAAAAAGAATCAAATTTGCTGATTTATATAAAAGCTGACATCCTGGTAGCATTTACATGTTTCTATCCTAACTTTTTGATTCTAGATAAAAAATAAAGGAGAATAGGCTGTTTCCTACTATATCCTATGGATGAAATAATCAAAGCCCTGATGAAAGTTATGAATATTTATTAATTCAAAATTCAGTTTTATCACATCAAAATTGGCTCAAAACGTTTTAACATTTTAAGCAGGGTGTTCTGTTTTCAACTATAAACAATTTACATTTTCCATTTTTGAAACACCTCTAGAAATTAGCATTATCATCAACTAAGGAAAACTAAATCAGAAATGGAACCTAACTTGCCTAAGGACAGCTAATATACTAAATAAAAAAGAATATACATTAAAGTACATTAATTTATACAACATATAAGGATGGCAACATGTTACCATTAGATCAATCAGTTTGTTTAATAATCAGTAAGCATGTTGAAGAATAGATTGATTATTCAGCCATCTTAGAGTTGTTGCCAGAATGACTGCTAATATTTTTGGGATCTAAGTAAACTTTTTAGCAGTCACAATTTGGCAACTTCAGCAGTGATATTAAATGAAGAACCGAGATAAAAAGAAGAATAATGTAGTCCCCATACTCTTAGCACGGACAGAAATAGGAATCTTGACCACTTCAGAGAGAATGTAAGCCTCTTACTTTCTAACCATCTTTCCTATTGATGTGTGCAAATAAAGGTGATATAACACCCAATCTATTAATTGACGCTGATGGAGACTATATATAAAAGAAGAAAAAATGATGCCATTTTTGGTTTGTATGGTTATTTTGTCCTGAGGAACCTAAAAGATCTTTAGTCCACAAGTATAAAGGATGATGATAAGTACAGAATTTAAGTCACACACTGAACAGGTACTCTAAGAAACCAGCAGAAGTTAACACCAAGTTATTATACTTTCTAAGCCTGAGCTCAGATTCTAAAATCTGCCCATGAAGATTGTCCAGTGTAAATAGGTGAAAGATCATTCGTTCAATAGTTGCTTGAATTAAAAAAAGGAAGAATTTTGTGGTTGCTGTTAAATAAACTTTCAATTAGATGAAATTATATATTTATTTAATTTGAAAGTAAACCTATAGTATAAAGGAAAAAAATCATACACTGTACTGTATGCCCTTAAATACCCCATGTTATAAAATTCAATTCCTGATTATGCATTAAAAGCATTATATTTTTGTGAGTTAAAGAACAACTTAACCAAGAAACAATCTTTATGCAGCCAGATAGCAATAGCACTCAGACTAACACAACACTTCATGGTGCTTTACAGCCCTCTCTAGGCAGTTTACAGAATCAGCACATTGCCCCCAACAATCGGCCAACGCTGGAAAGATGGAAGGCTGAGTCAACCTTGAGCCAGTCAGGATCGAACTGCTGACAGTCAGCTGCTTAGCCTTTTCATTGTTTTTGGCAGGGAACATGAGCAGGGTCACAGTGACATAAGCAAAGAAGATAGGACTGGAAACTAGGCACTTTTATTTCATCTTCAAAGGCATTGGGGAGGTTAAGGAACAAAATAGTTGCCTTTAGTCTTCTTTACTTTGTTTCTTTCTCAAAATAAATGCTAACCAGAATCAAAATGTCCATATCTAAAGTGTTCTCCTGGCTTTAAAATTGGGGTTAGCAAGCCATATGCCCATCACAGCTAAGAAAAGAGTTCTCTCTTTTATTGAATAAATAGAGACCTAAAATATTTACTTTGCCAACACAGATAGCTAGATAAATTTTGTTTCCTCTCTCTGAAATGTTGGCTTGCTCATCAAAACAGCCACTTAAAGATTTCATTTCTCCCTTGGTCTTTGCACAGTCAGTGCTTCCTGGGGTTTGTTCCAGTCTTCATTAAGCCCGCTTAATTTAATTCTCTGGCTAAGGCTAAAAGGAACATAAGGAAGAAAGGCAACTGTAATGATGACATCAACTAACATCCTTCACTTACTCCGACAGTCCTCAGCAGGCCTGTTTCTGAATCATCCCTTCCAGGCATGAGAAATGGCAGATGATGCACTGAACACCGTGGCATCATTTGCTTCCTTAAACATTTCGTTTGGTGCTTCTGGCATGAACAATTGTGGAAATTTTACATTATCTGAACTGCAACCTTCCCTTTGATAACATAATTTCATTGAAGACCATGCAGGGTTTAGATAAGCTCTCCCTTCATCGCTGTTTCTGAGAAGTTCATTGTTCACTGCAGACAGAAGTACAGTTAAAAATAGACTTCCTCTAAGAAACCTATTTGTTTAAGATTTCTGGTTCATTTTTGAAGTCCTGTTAGGATAAATAAAGATAAGCACTGAAAAATACGTTGAATTCATATTTGTATAGAACTAAGCCCTGCATTTTCTGAAAGATGAAAGTACAAATAGAAACAGTGCAGTCTTTTCAACAAATGCAGGTTCCTAAAGTTCATTTCTGTAATGGCAGATTCCGATCTCTTGCCAAAACATCAATCGTGCTTTTCCCCCTTCCCAGTTCCACCACAGCTCTAGATTAATTAAACATAATACATCAAACCATTCCATTGCAAAGGTCTCTAGGGGGAGGCAGTAGGGAATAGCAAGAGCATGGTGAATGAAACCATGAGTCCTCTAATCTCAGGGTTTCTAGAGACACATTCCGATTCATTGGTGCTTCAGGCTGATTGGGATTTTGGTTTTCCTTCTTTCTTCCTAAGTATTAAATCTTTTTTTAAAACCTTATCTTTTCTATTAGGACTGCTTCTATGGTTTTGCCTCTGGCAAACAGGAAGCGGATGAATTGCATAGAACCCAGGCAAAGGATGTAGCCTTAACAAAAATAAAAATGTTCCAAATAATGCAGCCTTGCAAAACCAGATTAGTGACCAAAGCTCAGAACATTACAAAGGGAGCTTTAGAGTGTTTAGGGAAGCCTAAAATGCTCCATGCTTTTTTTCACACGACTCCTTAGCATTATTCTTCCGTTTGCAGAGAAATTGCACTGGACCCTGAAAGTCTTAATCATTAAAAGAAAAACATGATGAAGAAATGCTTAGCTGGTCTGCCCTGATTTGGGTTGGCAGGGTAATGTTAATACTCTCCCCAGCTAGTTTTTCACCAGCCAGATAAACTGTGTAACAAGCTTTGCATAACAAAATAGGACCTAAAACTCAATTAAATGTCCTGGCGGCAGGAGGATTTACCAGTTCTATTTTTTTCCCCTCTGAAAGTTCACTCGCTATCTTTTGGTTTGATTTCATAAATGGCTCTATGTCTTCTGAAGAAATTAACTCAATTAATGCATGCCCTTAAATGTGTGTGCTGAGATAAAATAAAGGCAGAAAAGGTCATCATCAGGTGGGAGGCCCTGGCTGAGAGTTACTTCCAAATATTGCATGACAATATTTTTTCCTCTCAAATGCGGAAGTGGAATATTGATTAACCAGAGACTGGATTGCCTTGGAAAAAAAACCCTTACTGTATTCTTGCACCGTGAGGGAGCAACACAAACATTTGGTTGAAAGATTTTTTTTTAAAATACCAACTTGAACAAATATTATGACCTCTTATTTCTTCCTGAATGATATTGCAGTCAAAGGCATGTAGCTTGTAGGTGTACAAATAACAGAAATAATAAAACACATGTGACCTTCCCGGCATTAGTGACTTTTCCTAGAATTAGAACATGGAGCATTGGTGTAAGACCCTAGACTCCATTAAAAATAGTGTACATCATGTACTTCCTTTCTGTATGTAGCAACCTTTGTGTGGGGGAGGAGGGTGCCCTCAAGTCATTCCTGAGTCCTGGTGACTGCCTAGGCTAATCCCTGCAGTTTTCTTAGAAAGATTGAACAAGAGATTGACCACTGCCTATTCCCCAGGGTTGAGAGAGACTGATTGACTCAAGGTCACCCAGCTGGCTTTTCTGCCTAAGGCGGGACTAGGATTCATTGTATCCCAGTTTCTAGTTTGGCATTTTAACTACCACATGGAGCTCATTATCAGGCAGTGATTGTGTGTAAGAAAAAAAAACATGTACAAAATTTGTCTCTCGCCAAAAATGTTGTAGACCCTGTCAACAAATTGTTGCACTGATGTAGCATCTTGTTCTCCTTGGAGGAAAGTAGAATGTAAATATAATAAAAGACTCCAGAATGGCAAAATTTTGGGGGGAATTCCAGTAAAGACATTTTTAGAAGCATCGCTTCAGATGAGGCATGAGCCAGAAACTATAAAAAATATGGTTTATATGCAAAGAGAAGAAAATCTATCCAGATTTCTGCAGTAATAGAAGCAGGACTGTGTTTTCAAACCTCAAATTCTTGAAATGTTCACTTCCCGTTTCTTGTGGAATGAATGAATGAATGAATGAATGAATGAATGAATGAATGAATCTATCTATCTATCTATCTATCTATCTATCTATCTATCTATCTATCTATCTATCTATCTATCTATCTATCTATCTATTTATCTATCTATCTATCCATCCATCCATCTATCTATCTTCTATTGTATACTTATTTTATATGTATCGCCAATTTACAAAATGTGATTCTGGGGGATATGTAATAAAAACGCAAACAAAGTGAACAATATTTTTAAAAATCCAAATCCAAATTAAAATATTATTATTGTTAAAAGTTAAAAGACCAAGAGAGAACATTAGAAGTTACAAACAATAGTCACCTCAAAATTCATTACAGAATAAAAGACCAAAATGCAGAAAGAGAGGATAAGAAATGGAAAAAGCTTTTGATTTCCTTTACAGAGAATACAAGTATGATTGCAAAGTTATTTCTTACTCTGATTCCCCCAAAAGCTCATTTTTTCTGTTATATTTTTCTAATCATTGAAACAAGTCCTAAGTACATTTGTTTTCTAACCAAAGAAGTCAATGTCCACAAGTTCTATGAAGTTCATCAACCATTCCTCTATTGTGAGTTGTGTTAAATATTTCCACTTTTGAACATTTGCTGCAATTGTCATATATAAAAGTATAGTTCCATTTTTTTTCTAGCTGTCTATCCATTAATCCCAAAAGACAGGTTTCTGATTTTTATTGTACATTAATTTTCAAAATATTTTGAATTACTGTATTTGCATTTAGAATTTTGTTTGGCTTTTATACACATTCACCAAATAGGATAAAATGTCCCTTTATGTTTTTCGCAACCCTTTAATACAGTTCCTCATGTTGTGGTGACCCCCAACCATAAAATTGGTGTCTCAGTTCCTAAGACCATCAAAAATATATGTTTTCCGATGGTTTTAGGCGACCCCTGTGAAAAGGTCGTTCGACCCCCCAAAGGGGTCCCGACCCACAGGTTGAGAACACTGATATACAGGGTTTTGTGCTTGAGCAGGGGTTGAACTAAAAGGCCTCCATGGTCCTTTCCAACTCTGTTATTCTTAAAATAGAAGCATTTAAATCAATGAAATTGTAAATAGTCATTAAGTAAACCTGCTAATTTATATGGGGCTATTCAAAGACACAACTCCTTATTTGTCATCCACATAATATTAATTGGGATAGACCTGTTTTAAGACCAGTGACATAAAGGAAGTTTGAACTTATGAATTCAGATGAGATCATTAAAAAAATCTGTAAAATGGTAATATACAAAATTCAAAGCTACAAACCGATGCAGAAATATAAAAACTATAAAAATTCCTGCTAATATTTTGTTGGAGCACAACAGTTCCATTTAAATGAAGACTAGTTCAACTAAATAAGGACAGATTTTTTCCACATGACTTTTTAGAAATATACTGAACCTCTACCCCAGAGTCCAGGTTGGTTTTGAATGTGGAAGATAGACATAAGATTAAAATTGTCTCTTATCTTGAGAATGGCTGCCTTGCGGTCAAATCCTTTAATTGCCCTAAAGGACATATCTGGAAAAGCTGTATGTTCCACTTTCTGTATTTATTTATCTATTTATCTATCTATTTATTAAATTAATATGCCAGCCATGTACCTGTTAAAATTACTCTAAAATAATAGTTGGAGGGGATGGGGAAGGGGAGACACAGTCGAAGGGTATCTGGAGATGCTCTTGAGATATACTAAATTCAACATCAGCAAAGGCAACCAGCTGTTAGCAAGATGGCAGACAGCTTTTAAAAAACCTAATAGATGACTTTTCTTCACTACATTCTTTCAGAAATGCGGTTACTATCTTTCTAGAGATGTGTTATCAGGTGAAACAATGCTGTTGACGTATCAACCATATGAAGTAATGTGTCAGGGAAGTATCAGAAAACAAACATGTTTTGAGTGATAAATTCATTGAACACATTCACATGAAGAGCTCTCGAGAAAAAAAAGAGAGATGAGCATTTAAAAACAACTACAGAACACAGTTTCCATAGCAACCATCATTTCAAAATATTGTTTACAGAATGTATTCTCGAGCAGATAAATCTTTCTCATTAAGACAAGAGACTGAACTGAAAGTGCAAATAAGGTTACTGATTCTGCTAGCAAATATTTATATCATTATCTATCCATATCTGGACAAACATCGTGTCAAATAAACAAAAGAAAACAATGAATCCTAGGAAATTAAGAGAACAGCTGGGACTCTGACACTCTTTCTGCCTCTCTTTCTCTTTCCCTTTCTCTCTCTCACATCTGCACACACACAAAATCAATTCCTCAATAAAAGCCAAGTTGTAGGGAGCAAATTACTGTCAAATCTCTGAATTTCAGTAGGTCATAATGCCAATTATGCAAGAGGACATGACATTATGTCCATTCATCTCTATAGTAACGTCAATTACATCCCAAAATAAATATCAATTCCTTTTGAACAAGTTATAGAAAACAGATTTTGCAATTCTTCCCAAATACTTAAAATATCTCTGCTCTGGTTTAAATGACTGGGAAGGAAGAATGAAGAATGAAGGAAGCGTAGAATGGAGCAATCAACAACATTCTAACTCGACTGCCCAATTGGGATATTTTCCGTATGGATGCAATGTGATTCTCGGAAAAGTATTCTAAGGGGGAACAATATGTAGCCAATTCCATTTTCAGACACTTAAGAATAAAGAAAGTCTATCTTTATAGACTCAGAGTTAAAATAAACATTTACAGATTCATCAATATTCTTTATATTTATGTTATAAGTAAAGGAATTGTTGACCAAATTGCACAGAAAATACCAAGGGACTATAAAGCTGCATAGAATCATGTAAAAAGGGAAATGGGCAGCTATATAAATTGAATAAATCAATAAATCAGAGAGTAACATATACTTCATATGGACCAGTTACCTGAGTCATTTAATAGGAAAGGTTTCTTTCTGGAACCAGAACAAATGGTTTAGTATAGACCTGTGATAGGGAACCTATGGCTCACGTGCCAGAAGTGGCAAGCAAAACCCTTTCTGTGGGCACATGTGCCGCTGACAGCTGCTCTTCTGGGTTCTGGAATGCATGGTTCCAGCTGGTCTTTGCGAGTGCCAGAGTGCCGGAAAACGACCTGACGATTGTCCAACAAATGGCCAAAAAACCTGCCTGAAATCAGCCTGAAAAACACCCTGGAAAAGGACAGAAAATGGCCTGAAAATGCCCCCCAAAATGGCCAGAAAACAACCATGCAGGCACCAGCCAGCTGGTCTTCAGGGTTCTGGTGCCCCGGCACAAGCACAGGCGCACATGCACACATATTCTGGTTTGGGCCCTCAGTGCTGAAAAGATTTGCCATCACTGGTGTAGAAAGCTCTAGGCTCCTCCCCAATTTCTGGTAATATACCAGAGGCCTCGAAGTTTGAAGTTTCTACATCAACCAATCCACCCATCCATCCATCCATCCATCCATCCATCCTATTTATTTGGTCAATGGCCAGTGAAAACCTGAAAGACCAGGAACAGAGTGAAGCAAATGGATACAATAATAAACTTACAACTAGCAGTAGTTCTGCACATTATCTTAGCTGTTCCCAGCCCTTCACTCTTATGGACAGGATATATTGGAGTCACTGTTCCAGTTTAGGAGTCAGAGCCCCCCAAGTGCTCCCACAATCACTAGGATCACGTTGGTCTTTATTTTTCACATCCTCTCTAGTTCTTCCTTCAAGCCCTGCTACATCTCCAGCTTCTCATACTTGTTTCTGAGGTTGCTGTCATTTGGCCTCCCTACATCTATCACCACTGCTGTCCTCTGGTCATTGTTTATTACTACAATATCTGGCTAATTGATTGGCACCTGCCTGTCCATGTGGATCTGTACATCACACTTATTTTATCCCTCTTTTTCTCCATGACCCTCTGTAGAATCTCCCATCTGAACTTGGAAGAACTAGCTTGGCCCATACACTGCAGATGCTCTTGTACACAATGCCAACTAAGGTATTTGGTCGGACCATTCAGTGTATGCTGTTCCTGCCTGCAGTTTACACATTACCACTGCTTCTATGGATCTGGTGTTCAATGCGTGTTCTTGTGCTGCTATGATCAGTGCCCCAGTGCTGTCTTTTTATCCAGCCATCTCCATCCACTGGTAGGATTTCCTATTGTCTCCCATCTCAGCTGTCCATTGATGGCACATCCCATGCAGGGTCTTGTATTCCTGTGGTGCTTCTTCTGCTTGATCTTCCTCCCACGTCTTCTACTGGCTCAGGCATTCTCTCAGTGACACATTTTTGGCTGCCATCTTACTAATGTACTCCTGGATACTATGTTTTGTCCAGGGCAATGGCCTTGACGTCCACTAGACTCCAACTGCCCTATTTCCAAGTCCATCTCTGAGTATTGGGCTTGTGGCGGAAACCTTCTTACCTTGTGAAGAACTTCCAGGTCTTCAAACTGGCAGCTTTAATGTCCTCCTTTGGCCAACCTCTATGCTGGCAGGGTATCTGATGACAGGCAGGACATCTGTGTAAATGATATGGATCTTGTTCTTCACTTAAATCTGGCTCTCATTCTTTGGTGGTACTTGATACTCCTGTCTTCCTTGCCTCCTATTTCCTACTTATTCTGGATACCATGGTACTTGTAGCTGGTTTATGTTTGTTAGTAGTACATATTAACTTTATTCAAAAATAATGTAAATATAAAAAGAGATATAAAAACAAGAGAAATTGATATTTAGGGGACAGCAAAGGGAAAAAAGAAAGAGGAAAAAGAGAAAAGTTCAGTAAAAAGGAAATAAACTATAAACTAACAGCTTTCTATTTATTTTAAACAGTCATAAGTATAGATATAAATTAACATCTTATTCTATGGGTACATGGCTTTCATTTTTACAATAATCTACTTTTTATCTAATTACCAAACCATATATCATAGATTCATTTTTGTTGTTTCACAAAAGATCTTGAGCAGGTTTCCAGTCAGCATTAAATTAAGATATATTGATCAAATATGTCAATATGGTCAAATTCCATCATCTTCACAAGAAAATGCAGTGATTACTGATGCATTATAAATTCATCCCATTATCTCAATTTGAAAGTTCAAATACTGAACTTCAATAGTTTCAGAACAGATGTGTGGATATATGAAGTAAAGCCTTCATTGCAGAATATATATATATATTTTTCCCCTTGGGAAAGAACTCAAATGGCCTTTCAAAATTTTCTACCCAATTTCACACAGAGCAACTAGGTACACAATTGCTCCAGATAGCTTCAACCAAACAGGTTTTCAGCAAGCTCTGAAGGGCAGAACTTTTATTTCCCAGATGACAATAACATCTCTATTGAAAAAGTTCAGAGGCAGGAATTTATTCGTAATACCTACTCTTGGAATTTACCAAAGTTTGGGGAAACAGGCTGCAGACTATGATGAGAATTATTGTATAATGAAAGGCCAGGCTCTTGTGCGTAATGTTTGGCCATGTCACAGCTAAATAAATGGAAGACCATCTATGGTTGTCTATATGACATCTAAATATGGGTGAATACACATCATCTCAACACAGATACACCAAATCCTTAAGTTTTATTCCAATATTCTTTTCTTCTTTCTGTCCCTGACTCAAAGTTACTCAGTGACACTCTGTAAACTTTTAGGAATTTTGGGATTCTGGTAAATATCAAATTATCTTGGCTATTGTACAGTAATAGATGTAGTGAGTTTTTTGTGTGTATTGACAAGTATACCTGAGAGATCGCCTCCTGCCGATTACCTCTCTCAGACCAATTAGATCGCACAGGTTAGGTCTCCTCCGGATTCCATCTGCCAGCCAATGTCAGCTGGCGACTCCCCGGGGGAGAGCCTTCTCTGTTGCAGGTCCGGCCCTCTGGAACAAGCTCCCTGTTGAGATCTGGATCCTTACTACCCTCCCGGCCTTCCGCAAAGCCACCAAGTCCTGGCTGCTCCAGCAGGCTGGGGGGGGGGGGGGCTGAGAAGCATTTACCTCCACGGAAATTGTGAATGTTGGTTTTGTTTTTAATATGTTGTCTTTGTCTCATTTTCCCCCTTTCCCTTGTCTTTTGTGAGCCGCCCGGAGTCCTCCGGGAGTGGGCAGCATACAAGACAAACAAATAAATAAATAAATAAATAAATAAATAAATAAATAAATAAATAAATAAATAAATAAATTCCTCTACAATACTTTCCTCTTGGATCTAGATCTGTTATAGTACTATTCACAATGTCATGGACTTTACCCAGTTTTCTCATAATTCTACGTATCTTGGTTTCTTCACTAGCTCTTTCTAAGAACAATGTCCCAGTTTTTAAGTTTGAACCTTGGTCTTTAGGCCCCTGCTATGCAAAACAAAAAAAGAATCTACTTGTCAAATGCTTATTTATTGGTGACATATATTTGAGCATGTTGTTGAGAAACATGCTACAAATAATATTCCTTCACATGATTATTGCCTCCCATGCCATCCAGAATAATTCTCTAAGGTTACTAAGGTCAAGAGCCACGGTGGCATAGTGGTTAGGATGCCGTATTGCAGTTTAATTCTGCTGACTGCCAGAAGTTTGGCAGTTCAAGCCTCACCAACTCAAGGTTGGCAAAAAAAAAAAAAAAGTCCAGATGCCTTTTTAAAAACCACTTTTGGGAGAACTGCGACCTGGATGACTGAGAAACTCCAGATACATTGGTGATGCTAAATTTCTTAACTATTTCTCAACCATTTGCATGTGAAAACCCATTTTCACTCTTTTACACAGATCTGCAAATGTTTTATTTTTCCTTCCCTTCCACCCAATACTTCCAGAGCTTTTTTCCCCTGGGGCTGATTTGTAGAGCTCTCTACCTGAGCAGGTACACAGAGTGGGCTTGGCTTCACCTGTAGGCTTCCTGGGGCTCCTTCTTGTGCAGAGTTGCTTCCTTCTGAGTTGGAAACTGTTATATATGCAAATGTTAGAGGAGTGTTGAGTATGCAAATAACTGGGGGGAAGGAGTGTCAAATGACCAGCCAATCAGAGAGCTGGTAACAGGGAACATTTGCATATATAACACTCCTTCCCCCCAGTTATTTGCATACTCAACACTCCTCTAACATTTGCATATATAACAGAAACTTCTCTTTGCCGAATCTCTTTTGTCTTCCCATCTTAACACCTTTCCTGACACACCTATGCACATGTTTGCAGGGTTTTTTTTAATAGAACAAACTATCTAGGTAATAAAATGAGATTTAACAATTTAACACTCCTCCTTTCCAGATAACCTCAAAACTCTGGATCCCAGGAGAGGGGAAAGGCCTCCTTACTCCAAGTGGTAAGTTCATCTTTCCACAAACAAATTGGGTTCTGCCATTCCCTTTCGTCTTTGAATGAATTCCCCTCTTATTATTTTTTAAAATGGTTGGACATATAAGGAACAAGGGAAGAAATAGTCCATGATTAGGAAATACATACAGATGTTCAAAGCAATCCAATCAATGGGATGAGAGCAGCACAGCTGTACAGACTTCAAAGGAGAGAAATAGGATAGCTGGGTTTTTCCAGGGTGTTGGACCCTCCAATTATTATATCACATATAGACTGATTTAATGTTATGTTTTAATCAAATTTATAATGGGAAGAAATCCCATTAACATCAAGAGAGCTTTGGTTCTGTTTCAAATTGGAGAATCGATCTTATTCACCAGGTGAGGCCTATTCAAAGCAATAATGCGTGGATCGCCAACATTCCCAAAAAACAGCATGAAGAGCTGTTTAACTGCCCTTTGCATTACATTGACACAGATATATTAAAAAGAGATTTTAAATCAGCTGAGCCGAACATTTTGATGTCAGATACAGACCATTTCAAAATGATTTTTAAAAAAGACTCTAGAGAATTGAATGGAATGGAAACTTCAATTGCTGAAAGATTTAAAGTATAAAATTTTCTCCAGCTGATTGAATAATCCTGAACAGTAAAAAAAAAAAGAGGGGGGGGGTATTTTTGTAGTCTGCCTATTTTGTTCATATAATGCAATAATGCACATCTCACATCATAGACTTTTTTAAGCATAGTGGTCTCCTTTGAAATATTTTCAAAGGTCTTTTAGATCAGCTCCCTTTTTGGCATAGCATTCAATTAATCTCATACAATACGTGATCAAGTACACAGACAGAGAGACAAACGTATAAACAAATATGTATCTGTGTCTCTGTCTCTGTCTCATCTATGTCTATAGATCTTTTATACTATGCTTGCTTCTTCATAGACTGTCCCATGGGGATATAATGACGGAGAAGGAATACAGTGTGAAATGAGAAGGGATGCTTCGCAACAGAGTCCAGGCCAACCATTCATTCTTTGATGGAAAAGACTAGCTTGCCATAAAGTATCAATGTTAACAAGCAGGAAGTAAACATGACCATAATATAAGACCTGCCTGAGTGCTTTTTGAAAGTATAGCTTTAAAAGCCTTCATAACCTTCATAGAAATCATCTGAGAAAGACTGAAATCCAAATACATTTAACACATGCATTACGATTGATCTCATTTAGCAGAATAGTGCAATGCCTACGCCTTGTTATAGATTTTTTTCCTGACTGCATAAAAACAAATGGATACTACAGCTCTTCCTCAAAACTTCATCGGCTTTGTTCTTACATTGGCAGCTACAGATGCAGCTGGGTGGAAGGGGAAAGCTAAAATAACTGGAGGGCACCGCATTCTCCCACTTTGCTATGCATTTCAGAGAGTCTAATACAAGTAAGTATCATGGGAGCTCTCAGATTGTGAAAATAATCATCCGTACAAGTTCTGGTTTGGAGAAACAGACTGCTCCACTGTCAAACCTTAGGCAAAGTTTTCTAGTGGGTAGCATCAATCACATCCAGGGAAAGAATAAAGAGAAAGCAAAATAACAAAGCAGCCTTAGAACATTGCAACACAAGTCTTGCCCCCTTTTGTACAGACATCATAGTGTCAAATGCATACATGAAAGGGGAAGATCTTTCAGCAGGACACCTCAGTGCTGCTTTTATCATCTGGATAAAAGTAGGAAGCTACTGCAGATACTCCTAGACAGGATAACATGGATGGTTTTGTCTCATTCCTTATTCTGAGCCTAGGAGGTTTTGAATCCAAACCAAAGTCTAGTTCTTCAGCCTGTTACTGCTACAATTTCTGCAGCCCTTGGAGGTATGTTTTAAAGTGTTGCTCCCTGCAATTACATAATTACTTCAATTGACTTGGTAATCTGAAAACACATAGAAAACCTGACGAATTTCATATTCACAAAGCATTATCTGAGCGTTTTTTCTGGCAGTTTGAAAAGTTGGCCATTGATTTTTTTAAAAAGAAGAGGCATAAAGAGATACAAAAAGGTATTAAGGCATCCAGTTTTATGCATTATAAATTGTCAGTAATAATTGGTTAGGGATTTATGAAGGCACCAAAGAAACATTTTTATTATTATAATTTTTTTGTTGGACATCAAAAGATCCTAAGAACAGCACGTAAGAGTTTTGTTGGCTTACAGGCAAACTTTTCAAAATGAAATCGGACAAAGAAGAAGAAGGGTGGGTTCCTGCACCTTACTTCAACAAACAGGATAAAACTTTGGGGGAAAAAACCATTTCAACTGTGCTGTTAATTCCTTAGTAGCATTAGTGCACCTTAAAAGTATTAGGATACTTCTGGCAGCTATTTATAGCCATTTCACTTCAGCCATCTGATGCATAGACAACAGTAGTGTTTTTAAAGATCTATTCTTTAATAGACTTCAGAGTCCTCCTTCATATTTTAGAGGTCAATGCTTTCTGAAAATGTTGAAAAAAATGGATTCAGCCTAGGGACATTGTTAATTTCTCCCACTTTTTTAATGTTAGATTTCTCTTTGTTTTTCTGATAAATGTAACTGAAAAGTAGATAAATAAACTGTACAGGCTTCTCCGATGTCTTTAATTATTAGTACCTGCATGCACAGACAGAAAGAAACTGAAACACAACATCCCTGCAAAAGGTAAACAATCTACAGGAAGTCCTTGGCTTACAACAGTTCATTTGTTGACTGTTACAAGGACACTGGAAAAGGGGACAGTTTTTCACAGCTAAGACTTTTGGAGCATCTCCATGATCATGTGATATCTATCTATCTATCTATCTATCTATCTATCTATCTATCTATCTATCTATCTATCTATCTCTCTCTCTCTCTCTCTCTCTATCTATCTATCTATCTATCTATCTATCTATCTATCTACATAGCTATTATCTATATATAGGTTAACTAAAAACCCTTCTTTTCTTAATCTCCATTTTTTGGGGGTGCTATTAAACCATGCAGTTAACAACTACATTACAGCTTTTGTGTGAGGTTCACTTTTGCAGCATTTATTTATTGAAAAGAGGGAGCTTAAAGCCATACAAGAAAAATCATGAGACTAAGTTAATGAGCAGTAGACTTTACTTGTTATTAAATGGAAATTTGACAGTGAGACTCATGCACACTCTGAGAAAATAAAATAATGAAATAATGCATAGTAGAGCTAATAGCAAGGCTTGATACCACATACTAGGAGATTCTAAGCCTTACATTCTGTTTTATTTCTACTCCAACAAAAGAATAATGACATTACCTACCTTACAGCATAGCTGGGGAAAGAGGCGTCGGATAAGTTGCATGTTCTCTTTTTCATGACACCCCCCCCCCAATCTTGCGCCCTTCTCATCCTTGCAAGATCTGGAAGCAAAGATAACTAGGAAATTTCAAAATATCTATGTGGAAGAGGCCACTCAAGCTCCTGGCTAGGGGTTCTAGGTAAGCACATATCCTAGTGGCTTCTTCCTGGGTTATCTAATCATGGTTGATGTTAGACTTCATGGCTGAGTCAGTGTTCTGTGTTTTCACACCTTATTAGTGGGCTCTGCAAGAGTATGCTCATTTCCCATGGACACCAACCACCAAAGGTAGCTGTTGCTTAGCAATAGCAATAGCAATAGCAGTTAGACTTATATACCGCTTCATAGGGCTTTCAGCCCTCTCTAAGCGGTTTACAGAGTCAGCATATTGCCCCCAACAACAATCCGGGTCCTCATTTCACCCACCTCGGAAGGATGGAAGGCTGAGTCAACCTTGAGCCGGTGAGATTAGAACCGCCGAACTGCAGATAACAGTCAGCTGAAGTGGCCTGCAGTGCTGCACCCTAGCCACTGCGCCACCTCAGCTTGAGAAGATGGTTGAAGACTTGTCTTTTTAGGAAGTATACTGACAATGTCATTTTGAAATATTTTGGCTATTTTAAAACTGTCCGGGAGAAGTATAAATCCTCACTGACCATTTTTTTATAAAAATGTATCCCTACATATAGCAAAACCAAGTTTTATATAAAATATATTAATCTAAATTAAAGTAATCCAAGATTACTTTAAAAGTTTACCTTTAAAGTAAACCTAAATTAAAGTAATTCAATCCAACCTCCAAGTGGCCTCAATGACTCTCAGAAAGAGTATAAACACCCGGTTGACTGCAAGGAATATACACCGTTCCATGTTTCACCATTCAGTCAGAACTGAAGAAGCTTCTTGGGTGAGAAGCAAAACCTCTTCAAAGAAAAACAAAGTCCAGTTGCCTTTTGAAAAAGGACCTTTGGGACAACCAGGACCGGGATGACTGAGAAGCTCCATAGCAATAGCAATAGCAGTTAGACTTATATACCGCTTCATAGGGCTTTCAGCCCTCTCTAAGCGGTTTATAGAGTCAGCATATCGCCCCCACAGTCTGGGTCCTCATTTTACCCACCTCGGAAGGATGGAAGGCTGAGTCAACCCTGAGCCGGTGAGATTTGAACCGCCGAACTGCAGAACTGCAGTCAGCTGAAGTAGCCTGCAGTACTGCATTTAACCACTGCGCCACCTCGGCTCCATAGACAAGTAATCCAAGAGTGTTGGATTTTCACTGGTTATTCCTACATGCACAATCCAGTCGAGTTAGGGAATCCTGGAAAAAGGTTCATTGTTGAACATTTTCTACTTGCATAAATTGCCCAGATTCCAATATTCCAAAACAAAGAAAGGGGCCTTTTCATTTGCAACTTAAGGATCTCTAGAATGTGGTATTTAACACAACTACAGGTATTGTGAAATACTGCACCAGGTTTCCATTGTTTTCTATCTGTGTCTGGAGAGTTTGGCTAAGGAATTGGGATGAATGGGATGAATGTACTTATTTTACAGAGCCTTGCTGGAAAGGCACAAAGAACCTGGCAATGATGCACTGGAAACCTGGAGCCAGCTTTTTCTATCACTTTTCATTAAGGTTTGTGTGAGCTGAATATGTTAAGCTTCCCATAGATTTAACATACCTATTTCAGGGATTAGCTTATCCTCCAAATTCAGCCATCATCAACTGGGCTATGCATTTTGGAAGCCTCATCTTGCATATGGTTCAGAGAGTATGAGTTGGCAGTTCACTGATTAAGGCTTAGGATGCAAATCAATGCAGAATTTTTAAGTCTTATCTCTCACATCCTACTGCTACTACTATTACATCCTGTCAACTCTCAAATGTTTCCAAATATTGTCTACCCTTGTAAAGTGTCTGAATGCCAAACTGTGGTATGGAAAAAAAGGTTCATAGTTGGATAATTGTATCTCCAGAGAACATTCATAGAAGTGAACAGAGGTAGTGGTGGGAATTATTTCAGCTATAAACTATAAAGGGGGGAGGGAAAAGGAAAGGAAAGGAAAACCACACAACCATCTTACATGTAGGAAATGCTTCAGCCTAATCTTTAAATAAATCATTAATCCTAGGTTATATGAAATAATATTGATCAGTTTTTCTATTACATTGACACAAACAGTTCCTAGACTGAATGTTAACATGTAAGCATCAATCCAAGACTTTAAATGTGTGTTCAGGCTATCTTGCTGATATTGAAAAAAATGTTCTTTTCTCCAAACATTATGATTTATAAATATATAATTATTCATACTTATATATTCAGTTTCATGTCCTTATTATATAGTTAAAAAGTGCATTTATATAGGTCCTATCAGTCTTTGTTAAAAAAAATTACAGATACCTGTATTAAATCAAAATCGGGCAATATGGATAAGTTTATCTTCATCTGTGTTCTTGGCTTTCCAACATAATGAGGTTGACCTTCAAACCATTTTTGGTGTGTCCAGAAAAGTCTTTGTTCTGCTTTCCACTCTACTCCAGACATATATGGACATGTCTTGACTAAATATGTATATAAATTCATAAACGTATAATGATACACATTTTGATCTATAACTATACTTCCATCAGTAGTTGTTGCATGACAACCTCTGGCTTGGATGAATGGATGGGTAGACACACACACACACGCACACACACACACACACACACACACTAATGAAAAAAGTGGCCATGCAACAGCTTTTGATGGAAATCTTTTAAAAAATCCAATAATAGTTAAAATCCCAACTATATTGTATAAATGGTCCATACAGATGTTGGAGCCTATAGAGAGTCATGATAGTATAGTAATTAAAAAATAGACCAGAAGTGGGAAGATCCAGGGTTCAATCCACCCCAGCTTTGGATCAGCCCCTGTGATTCAACCTCACCTACCTGATAGGATGATGATTTTGGGGGAAAAAGAGGAAACATTACATGTGCTGCCTTGATATGGAAGGTAATTTGTAAAAATCAGCAAGTAAATGAATAAAAAAATAGTAAATAATACTCCAGTTAGCTGATAAACCTGAAAAATTATCCAACAATGAAAATAAATTTAGTATGGAAAATAATCATAAATGTAGAATATATATCATACTCAGGAAACCTTTTTCTCCAGCCCCAGCTCTTCCATGGCTAAGGTAGCTCCCTTTTATCTAATGAGATAATCCAGTAGTTCTAACTTCAAATTACAAATAAGTCAAAAAACCTAGTTTCTGTAGTTGGCAAGACTTTTGGAAGTGGTTTGCCTTTGCCCCCTTCCTAGTGGGGAGGGGGAAAGAGGGGGGCAAAGTTACCCATCTGGTTTCATGCTAAGATAGGACAAGAACTCATGGTTTCCTGATTTCTAGTCTAAAGTTTTAACCGCTACGCCTAACTGACTCTAGAATGTTAATGAGTAATTTAATATTATGAGATGTAGGGTGACCTTTTGGAAAACTGGACAGGGCTGGATTGAAAATCAAAGGTAATATCATCTGTAATCTAAATGGCAGAAAGTCTGTCAATAATTTTGTGTCAACATTTAACAAGGAAATCAGCCAGCAGCTGACTCACTCACAATCTGTATGAGCCTCCAGAATCAGAGTTATATTAGCCTCCCTGAAGGAAATAGGAAAAATTATTTAAAATGGCATCATTATAGATCTCCAAGAGCTTATTATGATACCACTCAGCATAATAAGCATTCCATACCAGAATTGTTCCTGTTTCTAGAAATTTAATGGAATTTTAGAGAGATTTAAAAAACTAGCTAAATTTTGTATTAAAGTGATTAAAAATTTTGTATTAAAGTGGGGTCCCTGCATGAAATGAAATGCTACTATCAGTCAGGGATGTGCAGTGCAAGATGGAACTTTCCATGGAAGCACTTCTACATTGATTGTGGTGTTGTTATGAGGATGAACCTTTGGTATTCCTATCACAGGACCACACATAAATATTAGCTTCTTAGCGTCATGTACTTGCGATGGGCAGTCATATGCATTTAATACAGGCAGGCAGGCAGGCAGAATGGCATTTTGATACTAACCATATCATTTTCAATTTCTTTCAACAACTCTTAATGAGTGAATAAAAACTTGGTGACATTTCACCTTTTTCCCCCTGAAATAAAGATTATTCAGTCAGAAAGGTTCCATGCATTTCCCCAATGAGGAAAATGACTTAGTAGCTGATTCAATAACTGTAGGGCAGAGGACTGACCTGATACTATGCGAAGAATTAAATTCAGTTATGTTGAGATTCTTTTGCCAGTGAAGAATTTTTGCACAAACATTAAAGACAAAGGTCTCACTTTCTGCAAAGCAATGCAATGCAAATACGAGCTAATCTACTTAACAGTTTGCTTGGTGCCCCTGAAATGTTTCAGTTTAATTTTAATTTTAAATTTAACATTACAATGTTTTGTTTAATATGTGTATTAATTATATGGAAAGAAAGAAATTCCCCCCTGACTGTTTTGCACATCCCTCTCCCCAAATAAGGTTCGCTCCCATTAGACTCTTCTAATGTTTCCGAGACATTTTTCAAAATAGAATTAATAGGAAATGGACTGGAAAAAGAAACTCCACGTTACCCTTGATCTACTATTCAGCAATATCCTTCCCTGTGGCCCAGATTTTATACATTGTTTGCTGGCTTAAGATATGTAATTAACAAAGGCAGAATTGTCTATTAACATTTGATTTTAGACTGCAGGTAATTGTTTTTTTGCACTACAAAATTAGCTCACATAAGCACCAAGGTTGTGTAATTTGTGTGGTGTTGTAATTTGCTGACTAAGAATTGAGCAAAGGATCTTTGCTGCTGTGACAAAAGCTAGTGTTTGCATTGCTTTGCTTATCTTAGAGCCGAGGTGGCACAGTGGTTAAATGCAGCACTGCAGGCTACTTCAGCTGACTGCAGTTCGGCTGTTCAAATCTCACCGGCTCAGGGTTGACTCAGCCTTCCATTCTACCGAAGTGGGTAAAATGAGGACCCGGATTGTTGTTGGGGGCAATATGCTGACTCTGTAAACCGCTTAGAGAGGGCTGAAAGCCCTATGAAGCGGTATATAAGTCTAACTGCTATTGCTATCTTCAGAGAGATTTTATGCTTTGCCCCAAAGAATATTATTTTTGTGATGTGTTGACTTACATAACATGCTAAAACTATGGTTGGATTCTCAACATGCTGAACCACAATCTTCTGAATATGTGGAAAGAGCTAGAAGAGTAAAATCAAGAAGGAAGGAAGGAAGGAAGGAAGGAAGGAAGGAAGGAAGGAAGGGAGGGAGGGAGGGAGGGAGGGAGGGAGGGAGGGAGGGGTTACATATTATTATGTATATTATAATATTAACTATACTAATGGCTAACCCTTTCGGCACCAAGTGCCAAAACTGGAGCTCATGCTGCCAGAGCACCAAAGCCTGGAATAGATTAGCTGGCCAGTGCGCATGTTTGCGGTGGCCAGCTTCTCTTCTGGGTTCCATCACATGCATGCATGCCACACCAGCTGTCCAGCATGCATGTGCATGACGGAACCCGGAAGAGGGTGCTATGCGTGCCATCTCCGGCATGCGTGCCATAGGTTTGCCATCATGGAACTCTACAAACAGTTATTTTATGCCAGTTCAGCATGTCAAGGCAAGGTAGATTTCATATATTTATACATACATCAATCTGATTTATTTGCCAGCCTTTAATATCATGAATGACCTTATTCATTTATTGACCAACTAGAATAAATGTCCTGGTTCAATTATAATTTATTGTATCTAATCAGAACTAATTTCCACTGAATTCATAATGGGAGAGAAAAAAAAATGACCTATTTACAGTAAGTTTGTGAATGTAGCATTCTAAGCCTCATTTGTTCATTCATTCTTCTCTGCAGCACCTCCTTGAACCACGTAACTGCCTAGTCTGCAGGCATCTCAATCCAGGCCCAGTTAGTGAAACCTTTCTCAGATGAAGGGCAAGAAGAAATTCAGTCAGTTAGCTCAGAATCAGAGGAGCTAAATCCAAGCCTTTGTGGAGTCAGAATCTGACCAAGCCAACCTAGATTTCAAACAGAGAGACTTGGGTTTTGCATGTAGAACACAGCTCTTCAAGAGACTGGCAGAAGAAAGTTCTAGAAAGAAGCAAAGAAAAGGATCTAAAGGTCCAGAGGCTTCACGGATTCATTGTAATTAGCATCAACTGCCCTCAACTATACTTCGGTAGATTCTGGGGCAATCTATGAGATCTAAGGTTCTATCTGGGGACACTATATTGCTGGAGGTGAGATAACCTCCTACCTTTTACTTCAAACTTAGCTGTGAATGTTAACTGGACCCTACAACCTCTGCTTAGTATTTTCAGGTCATCTATATGCCTTGCCCTTTTTGTACTTCTGATGTCCCGCAGGAAATTTCTGTGTATGAACATGGACTAAATTGGCTTATGCTTTCATGCTACGCTCCCTGGCAGGAGAACACTATGGATTTATGAGGCATCAAACAAGCCAGGGCAGTTTTGTGAATTTATGACACAGTCAGTCAAGTAGGCCAGGATAACCTTGTACAGTTTAAGAAGTTTTTGGAGGAGTGAAAGACGAACCACTAGATTAAGTCAATGCCTGCTTAGATATATAACGTAAAATCCTAATCCACTCTTGCAATGATGCATTGTAGATGTTTTTGAATGTGTCGTTTTAATCTTCCATTAGGTTAAGGGAAAGAGCCATTCTTTGTTTTCCATGAGGAATCTCCTTCATTGGGTTATGTTAACAAACTGAGAACTTCTCAAAAAGAAACCGGCATTTTTTTCCTCAATAACAGGTTATGGTTTTGTTAATCAAAGCTGTATTAAAATATGTTGCTGATACACTGAAGCATAAATGTTTGGTGGCCAGTTCAAATTAAATAATTATTATCTTCTGAAAAATATAAAATATACAAACATAGGGGTAAATGAGTATCCATTCCATTATTAGTGTTTCATACCTTTGGTAGGAAAAAAAATTAGAAACTATTGCTTGTTACTCTCTCTCTCTCTCTCTCTCTCTCTCACACACACACACACAGACACACAATTATTTTAAAAATAAACTTTTGATAAAAAGTAATGTAAAATAAAAAAGCATACACAAAATCTGCACAGTTTTCTAATTAGTTCTTTTTGTTGGTCTCACAACAAATAGGAACATTTATTTTTTTTTGTTTCCTGAATTCAGGAATTTCTTGAAAATTCTTATTACACAAAGCATTTAATATCCCCTGTTCAGCCATCAGATACAAGATTGATGTTTCAAATCTCTTTAAGAGTGGACTGTTTGGAAAATAAATATATTTCATACAGCAGTATAAAAATGGTATTTTACAGCAAAAGCCACCCAACCTCATAAAACCAACAACCTTGCTCACTTTGTTCAACATCATATAGGAATCACTTCTAAATTTATGTGTCATTGTTTAAAGATGTAGTTTTAGATACTGTTAACTGTAAAACCACTGGAAGATCATGACCACATCCTGATAGCTAACATTGCTTCAAATAAAAACTAGATAGCATTTTAAAAAGAGAAATGTTGCTTTTATGATTTTGTGAGAAACTATAGTTTAGCCAGTACTCAAAATGCTTCTATGTTTTAGTATAGCCTCTCAATATTACTTAGGACAAATGCCAATATACTGTATATTTTTTTGCTCCTTATTAGAATTGTTCAGTGAAATCATAAACAAAATAAATAGTTTCTTAAGACTCTCTTAAAATGCATTAGAGTCATTAAGTTTATTATACTTCTTTAACATAATAGTGCCTCTTTGTACTCGGTTGCATATTGCTCATGGAAAGTACCATTGTATGCATGTTTACGCAGAGATAAATATGACTATACTCTCTAGTGCTTAATTCTAAGCTGTAATTCACATGTAATAGACTTCTAAACAATGTTGGTTTACCAATATTCACTCTCCTTGGCTTCTTTTGCCAATAAAGCAATAAACCATGACTTGAATAACTACAGAACCACTCAAAGCAATTCCAGAATGCCTGTAGGTTCCTCTTTTAACAAGCGAGGATCAGAAAACACACTTTCTCATGAAGATATCATGGTTATCTCAATAAAACCATGAACTGAGTCATTTCTGTCTCTTATCTATTAATGTTTTGTCACGGATATCAGCACTGAGACAATCTTAGTTTATCTTGAAAAAGCTGTACAGGATTTGATCTTCTTGCAGAGAAGGCCCTCACCTCAACTCCAAGAGAGACTTTATCTAAGCTAAAACTTAAACAAGAGCCAGTTTTGTATAGTGAACCAAACTCTTGTTTAAGTTTTTTTTCTAACCAAGCTAGAAACCAGGAGAATGTGAGTTTTAGTCCTGGCTTTTGCACAAAGCCATTTGTATTGCTCGGGGGCTAGTTAATCTCTCTCCCAGCCCTAATAAGGAAGCAATGGCAAATTATTTCCAAAATCTTGCACCAAAAACTATAGGGACTTGACCAGGCAGTCACCAGAAATCAACCCCCCCTCCAAAAAAACCTTAAATAATTTAGAAACCATTTTTAAAAGTACATAATTTGCTTGAATATCCTATAAGAATTCCACTATAATTCCTAGCAATAACAACTCTGTACAGATTAGACTGAGAAACAGTGAATAGACTAAGTCATATAGTCAGCTTCTATAGTTATACGGACTTTAAAACTGGATCTCCCCCATCCTAGGCCAGTATTCTAGTCACGGAGATCTTTTTGTACACCTTGATTATGGGATATAACACATCCCATAAAAACTGATTTCCAGAAGAACCATAAAGTACTTTCAAAATAAATTGTTTGGACATTCTGTACTACACAGCTGAACCATAATTTTTGTTTGGCATCGGTTCAAACAAAAATGATGCCTCCTGTTCATCTAGAACAGCTGAGGATGTTCAATGGGCATCAACAGATCATATGGTAGCCTGGCTTTGTACCTCATTCAACTGTAATCTCACCAAAGGACACAAAATGGTGTTTCCCAGAATATTGAACAATGAGGGCTTACTTAAAAATCTAAACCCATCATTCACTCCTATATCATTTTAAGGGAGCTTACCCAATATTTATCTGAAACTGTCATTGTCTGAGATTTCTTCATCTCAGTAAAGTACCGTTCCAAAGCTGAGCCTTGAGGCTTTTACAGATACCTTGGATCCTCATTTCTCAGGCTATTCTAGCATCTAATCTCATATCTATCAATAATTGCTATGCTTTTCAACCTTACAGATATGAAGAACCTATTTTTTAAAAAAATATTTTTAATTTTCAAAACAAACACAACAAAGAATCCTCCTTTTTTACATACTGTAGAAAGTGTATCAGTTGTTTACAAAAAGCTTTCGTGCATCTCTTTCACAGTCATCAATCGTAATTCACATTAACTCAAGTATTTTAACTCAGATATTTATACATATTACCATCATCATACCTCCATTTTCATTTGACTACAATTGTTTAAACGTCCTTCATCATAAAATATATCAAGATTTAAAACATAACCACATACTGGCATTTGCTATTTCTAAAGTCCTCCAATAACACTGAATCCTTGTGGCCTATTCTAGCTAAATATCCATAATCTCTAGTAAGAAAAATTTCTAATCCTCCTTACCAAATCACTGTTTACAATTTACATCCAGTTTCCTTATGTTGTATCCATACATATATAATTTCCTTTGTATCATTATCCCTCCTTTATTTAACTGTATCCTGTATCATAACATTTCCCTCCCTAATAATCAAAATTTAACTAAATGTAACTTAGTTCTTTTTTATTAGCCTTTATATATAATCAAAAATATTTCTAATCTTCCTTTCATGGGTTCCATTCAAATATTCATATCCAATTATTACTTATCATAACAATACATATGTATATGTTATTATCATTATCAATTATTTATTTGACTATATCTATTGTCACTAAATTTCACTAGTTTTAAATTATGCACTTCCATCTATCAATCTGTATCTTTCTAGTAGCAAAACAGTCTCATATCTTCTGCCATTTGTGGTATCAGTCCTCTAATCATCTTCTTAATCAAATTTGTATGGACTCCTCTTAGCAACTCATTGCTTATTAAGTCTCTCATGTAATTTCGATGCCCTTCTTCTGTTTCCTTAATCAGCTTATCTTTAATTGTCAGTGGTGTTATCAATGATGTTGCTAATAAAATTTCTCTCTTTAAATCCATAAATTCTTTTTTTTTCTTCTGTATCTTGCCATCTGGGGTAGAGTTGCCCTCTAATTAATTCCTCTTTCAGTGTTCCACTCTTTCCATTTCCAGACACAAACCAATCACCATACATATCAGTGGATTTAATTTCTTTATGGTCATTTTGCTCTTCGGTTTTTAGGACTCTAACCTCCACTTTTTCCACTTGATAAACATCTCCAACTTCTTCATCATATTTTACTGTTAGATGCTCGGTTTTCCAACTTCTTCTCCGTTCTCTCAAATGTATTTGCTAATTTCTGAATTTCTAACAATATATTTTGTAGGCTTAACATTTCTTTCTGCTGTTAAAGTTGTGCCATTATCTCCAGCTGACAAACACTGCTGCTCTGGCTTAGAAGGTTTTTACAAGATTAAGCATAAATTCACATTAAAATCTTATTTTCACTTTTCTCTGGTTAAAGATATACTTCAAAGGAACATCTGTATGCTTTTCTTCTTATCACTCTCTATAAACAAACGGTGAGACCTTGAAGTGCCAAACCAGAATAATCAGTGAGGGAAGTAAGAGTGTTTTGTTTCCAATTTACAAACCTCCAGCCTCTGAGCAGCAGCATTTTTTTCCTTCTGTTGTAATGATTTTATTTGTTTCCTTTTGTATCTTTTTCATATTCCAAGTTAAACAAAAGTCAAATTCTTGAATGAGTTAGAGAAGAAAAGGGGAAAAACACCCACATTAGTGAAGAAGTAGGATTTTAGTCCATAGGTTACAAAGAATAATAATAAAAGAAAAAAATAGAAGAAAACTTAACCCATTCGTTTTAAAAGGCTTGCATAAATTCCATCCATGAACATAGCATTTAAAAAGTGAAATAACCCACTTCCAAAACCATCCAAAGCTTAATTCTGCCGCTTATTTCTTCTATTCTCAAATTTAAATTAACTAAGTTTTTTATAGGCAGTTCTTTTAAAATGGCAAAAATTCCTCACCAGCTGGACACTATACCCATAACTTCATATTAATGACCCAAAAGAAAAAGCAACAGAAAATATATTCCCCTCTCTAGTTAAACATACACTTATACTGCCTCATATCTGATGATGATTCCAGGAAGGTCAATCCCTCATATTATTACTACAGTCTACATGAAAAGTTAGATAAGCTATCCAATTATTAACATTATATTTTAAAGTCACATAACAATAAAAAGCAACAGAAAAAAAACCAGCAGAGGTAAAAAAGAAAATATTTACTTGATTGCAATGTGCTTTTAAAAACAGAGTGTTTATGATGTAAATACTATCTACTAGATTTTTCTGTTTTACATAAAGAAACAAAAATTCTCTTTTGCATCAAGCCAAAACTACATTCCTCAATTAAATTTTACTTTGGATGAGTTTGAGTTTTTAGCTTTATTCAAATCACTACTGATCAAAACTATGATATATTCATATTAATTGGAAGATAATTGTCCTAAGATGACATATTATGAAGCTGCAAATAAACATCCTTTGCCAACAATTAAATCAATTCACATTTGGAATTCACATTTAAAGTAATGAAAACAAGACTAGATCAGTGAAAACAGAAATATTTAATAAAGAGAAAGGGTGAAAACAAATGACATTGTTTTCACTATTTTGGACTATTTTTGAGTAGCCTAATTATATGTACAATTTTAATGTCATAATAAATCAGATTATTCTATTATCTGGACACCTCGGACAAATTTGAGTAATTATCATTGCTTGGAAATTGTAATGTATTTTTAAGGATTTTTGCACTCTCTGTTTGGAATCACTTAAATATTTCTGCAAATCAGGGAGAGACAGAAGCGTCTTACATAGGAACTGAATTTTTGTTTATGTTTTCATAGAATCTAATTTTTGTCAGCGGAAAGCTGTCAGAAAACCCTGGAGTGTCCGTTCAAAGGTTGTGGCTTTGCCATCCTGAAATTACACCATGACAAAATTTTCATTACAACAGTTGATTTAATTCTAAGATGTATTCTTGCAGCTGCTCATTACTTAACACATTTTAAAGACATTGACATGACAAAGTGCTACTTTAAATTTTCAAATACTGAATAGAATGTAATTATTACTTTTTCTTTCTTTCTTTCTTTTTTACTTCCCAGCCTTCTTTCTGAAAAGTATTCATATAGTGGTCATTATGAAGCGATGGGGCTTATATTATGGAAGGATGGCCAAAGCCTGTTGTGTACGGTTTTCCAATACCCGTAACCCATTAAAACCATGTTTTATTTATTTATTTTGATTTGTCAACAAGTACAAGGAAACAAGTAGGAAAAACACATGGAAAAATGGCACAAATAAATGGATAAAAACAAGCAAAACATAGCCATGAATACATAAAAAGAGTACATATAAATGGGACAGTAGGACAGGGACAGTAGGCACACTGGTGTGCTTATGCACAGCCCCTTAGGGACCTCTTAAGAAATGTGTAAGGTCCATGGTAGACAGCTTAAGGTAAAAGGTATGGGGGGCTAGAGGAACTAACAACAGGATCGGGTAGGGTGGTCCACACATTTACTACTATTCTATTGCTGAAATCGCTTTTCCTGCAATCAAGATTAGAAGGGGTTGCGTTGAGTGTGTATCTATGGGTAGCCCTTCTGTTATTGCAGTTGAAGTGAAAGTAGTCATTAACAGGTAGGACGTTATGGCAGATTATCTTGTGCGCTGAGCTCAGGTCGGAATGTAGATGGCGTAGTTCAAGGTTATCGAGGCCTAAAATTTCAAGCCTGGTGGTAGAAGGAATTTTATCACGACCAGAGGAGTTGAGTCCTCTTCTTGTAAAATACCTCTGGGCCCTCTCTAGTGTTTTAATGTCAGAAATGCAGTGTGGGTTCCAGGCAGGTGAGCAGGATTCAAGGAGAGGCCTGGCAAAGGTTTTATATGCCCTAGTTAGCAGCAAAGTGTTACTAGAGAGAAAACTACGTAAAATAAGGTTGGCAACTCTGAATGCCCTTTTGGCAATGTTGTTACCGAGAGCTCCGGAGCGTAGATCTTCCGAAATGAGTACTCCTAGGCCTTTGACCGAGTGTGGCTCATCTTTTAGACCATTTCCACCCAGCTTGTTTTTGATGTTCTGTGTAGGAACATCAAATACAATATGTTCGGTGTAGGATTTGTTAGCAAAGATTTGGAGTTGCCAATTGTTTGATCATTCAGATCTAGGTCATTTTGTAGAGTAGTAGAATTGCCTGTAGTGTTAAATAGTTTTACATTGGCGGCAAAGAGGACACAGCTGCTTATAATATGATCACAAAGGTCATTGATGTAAAGTAGGAAGAGTGTTGGTCCGAGAATGTTGCCTTGGGGAGCACCAATGTTAACGGGTGCTGGGTTAGGCATAGACTTTCCAATTTTGACTACTTGTTGCCTGTTCGATATGAATGCAGCTGTGCACTTGTGCAAAGCTCCAGAAATTCTGTAAGAACTTAGTTTTAACAGAAGTTTGTCACGTACCATTGAATCAAAGCCTTTGCTTTTTTGTTGTTGTTGTTGCTGCTGAGCTTTGTTAACTAATTGCAATTTAGAGCACAATTTTTATATTTCTGGTATATGAGTGTGTATCTAGGTATCTACCATAATGTGACTATGTTAAGCTCCCAAAGTTTTTTTTTTAATCCTAATGATATTATCATATAAACCATTTTGCCTTTGAAGACCAGATTTTTTTTTTAAAAAGTAAGAATTGTCCATAAATGTGAATGGAAGCTCCCTTGAATCCAGAGGCAGAGAAATACGAATAAGAAAAACCCAGAGCAAAGGGGAAAAGGCAAGAGACAATATGGATATTTTATCCTCCCAAATCATTAATGGCAGCCATCTTTTGTGGAAACTGTGTGGTTGGGGATCCTTGGAAATCCTGTCATGGCAAAAGCTAAATGATTAGTTTCATTTATGAGATTTAGTCTAACAAAATATTTTATATTCTTTTGGCTTTGATCCTGAAATTTAATTCCTACCATTAACATGGACCATGATGTCTCCACCACATATGCTCAGCTGGCTCATTTGTACTAAAAATTTTATTTCTCTTTATGTTTGTTTGTTTTTGAACCTACCTTTTGCTTTAGCTACACTTTTTTAAAGAGCATAGATAGCAATAAAATGAGAAAATACCTGAAGGCAACACCCCATTTCATACTCAGATGCATATATTCAAATACCCACATTGGACATCAAATACAAGGAATATCTATGGTAAAAAAAGCTACATATTTATCTGTCTAAGAGCATTATTAACTAAGGATTTTTTGTGTATTTTGGCCTCTGGCTGACTATAATCTGTTATAGCAGGAGTTCTTAATATATTGGTTGTAGCTAAACAGTAGTTTTCCAGCATTTTCTTCTGGCCAAATCCCAAAGGAAAGCTCCAGAATTTCTACCAAACAATGTCTATATTCAAGGAAGGAAAGTTAGACACCGATCTAGCATGATGAAGATTGTGTTATATAAACAAGACTTAACCACCATACTCACACTGATGATGTTCCCTAGTTGGGTAATGCAAAGAAGTTCAGAGAGCATTAAGGACTCAAAGATTAACTCCCTTGAGACCTGAAATATAGCACCCTCTTTAAAAGTAATCAATCAGCAGAGACAAGCATTGAGAAAGGTGTTTATCCTTACCTCTTTATGTGCCTTCTATACATTCTTAAGATGTATGAACTGAAAAAAATCCATATAAACAGGACATGCATTTTCCAAGATTTCTCCCTCTAGCTTCCCTCAATACGTCAGTCCAACATTAAGCTAAACTTTAAAAAAATTACGTGGAAACTCCCTTTCTCTGGTTGTAAAGAAAGGGGGTCTGTCTGATGGTAGCCTTCCTTTATTTGAGCCTGCATTCTAATGAAGAAGTCATGGCAATAGCAACAGGGGATGGGATTTTCTTGGCTCTTACGGGCTACTCTTGGTTCTATAGGTATCTCCCTCATCGCCCACCCAATCCCTGGGTGATTTCTGTTCAGAATCATTTTGGCTTGGGCACCAGGAATGATCGAATATCTGAACGGAATCACTTGTCAGGTTGCTCTCTTTAGAGAAGGCAAGAGAAACTTCAAACAATGAGAGGGAGAGCAATGAAAGGGGAGATAAAGAGAGAGAAGGATAAATAAAAAAGTAAGAATATGGGAATGGGAAGTAAGAGGGACAAGTGAGTGTAAACAAGAATGAGAGCAGGACAAAGGGGAAAGAAAAGGGCAACGAATGAAGTTAAAGTGGAGCACGTGCTTATGCAAATGATAAAATGAGGGGAGAGGGAATGAGATGTGAGTGGATGCCAGAGCAAACAATGAAGGAGCTAATGGAACAAGGGATGAAGTAAAGGATGGGGCGGGCAATGAAGTAAGCAATAGGGAAAAATGAGTGGGGTAGGAAATTGCTCCTGCAAACATACCTGGAAACCTAACGGCATCCAGTGCAGCTTATGCAGCAGAGGTCTCATGTAGGCATCTTGAGAAACCCATCACTGCTTATGATTTGGAAGTTTCTGAGTGATCTTCCAGGGCAGCCCCATGAAGAGCACATTATAATAATAAAGCAGTGAAGTGACAGGAATGTGAGTTACTGGCTTAGCGTGGTAACACTTCTACAGGAGAAGGAGCTGCACAAAAGCTCTCTTGGCTACAGCTACCACTCCCTCTTCAAGTAGGAGTTTCAGGTCCAAGAGGACCCTCAAGTTGTTCTCAACTGTTGGATGATAAAATAAGACTCCATCTAGCAGTAAAAATGGAAAATCCCTGGATGTGTACTTGATCTCAAAACAACAACAACAACAACAACAACAACAACCCTGAACTACGAGGGTGAACACTTATGCAAATTTCATGGGACTATTTTACTTTGATAAATGATATTTTGATGTCAATATTTGCTATTAACCATATTTGGCGGTAAGTGTCAAAAATTCCTTTGTTTTTAAAAAACTTGCATACTTTGACAAATGAAAAGACATTTGACACCTTATAAGATATCATAGTTCAAACCATAACAAAGTCAAAACAAAGATAAACAGATGAGGAATGACAAATTTTGCATCTGAGTAGCCCAAATGGAAATGTACTTCATTCTTACTGCAGAGGCCAATGGCTCTTTCCCCCGTAATTGAGGCTGATGATGAGGGTGGAATGAATTAATGACAGCAAAATGGAAAAGAAGCTTCAATGTTCTTACAGAATTCCCAGAGAAGAATTTTCAGGAAGGCATGGAGGATCATCTAACTGACTGACTCAAGGTTGACTCTCCCTTCCATACTTCCAATGTCAGTAAAATGACGACCCAGATTGTGGGGGGCAATATGCTGACTCTGTAAACTGCTTAGAGAGGTCTTAAAGCAGGATATAAGTCTAAGAGCCATTGCTATGGAAAAGAGATCCTTTCTTTTCAACAGGTGCATCTCATGGACAATCCTTCATCTTGCAGTTCCTTGTCATCTGATTCCATCATTGCCAAGAGATTGTTCTTAGGAAAAAAACCTCAGATGGAGAGAGCGGCACATGGGAGATGGTTATTCCCCAATTCTTCATACTGTAGCTACTTCCAATCTTGCCTTCCTTTCTGCAAATATTTTGTACAAATTCTTTTACTGTTCTGGTTGAAAGATGAGTGTTAAAATTCATCTCTTTCACAAGAAGCAAAAAGAGATATTACAACCATTTGGCCTGATGTTAGTCATTTTAAACATCTGTCATCTGCAGCTGAAACTGGGTGTGGTTCAGCCTGGAATGGAGGGGAAATGCTATGACTTTGTTGCTGCTTTATTGGGAATTTTCTTACATATTATCACAACCTCCTAGAAATAATACAAGAGAGTAATATTTTAGCCAACTTCAAACACTCTGCATTTGATTATTAAAGTGGTAGGGATCAGCAGAAACGATCAAAGGTGGCCACATTTCTCTCTATCTTCCAGAGGATTTTTTTTTTGCCAATATATGTTTAAATGGGAGGTCAATCTTTAAAGTCAAGTTGCCTTTAAACTCTTGCTAGGCAGCAATTTAGTATGTCAGTACAACTCATAAATCTTTCCAGGCAAATTTACATTTCCTGAAATCTCGTACAGAGAATATTGCTTTTCAGATGCAGTAATTCATTCTTTTTGAATCAATGTCATTTGGTAACAGAGGCCACATTACTTTTGAAAGTTGGTTTATATTAGGATTTGCCTGTATCTTTTAAATGTTAAGGTTGCCAGGATCAGATGCTGGAAAACCTCCTGTGCAAATAAGGCAACAAGCCACAGGATACTTACCTACACTGAGGATTAAATCAAGTGCTCTCTAATTGTAAAAACTCTTCTAATGGATAACCAGTTAAGGTGGTGAGTATAAGGGAAGTATAAATACATATGTATGGACATAAGAGGTATTGTAGATAAATTAATATATTAATAGACTAGCATGTATAAAAGAAATATACGTACACATGCATGGACAAAAATGGTATAATAGAGGTGTACCAATGTGGAAATGTTGCAAAGATAATAATTGTGTTAAAAAAAGCTGAAGGAACTGTTCAATAAAAAAAAAACTTTTTAAAAAAGGTGGAGAGTTCAGATAGGTCAGGGCTGTTAAACTCCTGGCCCGCACAGGCCAGATTTCATCATGCACTGCCCCATGCCCACATCTGGTTTAGTGAAGGGGAAAAAAGTCTCAATACATCACATGCCGTGTGTGTGTGTGTGTGTGTGTGTGTGTGTGTGTGTGTGTGTGTGTTGCATTTGTGCTGATAAATAAATAAAGGGAGACTAGTATAGATCTATTTCAAGCTATTTAGCTCTCATCAGCTAGCCATACCCTTACTGGGATTAGAACCTGTGCTGTATTGGGTATGGCTAGCTGATGAGAGCTAAATAGCTTGAAATAGATCTATACTAGTCTTCCTTTATTTATTTATCAGCACAAATACAACATAAATGTAACAAAAAGGCAACAGTAAAAATATTGGGCTTTCTGTCTGGATGGTCTCTTGTGACGAGCCGATGGACCGAGAATGGAAGCAGTTAGCTTCCTCCCATAATTGGGGCATACCAGGGGTTGTGACACTAAATATATACATATACATATACATATACATATACATATACATATACATATACAAATACATATACATATACATATACATATACATACATACATACATACATACATACATACATACATACATATATATATATATATATATATATATATATGATTTAAAAATATTTGATTTGATATGAATTGTAAGCGAGGACTATGGAAGAGATGCATAGAAATTTTGTAACCAACTGACACACTTTCTATAATTTGTAATGGAAGATGTTTTTTATGTTTTTTGTTCTGCCCTTTTGTGTTTATTAAAAAATTAAAAAAAATGTTTTAAAAAGGAAAGCAAAGAAGCTCTATCAAGGCCTTATTTGACAATAGTTGTATTCTCTCCCTCCCCGTCCCCACAGAAGATTCTGTGGAGACTAAGAGTCTGTAAATAGCTGATTTACACTGGATCAGTTTCAGGGTGATCTATCTCAATTTATTCTCAGTTGCAGAAATTAACTGGAGAAAAACAAAGTTCAGCTCTCAGCAGGGGGATTGGCCTTGCAGTAGGGAAAAACAACATCTGTCCTCTTCAAAGGCACGTCCCATACCCCTCCTTCCTATCTCTCACTCTCCCTTTATTTGAAAAAAGCGATCAGGCTTTGCATCGTAGTAGGGTATCAAATTATACCCTTTCTCCAGATATGGGCATCTGCAAACGGGAAGAGGACATGTGACATCATGTGTGTTATTGTTCAAATGGTGCAAATTACATAATTTCTGTCAATCACTATAATGTACATTACCATTCTGTCAATTGAGCAATGACTTCATGATGCGAATGATTATCATCATGGCTTATACCAGATGTCTTTGCTCAATTGATGCACAGGATGAGTGCAAAGCTTCCTCTAACTATGGCTGCTCGAGCAGGAGTCAATAATCCACGAGGATCTTCAAATTGTTCACAGGTCTGTCTTGGGGAAAGCAATCCCAGTAAGGATGTCAACCCTTATCATCCCAGGGAACCCCAAACCAAAGCTTAGCCTCTGAACGGGATCACTTTTCTAGCCTGGAATAGAAATGTACAAGTGAGTACCATCAACATATGGATGATGGCACTTGCTGCAGCATGACATCACAATGGCTTCATGTAGTAGATACTGAGTAAAAGGGGTGAGAGATCTAAATCTTAGGTACCCAACATAGGAGATCTCTTACTCACACCATTAATATCCATTGGAATATTACAGAGAAAGGAGGAGACACACCAGAGAAGCATACTAGGCTTCTGAGAGTTAGAGGAGAGTTAGTATGGATGTACCATGTTATAAATTAGCATTTATAATGCTAATTAGTCTGCAGCATTAAATTTACATAGATATTGACAAATGCAAATGACTAATGCATGAGTATGTTCTCTGGCAAAGCTAGCCACTGCAATTTAATTGAAAGGTGCTTTGCATATATTTTTTTCTTAATCCTAGCAATAACACTTATTCCGTGTAATGTGGTATAAATATTTTCCACAATGTACAGAAATTGGCCACCTGCTTCAGGCAATAGTAAATAAAGGTTCTCCATGAAAAATATGTGTGCATACAGAAGTTTTGATATGAGATTTTCCCTCCCGTACAGTCATCTGCGGTATCCCAGCCAGGAATAGAACAAGATTGGTCTATACCAGTGTTTCTCAACCTTGGCAGTTTGAAGATGTGTGGACTTCAACTCCCAGAATTCCCCAGCCAGCAACGCTGGCTGGGGAATTCTGGGAGTTGAAGTCCACACATCTTCAAACTGCCAAGGTTGAGAAACACTGGTCTATACATACAGCCAGTCAGATTAAGGCACCAGGTTAGAAATCAGTACACCAGGACTTCTGATTCTGCCTTGCACACAGAGTCAGCTGGTGACCTTGAATCAGTTACTCTCTTAGCCCTAAGCAGTAGATCAATTCTCAAAGTATTGTCAGGAAAGCAGGGACTTGTCCAGACAGTCACCAAGCATCAACACTGATGTGAAGACAGATGACAAACACCACAGAGAAGTGGGAAAAGAAGGGCAGAGAGGTGGGGACAGTCTGTGCAGGTAATAAGGGGCGAGACAGTTTGGTATGCCTTGGGGTTAACAAGACGTCTAGCCAGAAGATTGGAGACGGGTATGGAGTCAGACTGCTGTTTACTGGTGTTCTAATCAGCTGTTTGACAGTTAGTGGTGTGGCACAACAATGTGTTAAAAATGGTCTGTTCTAGACTTCAAATACGTTTGATGCTGATTCAGAGAGCAAATGTTGCTATTAGTGATGGTGCGTCTGAAACTTCTTGTCACAAAATAAAACAAACTTATACCTCTAACGAGATGATATAACACGATCCATTAATGTTGATTAAGCTATCTGGCATCTTTTTTCACATTCTATTCAGTATTTTGTATCAGAAAGGTGTTTCATTTCAATTTAATTATTTAAGACTTAATTATTTGTACCTTTGAGAGGAACACAACATGGTTACTTTCAAACATCTCAACTGGCTTTTGCTCATTGATTCAAAAGTTCAGGAACCCTCCTGCCTTTGGTGCCATTGATAAATATATTACTTTTGTAATTGGAGAGCGGCAATTGACTACCTCTAGTTGACTCACCTAATTACCCAAATTGCACAGTATAACACATAGCCACATGTATCCTTCTGGTCTTTGGCCTACTACATATCCATATATTCCATCCGTTTGGGATTCCTGCTTCCTGTTATTTGGACATTCTGTACATTTTAGATAATTGTTCCAATATCTTTGAAGGGTCTGCATAACAATTCAGTAACATTTCTACCAATAAAGGTGAATATTTGTAGCTCGGGATTGAAATGAGGGGCCCTTGGTTCTCTCTGAGCTTGTTTTCTTGCAGACGTTTCATTACCCTAACTAGGTAACATCATCAGAGCACTGATATTACCTAGTTAAGGTAATGAAACATCTGCAAGAAAGCACACAAGCTCAGAGTAGTGGGTGTTTTTTTTTCTGTTTTATATTCCCATAGTTGTGATAGTGTTGCGCCTTGTTTCTGTGGACACGTGCAAGAGCTTTCCAGTTATCTATTTGATTATCTGATAAATGCTCATTTTAATTTTACTTCATCAAGCTTATTATTCCATTTCTTTGTCCTCTGTTAATTGGAAATATTCCAAAATGTCTTTCATAATCATCATCATCACTGCTGCCATCAAACTCCTTCTGCATTGTACAAATTCCTTTCTTTTTCTGTTTAAATGTCAAGGTAAAATTCCAACTTCTTTTATCTCTAACTTTTTATTTAGGTACTCCGCAATGTTATGTAGCTTGTCTTGACTATCTTTTGTCTTTTAGTAGCATATAATCTGATTTTGTTTTACATGATTTAGAAGGACTGTCCATTCTTGAGCCCTAAGAACAGGCAGGAATCAGGTTTTCTTTGCAGAAGCACCTCCTTATGCATTGTATAGCTTCAGCTTTTTGTTCCAAGCGCTTGTTCCTCCTTTCAGATCATAAATGCTCCTTTGAAGCTTGAAAACCTTTCTTTTTCAGGTTCTTCAAACATTAGTGATCGTTCCATACAAACATCTTCCTTGATCTTTCCTTGCAAGTAGCAGTCTTTACAGTAAGTAATCTGCGTGCATCTTCCTTGCAGCTACTGAGAAAGCATCCTTAGGGGAGTCTGTTTCACAGCTGGAGCAAATGGCTTTTTTCTTCCCTGCTTTACAGAACCTTTTAGGTGGAAATTCCTTGTGGTCTCTTGTTGTCTCACTGTTGTCTTGGTTCTGGTTCAGTTTATACATCCAATTCTCATTCAGGGATTTCTAGCTGGCTCAAATCACACAATTAGTTTGTCACTCAGCTGTGACTGCCGCTTTGATTCTCCCTCTGCTGGGATGCTTGGGGCAACAGCTTGAATTACTGGAGAAAGTCTACCAGCTTGATCCTATTTGTGTATTCATCCGGAATTCTGTATCTTTCACAGTATTATGGTCACCCACCGAAAATCAGTAAAGTTCATTTTATCAGTGAAATGTACACATGACCTTTGAATCCAAACACTCTGATATGGCTCATAGCAGGCTTGGTTTCATGCCTAATTCATATGGTGCCACATATGTAGACTTCATTGGTAATTTATTCGGCAGTTACAATTGCTTCTCCATAGAACTTCTGCTTTAGAAGCATCTCCTTTGTTATTGCCCCCAGAGAACAATTTCTTCTTAATAACCTTTTAATTTTTTAAAAAAGTTTACACTCTTGTTTAGCTATTGCTCTCAGGCTAATGCAAAATTACCATTAATATTCAATACTAGCAGTGTCTGTTTGACTTGCATTTATCCAATCTCCTTTTAAAAAAAAATTAAATTAAAATTTTAAATTAAAAGCAATGACTACATAAGAGCCACTGTGAATGGTTAGAAAGCAGTACTGCAGGCGAACTCAATGCTGACTCAAGGACTTCAATTCTGAATGGCTCAAGGTTGACTCAGCCTTCCATCCTTCCGAGGCCACTAAAACATGGACCCAGATTGTTAGGGACAATATGCTGACTCTGTAAACCGTTTAGGGAGAGCTGAAAAGCACTATGAAGTGGTATATAAATCTAAGTGCTATTGCTATTGTTACATGCAGTAATGTGTTATAAATGTTTATTAGTTCTTGCCCCAGTATTTGGGAAAATGAAGACAAAAATCCTTTTCCTGTGCTATTTCTCCTTGTCATACATGATTTTCTACAATATTATCATGTCTCTACCCTGTCATCATTTTTTTCAGGCTAAAGAGTCCTAAACATTCTTGCATTGTGTCATAAGGAAGTAGAACAGTGTACGTGATTCTAGATGGGGATATACTATAATTTGTATATGGAATTATACTGTTGGCAATTTAATTTTCAGTCATATTCCTAATGATTCCTGACATGGAAGTCATGTTATACTGTAGTATGCCATACTCTAAGTCAGCATCTCCATTCTGTTATTAGCTATGACCGCAATATTTTTTTTTCTGACTCGGACATCATCAGAGTAAATAAGAGGTTAATGCTTTCAGGTCCAAGGTACATCCCTTCACCCTTACTTAAACAATTGTAATTGCCATTTTTGAACACTTATCCAGTTTTAAGAATTCATTCTAGAAGTCTTCACAATCTGCTCTGGATTGCACCAACCTGAACACTTTAACCAGCTTACTGCTTAACCCTAAATCGTTCATGAACAAATATAAAAGCAGCAATCCTAACATAGTATCACTTCTTACTTCTCTGCATTGAGAAGCTTCACCTTTATGCTTTGTTTTCTGATTTTTAACCACTTAATATAAAAGGAAAAGACTGCTTATTCCATGTCTGCTCAATTCGTTCAAGACGATTTGATGATGAATTTTGTGAAAGGGTTTTTTGGAAACCAAAAATACAAAATGTCAACATGAATCTGGTAGTGAGCTACTACTCAGAAACCCCCCCCCCCCCCCAAAAAAAACACCTCTGCTAGTTTGAAAGATGCTACTGGACTCCATATTCAATTTCTGGGCCACATGCCAACATCGCTCTTCCCCTTAATAACAGTAGGGCACCTAAATCCATGGAGTAGTTCACACTTCCAAAAAAAGTTGGCAAGTCAGAACTTATTTTTGCAGAATCCTTGTTGAATTTTCTTTAAAAAGGTATTTTTAAAATCTGTCATTACTTATTCTTTCTTTAATTAGCATTTCTACCTGGATTTAAGCAGCTGGCCTATAATTCCTTAACTTTTCAACATCCATTGGTATCACTCTTTTCCAGATCTCTGATTTGCAGAATTTACCAATTATGGATAGGAGGCCAGCAATACTGAGTTCTTTCAAAACACCTGGGTGAATGTCATACTGTAGGTTCTAATGATTTATTACTATATAGTCACTTCAGGTGTGCTAGAATACTTTTTTGGCTTTATTTTGCTTTAATTGTTCTAATTCCCTCCCTGAGAAAAATCAATAGATGCTCAAGTACCCATAGTATATCAATAATTATTTTCATTTTTCTGTGGTCACCGTGTTCTCCTTGAGTATCCATGTTACTCATCAACTGCCTTGCCATATCATATGTTGTATATTTACCTCCATTGTTTGAATGCAGAGTCTAAAGCTTTTCCGAAACCTATTGTTGACTTTTGCAACATATCTAAATTTCTCAGCATTTTAACTTTTCTTACTTATCCAAGAAATGTACGTCTACCTAGAGAAGTCATTAGTAAATATCTATCTATCTATCTATCTATCTATCTATCTATCTATCTATCTATCTATCTATCTATCTATCTATTATCTATCTATCTATCTATCTATCTATCTATCTATTATCTATCTATCTATCTATCTATCTATCTATCTATCTATCTATCTATCTATCTATCTATTATCTATCTATCTATCTATCTATCTATCTATCTATCTATCTATCTATCTATCTATCTCTGTCTGCCTGTCTATCTATATCTATATATCTATCTATTTATACACACACACACACACACACACACACGCATATATATGTATATATGTGTGTGTGTGTGTGTATATGCATATATGTGCACACACACACACACAGAGACATACACACAAACATGTTCCCACCTGGAGTTTCATTCCTTTTTGAATCCGCAGATAATGTTGTGAATAATCTCAGGTAGACACTGTTTTTCTCTTTCTTTTTTGAAGAAAAGTAGTTCCAATTTCCTATAGCACACAATTAGAGTCCAAGGATTTAACATCACACCTTTTGCTTACTGTATTTGAATATTGTGAACCAGTGTTTTATGTTGACAGCTTAAATATTTCTTATAATCCACTTCAAATATGCCATTCCACCTGAGAGATTTTTCATACTCATCCTAGTCCATGACAAAGCAGTAGTCTTCTTTAAGGGTTATGTCATGCTAATGTACATCAGTGATATCAAACTGGAACCTAGCATTAAAACATATAAAGACATTTCAATAATTAGATTTTTATTGTTCTTTTTACAGTTTGTGTTCCAGTCTTGCAGTTCCTTTGCTTTTAGCATTTAAAAAAATCTGTTAGTCAAATCAGAGTGTTACAATCCTACAGCGTTGCACAAATCTGTTCAATTTGTGTTCTTTTTGCCCCTGAAGTAATAATTTATGCCTTTTAAATTCATCTTTTCCACTCCCTCCTTATTTCTTGTTAGAATCTTTCCAAATTGTTAAACACCACCTATATTGTTTCTTGCATATCACAAGCCAGCATTGTTCTTCACTTTTAGCACATTCCTAACAGTTTTTTAAAAAGGTGTAGAGGCTCTTTAGCATTAATCCAATTAAGTTTATCTCAACTGAAATTTCAGTACTGTGCATTTCGTTAACATGCACACATATCTTCTTCCTTGCATTGGGCCTCTTGTTGCAAAGTATACTTTTTGTTCTCATATAATCCTTTCCTCGTGTCCCACTTATCACCTTTTTTAAATGAAGCAAAATTCAGACTCTCACTGTCATCAGAACATCTTTTTTTACGCATTCTCTTTTTTATTCTCTTACACACCATTTTAAGTATACATTCACATAATTGTTATTCTTCTTTACCTTTATCACTTATACATTTATTATTTCATTTAATAGGTTATTATGTACAGTTTGGGTTGCTTTATTTACCACTCCTTCCTCCTTTTGTAACACCACCATGTTTTCCCTTTCTTTTCTCCCTCCCTCCCTTCTCTACTTTCTTCCTCCTCTCTTTCTCCTTTCTTCTTCCCTTACCTTTCTCCTACTCCTGCTTTTCCTCTTCCTACCGTCTCTCCTTCTCTTTCTCTCCCTTCCATCATCCTCTCCTTGTCTCTTTCTTCTTTCCCCGTCATCCTTTCATTCTCTCCTCTTCTCTCCCTTTCTTTTTCTATTGTTGTTGGTGTATATTTCAAAACTCAGTTTATGTTTATATTTCCACCAACCCAAATATAATTTAGTATCATTTCTTATTCCTTTACCTTCGCTAGTCTACCCTAGTTATGTTTCCCTGCCCCCTTTATATCTCGCTCTTGAATATACACTTATATATTTAATATTTATTTTCTGTTTTCCCCTTCTTCTCCCCCCCCGCTTTTCTATTTAATCGTGCGTCATCTGGGTTCATTAGCTTCTCCCTATTTTCTTTTCTAGTTTCCTTTCTCTAGCCAATCATAGAATCTTCCCCATGTCTTGAAGTACTCCGATTCCTCTTTATCCTTTATTTTCATTGTCAATCTATTCATCTCTGCACACTCTAATCTCTTTTTTTATTATGTCTTTGTCTATTGGTAGCTTATTTAATTTCCAATTTTGGGCAAATGCAATTCTCGCTGCTGTAGTTACATGTATAATCAAATAAATATCCTCTTTCTTGAATTTCTCTGGGTTAATACCTAGTAGAAATATCTCTGGTTTAAATTCTGTTTCTTGTTATAACATTTTCATTAACCATACTCATATTTTAGTCCAATATTTGGATATGTCATCAGAACATCTTCATTGGTCTTCACTAGCAGTATTCCATGACTTTTGCTCTTCTCTTGATTCTGCTGGCTGCTAAATTTGCAATAGGCTTCTGACTCCTCAGCATCTCAAAAATAGTCTTAATTCAAAGGATCGAGAATATATCCATGACCTTCTGGTTTTTAGTTGCCTAAGAATTCTGTCAATTCTCTATCAAAATATTTTTTGTTTTTGATAGCAATTCTAAAGTATGTACTCAGGTGTTTTTTTTCCCCATTTCATGGATTTGCCCATAATACTTTGGCAAACAAAAAGTCACGAGAACCTTAGTTTTAATCATTTAGTCTACATGCTGAGGACTGCATTAACAACTTGTGTGAATAAAGCCAATCCATTCATAAAATCTAAAGTCAGGTCCTTTAGCTAAGTAGATACTTTTGGAGCACTATTCCCCTCAGAACCTCTGATATTATTGTCCCTTGATATTATTCTTTCATCCCTAGTAGATGCCAACATCTGGCACATATTAGCTGATCCCCAAATTGTGTCAGGCACCTATTAGCCAAGTATGAGGAGCAAGATTCATATAGAGTTTTGTAGGATCCAATCTGAGTAGATCATCAGAATCAGAAGTTTTGTCTTCCAAGCTTTCAGACTCATGCTGGAACCCATCTTCAGGGAACTTCTCTCTAGCAGGCTGTGTGCTGTTCTGGGTGTGGCATTTATAGTGCCTGTTTTAAGTGGATGTTGATTGGGGTATTTTGATGACTGTCTTTTAAGTCATTAATGGTGACCCACCCAGATTGGATCCCACAACTTCATTCTGCAGCATTAGTCTGGGACACATCTATTCGCCTTCACATAGAGTTTTATTAATTGGGTTTAACAACAACAAAAGGAAGAGTTAGGATACAGACTCTTGGATATAGAATAAACAAAATTCATCTTGTTGTTTATAGGTGCATTTGTTAAGATGATCTCTCTGTGACTTGTCTGAACCTCTCTTTTCACAGCCTGATATTGAGACAAGCCTATGCAATTTGTTGGTGATGTTTTGATATATTCTTTTTCCTTTCTCTGCTCCAGATTTCACCTGGTTGGTTAATACTTAGAAATGAGACCACTGGCATTAGGGAACTGTATGATAGAACAGGAAATCAGAAAAGGGAATGGCAAACAACAGACACATTGTGATCAAGGGAGTAAATCTCATGACGTCACTGAAGTCAAGCTCAAGGGACTGCAAGGTTGGGAGCTTCCACAGCAACTATTTTTGTTTTTGTGTGTGTGTCACTGAGTGTGTGAGTTAGGGGAGGAAGAATACAAGATGGATTGTTCCAGATTCCTTCTTAGAAACTGTTCACATATTAGAAAATTGTAACACTGGTGCAATTGCAGCTACGCTGGATGGAATTCTCCTACAATTCTTCTTCAATAAAACAATAGAAGGATTTATTGAGTACAGTTTTTTTCCCTCCTGAAACCTAAATTATAGAAAGTTTTGTTTACTCCTGTGATGGGCCAGATCCCTATCTTTGAAAATCATTTTCTCATTGTGAAAAGCTTTCATTGAATTCTAGTTCTGGCATTAATTCCATAGAAAATGTCTGACCAAGATATTTGTGTCTTGTTCACAGTGCTAGGGTTTTTTAATTAAGGGGAAAAAAATCATGTTAGCTGTCACTCCACAGAAACATTGTTGAATACAAATCTGATCTATTTAATTAACATGTGGGTGCAGCTGTATAGAATGATGCCCCTTGAAAAGAAGAGTGTTTATCTGTTATATTACCCCACACCACATTTTCTAATTAATTCCCTATTAAGTAAACAGTCTGTCTTTTGAATGTTATATCTAGGTTGCAAAAAGAAGGTTATTATTTATTTGCTTTTTTGAGAAAATTCAATTCTGAGATGCATAAATTGAGTCCTAACATGGTAGAGGAGTCCACAATGTTGAGGGTGTTGTTATGTTAGATGTTATATGATTAAAAGATAAAATAAATTCCAAGGGGTTTATATCTCTTCAACAGCAGGTGAAGTGTCCCAATGTAAAATATTATTAGAGATAGTATACCAGGATATTGAAAACAGAAATATAATACTCTTTTGCAGGGCAGCCTTCAAATGTATAAGGAAATGCTTTTATTCATATGAATGGTTAAGTCATTACAAGTGTATCAATTTATGTAGTGTGTCCAAATCCACTCGGTCCAACCCTGGTATTCATCTGTGAATGATTTTAATGTGTACACCAGGGGTGGGTGGGGTTCAAATTACAGTATGAAGGTTTTTGTGCAGGTTATACAAATAAAAAATACTGAGAGCAGAGAATAATTCTGAAAAAAAGAAAAGAAATCGTTGTTTGTGTCCTTTGACTCTGCTTTTTTCAATCTATTGTCTTTCAGAATGTTGGACTTCAACTCCTGTAATCCTCCAGACACTATGAGAGCTAGTTTAATATTTACGTCCCGCAAATCAGTAAAGAAAAAACAAATACTATCAGCTTTATAGCTTGTGTTAGTGGGCAGCATTCCAATCCACTGTGTTTTTACAGATTATGTTAAAGGAATTATAGACAATATTGTCATTGTTTACGTTCACTTTCATTGCATACGTGGGCTTACTACACATCTTCCTCTGATTCAAAATTTAAAATAATTGTCTCTCTGCCACCCACACATACAAATCACACTACTTTCTTTTCCTGCTGGTTTTCCCAAAGAAAGCTTTCCATTTAAATCTGACTGTTAGTTTTGCCTGCAACTTTCAGAAATGGATCGTTCCTTCAGATTTCTTTTGGAGACAGAGGAAGAATTTTGATGAGAAGATGTTGTCTGAAGTTAGCATTCTCCAGAGCTAAATCTGTGTGAGATGCTCAAATTACTTGGGGGGGGGGGGGAAACAGGGCTAGGAGACTTACTCAGTAAATCTCTGGAGGGTACCAGATTGAAGATGGCTGCTAAATGCTAAGCCTTTGGTGGCAAGCAGTCTTTGAACATAGCCTCCCATCTGAAGTCAAAGCAGATTAGCCCAGGAAATGTGCTAAGGCTGATGAAACCCTCTCCTTAGCAAGCTGGGAGCCATTCTCAATCAACCCAGAAGAAATTGCTTCTGAGGAAACATGCACACCACGGAGCTATTAGTGTGTGCAGTTATTCTACTAATTTAAAACAAACTCTGCATCCCAGACCTTTTTCTTCCCTCTTTCCCCTTTTTATAGGGAATCTTGATTTTGCTGCCAAATAAATTAAGCATCTTCACAGCGACTGGCTGGAAACTGCTTTTTTTTTTATACCGACTGAATTTGAATACCAATTCTTCACAAACAGATTTGTTCTTCCTAATTTAACAACATCTAAGCAGGATTTGCTTTTTTCTCTCTCTTTCCAATTGGGAATAAAGGTGTTAATAAAACCAGCAATTTTCTCACTTCTGATTGAAATCTTTCTCCCCCACTCAGATAATATTTAATGCATGCATACTTAGAGAAAGGTACCTACAACTCACCCCATGTGTTATGAAATTATGGAACTTTGAAATCACTATCTGTGAATATCAAAAGCACTGGCTTATTTATTTAGGAATGGAAAATGGGATTTGATACTCATCGAGAATCGCTTTGATATAAAAGGTTGTTAGAAAAGTCCTGGGGAGATCCAGGTTTCAAATCCCCTTTCAGGGGAAGATGGCCAGGATGACTTAGGAACAAAATCCCTCTCTCAGCTTGGTGCAATTGTTATGATGATGACAAAGAGGAAATCATAGATGTTGATTTTGGCTCCTTGAAGGCAATTGCAGGATAGAAATAAATTACACAGTCTTTAAATGAAATATTGCAAAGCTGGAAAACAATATTTAGCTTTATATTAATTTTTTAATTGCCACAGGTGATTTGAATGTGCTACTCCCCATAGAATGAGTGGTATACTTTAAACATTCTTCAGATTGATGCCTTTTTCATAATTTGGCAATAGATAGATAGGAGAGGGGACATCAAAAGATAAAATGCAACTGTGGATATATGAATCTAACAGTCTGAGCAGTGTAGAAGGTCTCTCTGCAACTAATGAACTCTTGTTTATGTTAGATTGCTCATCTTGACTACTCAAGATCATCTTTCAAAACTCTTCTTAGTTTCTTTGCAGGTTTTTTATGTTTGTTTCTTTGTCCCCAAAACCAACCTATTTTAATATAAAGTGAAAATAAACTAGTGATTTTTTTAAAAAAACCCTCAATAACTGAGGGTTAAAACTCATGCTTTGCTCATTCATTATCTCTTGCTTCCATGAACAAGTCATTTTAAATTACTTGTATTTTTATATCTTTAGGTTTGTGTGTTACCATAAACTACAGCATGAATTCCTTGCATAGTAGAAGGAAGCAAGAGGGGTAGAAGAATTTTCAGTAATACTGTTTTGTCCACTAGCCCTCTTTCCAGTGATTGTAGTAAATCCAACTTAACAAACAGCTTTACTTCACAGATGCAATGAAGCTCCTTGTTCAGTTGAATTGACAATGTTTATGCAATGAAGCTCCTTGGTATACAAGTTACTCCACTTCCTCATAGTGTTATGATTGAACCAATCTCTGCTCCAATCAGCCTATTATCCTTGAAGTTGAGACACACTCAACCTCTCTGCTCCACTGGGGTGAAAGGAGAGCACTGCAGTTTTGAAGGAGAATTTCACTTTAACATCATTGTAAGGTTCTGCAGGAAGATGGCAGATGTGGACAACTTCTGTATATTACAGAAAGAACATCAAGAGCATTTTCAGGGAGTTGTACAATAGTATTGTTATTTAACAACTGTACTACAAAATAGAATAATATCTTATTTGGAGTTATAATTATTATGCTACTGCTCTTGGTGGCATTATCTTTATTTTTTTAAAAAAAATTAAAGTTCTTTTTAAAATAAATTAACTTTTCAGAGACCATATAGAGACATTAATGTTCTTTCATGAGGGTTTTCCAGCTGCTAGGAGAACTTTTTTTCCTTTCAAAACTACTAAAAGATCCCAGACTGAAATTACTCCCATGTTTCCCCCATCCCCACCTCATTCCATAGATCCACAGTTTTAGCTCTTACTCGAAAATTCAAAATAAGGTTGATGCTGTTCTACCATCAGCAGTGGAATAGACTTCTTATAATGAATATGAGGCTAGTCTCTGTTCAAAGTGCCTGCTTGACTGAGCTAATTCTCAAGGGGCCCCAGAAATAGCCACCTCACTCATCATAATTGATGGGCCTCTCAAACATAAAACTGAAAGGCATCTTAGTCTCATGGGTTTGAAAGCTTGATGCAATGTGGCAAAATTGCTCTGTAGATAAGCTCATAAATTTTAGGTTTCTACCACTCCCCCCCCCCCAGCCTTTAGAATTTCATATACAAAAGTATTTATCACACAGGATGACTTTCAGTTAAGCAACATGAAATCCATTATCACAACCATACAACTTTTTGAATTAACAAAGGGTCACTGCATATGGTACCATATGTCACCGTGCCCCAATTATACTTTATACTATCATTGATCACCTTTTAATTTTGTTTGGTTGGAGTTGAGCTAGGAAAATGGAATACAAATTGAAGATCCATTGCTTGACCTCCTAGCACCAATATAATTAACTACCACTTCCTGAGTGCAGGACTGGATTGTGCCATCTTCCTCCTACATGCACAGCTCTGTTTTCCAGTTTTGATTCAAAACTGATGTTTTCTGACGGAAACCATCTTAACCCCTTCAGAGTGGATAGTCTTTGGCATTCACTTTCAGTTAGTGGAGCATAATCTCCTTGCTTCCCCACCTCTGCCCACATTACTGCAAAACCTGCCTTCCATTTCACATAATTTTTAAATGTCTTTAAGAAGCAGTGTAGGAATGTTGTTATGTTATTTTGGGATAGTTGAAATTTCCATTCTTCTTTGCTACGGAGAAACGTAAGAACAACACACTCTTCCCCATTGGTTTGATTATTGTTGCATGAGACCAATAATGTTACCCTGGAGGAGGGGAGGAGGGTAAATCTGCATTAGTGTCAAAGGCAATAATGTGAGAAAGAAGTATCAAAATATCCTTCAAACATTTGGAAAACCAAAAGAAAGGCATAGAAAATAGCAAGGTGGGAACACTCCTTAAAAGCAAAGGGCAAACACTGCTAGGCTGGGCCACAGAGATCAGTAAAGCAGGTTTACCTTCTCTGCATGAATGGGAAAAGCAAGAGGCAAGGAAATGACCAATCAAATCCAGGCTGAATACTGTCCCAGTCCATTGCCAACCGACTGCGATATAGACTGGAAAGTTTGCAGTTGGCTTAAGGAAGAGCTGAGCCTAGCACGGAGGCAAGCATCTTAGACTAAACTGCAAGAATAGGATTGTGTTTGTTTTGCCAAACAGAGGAAATGTGTATCAATTTAACAGTGTAATTTAGAACAGTCTTCCACATTCTGCATGTCAGAATGTATTAACTGACTGAGAAATTCTGGGAAGGATGAGTTAATGGGTCAGAATTATAGATGGAAACAAATAAGATCAAATCTTTGCTCAGTCATGGATAATCTTGAGGCAAATGTCACTTTCCTCCTAATGCAAGTTACTATAATCATTGCAAGTTGCTACAATGATTAAAAGAGTGGAAACATATACTGAACATGCAGAAATGTTTGCCTTCTGAAGTAAGGATAGAAGTTCAATACAGGCATACATGCATAATAAAAATATCAAATCTCATTTGTTTTATTTCTAAAAGATAATATTTTATATGAATCAAGGCATGTTGAGTTGCATCATTTGCTTTGGATATCTTACATATCTTAATTTTGACAAAAAGTCCTAAGTATGCTTGCATATTTTAATGATAATTTATGTAAATTAAATTAATAATTTAAGATAGGGCTTTTTCTCGATAATGGAAATTTTCTCATCAGAATATATCAATTTTCTTATATTAAGAAAACACACGTGACATTTTGGTATTTGGTTAAGACCCGTGTACTCCACTGGCTATTAATTCATATTTAGTAGTCTGCTTATTTTCCTATGCTGTTTGCTATTTAACAGAAAAATAATAGTTTTGTAGCAAACATTTATCAATTATGGTTATCGTTCTTAATAAACCCTACTTTAGGCAGGATAAGCAACCAAAGGGGGAGAGAGAGAGCGTTTCCTCAGAAAAATGGCTGTCTGATTTCATTCGTCCTTTCCATGTAAATTGCCTTTTAAAATCCATGTTTATATTTATTCACAGTTACTTGGCACTTTGGCTTTCTAGCTCGGGCTTTTTAGCAATGCTTGTGAAGTCAGTTTTCACAATTGTCCCCTCACCTGATTATTTCTCACTTTCCAGAAACAGAAGATATTAGCAGTTTTGCAGCTACATTACAGCAAAGTTGAATTAAAGCAGTTTTTAGGAAATATATTTTTATACCCTTTAGAGCCAATAGGCAGAGAATTTGCCAAATGGTATAGCTAACACCTAATTCTAGTGTTTAAGTAATTCTGAACTCTAATGCAATAGAGTTTTGGCTTCTGACACTAAACAGGATTCCTCACAATTCCAGCATTAGGTGTTACATGATTGTCTATTTATAGAAAATGTCATCTGCATTATAATTACACTTCTGTTGAAAGACAAGTGGTCAACATTCCTCAGTACAATTGGAAACTAAGTGAAAGCTTACTATAGGCCTGAATTATTTCCTACTTTCCAGATAAATATCCTACAAATTCAAGATAAACTTTTAAAAATGCTATCTGGACTTTATCCTTCTAGATCCATCTATATATTAAAAGATGCTTCCATTTTATATCATACAAACTTGTTTGTATACCCACCAACTAGCAAAAAATTGCTAAACAATATATAGAAGGTGATGTATTTATGTTGTGGCTTGTTCCACAGATTCCTTGTGGCTATTCAGCCATAGTAGTGCAATGCATAACCACAACAGTGTGTTGTGTTCAATTTAAAAAGATGCAAAAGTGCGACAGAAAACCCAAAGTGGAATGAATGGAGATCTCCCTCCCCACTCCCCACTCTCCTTCTCTCCTCCCCCCCCCCGACATAGATATAGACGATATAGACATATAGATGACTAAGCATATTTTGATGACATGAGAACCATTTACAAAGGGTCAGGAATGAAATAAGAATTATGGCACTGTGAGGCAATCCCTACCTCTTTTTTCCATAATGTTGCCCCTTCATCCAAAAGAGCAAAACTTGGGGCATGACATTATGATACCTCTTTAAACATTGTGACAAATGCAGCTGGATTCAAACTGGATGAGCATTTTTATAAAGTTAAATAGAAAAAGATTCTTCATATTTCAATCCATGCAACCATAGGCCTCTTAAGAACATTCAAGATCGTGTAGCAATCCAGTCAAAATAATTCAATGCAACGTGGGGGTGGATTGCAGAGTCCAATTGTAGAGATAACTGCCATGTTAATTATCTACACAATGCAATCATGCACCATCAGCATAATTGCAAAGATGCATATTAAATTTTAGATCTTGTAATACTATGAATGTTCAATATGACTTGACATTTTTACATAAACTACTTAGGATTAGGCTGCTATTCTCAAGTAGAGAGTGATTTTTGTGAAAATTGTTTCTATGGAAATCAAACATTGATACTTTCAGTCTTTAATTGGAGTCAGCAAAATATAGCTCCATTTCTACTTTCTAAAGGCTTGAGAGAAACAATTGGATTCCCAACTCTTATGCTCTACTTATTGCATTACTGTTTCTATTTTCACATTTGCTATGTGTTAAATCAAATTGTTTACAAAGGTTTATGTATTTTGTTAGATTCATGTTTGTGGTGATCTTCTTTTGATTCAATTTACTATAGAAAAGTGGCAGAAGGCAAAGAGAAAGTCACTTTCAAGATCAGCCAAGGTGTTAGAAGAATAAATCAATTAAATAAATCAGTTGTAAAGCCGGTGCATCATTTACCTGACCTTCTTAGACTGAGGGCACAGCCACACTTACCACCTAAACTGCTTGTGTCCTGTGCTCTTGCCAGCTTGACTCTAAAGTGATTTAAGGAAACAATAGTTCAGACTGAAATACTTTGGCAATCTGTTGTGTTTTCCACTCTTTTGTTCAAGCTGGACACACACATATATATATATGAAACTGGACATGCGTTGAAATTCAAACTTCTTTCTTTCCTCCCTATTCTACTTTGGTATATTCTATACCAGGGGTGGGTTACAACTGGTATGTCCCAATAGGGGCGTACCGGTGCCTGCCAGGAGCACACCATACCGGAACCTGGTGCTCCTGGTACATGGTGCTCCTGGCAGGCACGGTATGCCCCTAGCGGAGGGCTCACCCACCCACCTGTGCTCCTTACTGGTATTTGAAGTCTTCAGGGCTTCAGCACAGGGGCACGGAGTGCACAGCACCTGCACGACACTCCACCGAGCAGCTGGAGCATCGCGGAGGTGTCGTGGAGCGTCACGGGTGGTAATTACGCATGCGCGTGCTGCGTGCATTCATGTGGTGGGCGCCCGGCTCCATTGCACTGTACCTGTTGCAACGGGATCTAGAACCCACCACTGACTGTTTAGTTTAGTGGCCATTTGAAATTAATACAGTGATAAAAAAGTAACTTTGAGACCAGTACTCACATTTACAACAGGCCTGTGAAGCAAAAGCAAAACCAAAGAAAAAAGCTGAAGGATTGCATAATCACGATCTTTCATTTAGTGACTGATTTGCTTAGTGATCAAATTGCCAATTGTGCTTCCTAAAATAAGACTAGCTGCCTCTGGTGTAGATTCATGGCTTGTGGCTTTCTCATTTTTTTAGATGGGAAATAATAGCTAAAAGCAAATGGCTAACTTATTATGAGATACTAGAATTCAATCCAGGTAAATGCAAAATCAAAGAGGAAAACTGGTGGTTGCAAGACGTATTTGTCAATGGTTCTCAGTTATTAGAAAAATTTAAATAGACAAAAGACGCCATGGCTTTGAACATTATAAGGCTAAGACTGAAATAGAATTGTGTACAAATGAAGACCATGTAATTGCTAAAATGTATAAAGCCGTATTAAACTTGAAAGGTAAAAAAACAATAGAATATAGGAGAAAGTGGACCAAAATGGTTAAAATAAAATATGAAACAATGAGAAAATATGTAGATGAAAGGATTGAAATTTGTACTAAGTGAGGAACAGGAAGAAGATGGAGAAGAAGATGAGAAAGAAGATGCAGCTTTTTCCCCCTCAAATGACGAAAGTCATTCACAGCACTGATCAAAAGATATCAATGCCAATAATCTCTAAACTTGTGATGCTATCTTGAGGGTGTCCAGATTTTTGCCACTCAAATATAATAATGTTTAATGTCTTATCAATATTTATATTTATATTTATATTCAAATTTATTCACAAAAAAGTCAGTAATGGAAGGATAATATAAGCCATAGGTATGAATACTTTGGGGAACTGTTGACTATACTTAATTCTGGGGGGGGGGAAGGGAGGGGACAAGAGTTCCCTTGGAGGGAGTGATATTTAAATGTTAGTCGGCTTTTTTTCACAAAGGTGGTCAACACCATTTTTGGTGCTGGTCTCTTCTCAAAATGGCTGCTAATGGGGGCAATTGAGTTTAGAGAACCCTTAAGCAGCTCAGAGCAACGGTCTCTAATTAAATATGAATAGACCTTGGCTTAAATTGGAGAAATTTACACCTTGACTGAAAAAAAAAACTAAAAAGAAAGGATTGTCTAGAGTTACAACCATGCCTGAAACAAGAGAGTTTATCTGTCACCTTGTAAAGCGTTGTCATGACTGTTATCAGGTTGGCATTTGAGGAAGGATTCCATGCATACCTTCGGCCATAGTTGGATCTCATATTTCTACAACCTAGTTCGTGAATATGATCTATGACGCATCATAGAAAGGAGGAGATAGAGGAGTAAAGTTCAAACGCAATTAAGCGAAAGCAGTTTTGGCTCCACAGGTGTCCACGCCAGAATGTTGGTCCTAATAAATGTATGGATTTCTTTTGAACTTTGTCTCAAGGCTCGTAAATTAATTAGGTCATCTTCTGGGAACTTCACATTATCCTCTACTAACTGATAACTCGGTGTTGCCTGGGTATTTATTTATAGGGGGGAAATGTCCGGACCAAACATAATTTATAATGTTGGATTTTCCCCCTTACCAGAGGGAGCCCCCTTGTGGAATACTGCGAAGCCATTACCACGGCAACTTCACTGTGCTGTACAGTAGAAGCCATTTTACAGCAATACAGTAGAAGCCATTTTAAGGCACAACAGGCTGAATCTTAACAGAACGCACACCCCAAGGAGTTTTAGGAGTGTCTTATCCCCCCAATATTTTTTTCCAGAGAGTAAATTATCTGTGTTTGGTTGAAATTGCTCGAGGCATTCCAGAGTTATGTTGGAACATACATAGACAGACAAACAGATTTTGAATCCTTAAGAGCAAATATGATACTAATATCAAGAGGAACATGATGCAAGATCTATTTCATTCAAACACAAAGTTCTATATATATTTCAGTTACTTGAAGAAGTAATTTGTTTACCATCATTTTCTTAAAATCACCTTTTTTAATCCCATAGCTAGAAAGATAATTATGTTTCCTTCACAAATTCAGTAGCAATGCATTTTATTATGTCATGTAAAATAATTTGATTAGAATATCCTAAAAATTTCCATAAGACCGTTTCTCCATAAGCATTTCTGCAATTATCTTGCTGACCCTGGAGTTACTCAAAAACTCGATTTTATTTCAAAATGAGAATATTAAAAGGAAAAACAGCCTTTTCCTTTGATAGAAATTGCTTACTCTCTAATTTTTTTTTTCATGTGCAACAAAATTAACTGTCACGACTATTAAAGTCTTTAACCAAGTTGTAGTATTAGGTTAATTAAAGGAGTATAAGCTAGACCAGTGTTTCTCAACCTTGGCAACTTGAAGATGTCCGGACTTCAACTCCCAGAATTCCCCAGCCAGCATTCGCTGGCTGGGGAATTCTGGGAGTTGAAGTCTGGACATCTTCAAGTTGCCAAGGTTGAGAAACACTGAGCTAGACTAACAAAAACTCTGCAAAAGCTGTGCAGGATGGCAAACCTTTTAATAAAAGAGAAAAAAAGTCATCAAACTGAAACTGTTACGTGAATGGAGTCTTTTTCTCACTCCAGGCTTTTTATCAGGCTTATTAAGCAGCACATCCTGTGGGGGAAGAAGGTCACAATGCAGATATTCTACGTCTCATTCCATCAAAATAAACAGATTTCCACAAAGACATCGTCTAACAATGTTTTATTATAGTGACTAACAAAATATCTTCCTTTGAGGTAATCAGAAGTGACATCTCACATATTTCGGTGCCAACCAATTAGGAGCCTTCATAGGAAGAAAGAGAGACAGCTGCGAGTATGTAAAGAGAACTCAAATAAAGGCTTCTGAGCTGAAATTCAGGTAGCTATTATTATGAAAAACCAAATGTTACTAAAACCAGATTTCAAAATACATCATCCTCACCATAAAAATGTTATTAAAAATTTGTGGAAGAGTGTACAGAGCATGGAAGGGACATGGTGGCTCAGTGGCTGCTGAGCTTGTCGATCAGAAAGGTCGGCAGTTTGGCGGTACGAATCCCTAGCACCACGTAATGGAGTGAGCTCCCGTTATTTGTCCCAGCTTCTGCCAACCTAGCAGTGCGAAAGCATGTAAAAATGCAAGTAGAAAAATAGGGACCACCTTTGGTGGGAAGGTAGCAGCATTTTGTGCATCTTTGGCATTTAGTCATGCCGGCCACATGACCACGGAGACTGTCTTCGGACAGCGCTGGCTCTTTGGCTTTGGAAAGGAGATGAGCACCGCTCCCCCTAGAGTTGAGAATGACTAGCATATATGTGCAAGGGGAACCTTTATCTTATACAGAGCATCCTGTACAACAGTGACTATATAAGAAAGATGATTTTTGAGCCTTCATAAGGTTTGGGAAATTGTTATAAATGATCAGCTTGTTCTTTTCTGGAGAGAGTGTGAAGAAAACATCTATTCTGAATTACCTTTCCTCATTACATAACAGTAGAAAGGGGAGATATTGCTTCCAAATCCATAAGGAGTATAAATGATAGAGCACCTGTATTTTTATACTGCCAAAATCTTGTTTTAAGGAAGAAGGAAACAGGATGGAATGTGAGCAGTAAAGCATTGTGTGTAACAAAAGCAATAAATAAGTAAGGCAAGATTGAAGTAGCACTCTTTTTTTTATCCTCACTCTGTCTCTTAAAAGGAACAGGAATGCAATAATAATAATAATAATAATAATAATAATAATAACGTTGCCATACCTGGAGAAAGCAGAACAGAAGAGGAAGAACTGGAGAAAATCCCAGAAGAGGAAGAAGTGCAAATAGAAGTAGAATGACTGTGGCAAGAGAAAACAAAAGTAGTACCAATAGTACTAATAGTAATAGACACCTTGGGTGCAATCCCAAAACATCTGGAGCACTTCTTGAATACCAGTGGCATTGACAAAATCACCCTCAGGAAATTGGCAAAGGCAGCTTTACTTGAAACAGTATACTTTCTGTGGCAAAATCTTTAGAAGTATTAAACAACTTCTGCCTATCCCAGGTCCTTGGGAAGGACTTGAGAGGTGGAGCAAAATGTCAAACATCCAATCTAAATATCCAGCTGTCTGCGCATCCAACAATAACAATATAGGATTTTCTGACAAAACAATTGGGGAAGAATTCCATTGGAAGGTCAATGGGCTCAATAGACTTAAGAAGTCATCCTCATTAAATGATACATCAATCTAGCCACTGTAAACAACTAATGAAGAAAGCTCCAGTTCACAAAAGTCTTTTGCATCTTTAATAAAATGTGTTGGTCAAAAACAGTGCTAACAAAATCTTCCTGGTTTTTATGGGATTTCTCGTGGGATAATAATGTTCCCAACTAAAATCTTGCAAGATTTTGGTCAAACGTATCAAAAACGGAAGGGTTTGCTGCGGTTGTGGGATGTTGCCAATTAAATAAACACTATAGAAAAGACTCAAGAAGAAAAATAAATAATTAGGCAAATAATTTTAGTGCTTGCATAAGGATCACCTGAAGCATTTTGTGTGAATGGAAGTCTTCTATGGACTGAGTGTAGAAATGAGGAAAAAAACCAATGATTTTGTGATTTATGGTTTAGATGATTAAGAGTAATGTGATGTAACTTTAGAGAGAGAGGTTACGGTTATATTTGTACTTACAACTGCTCTTAAGAATATTGGAAGGCATTTCTTGGTATCTTGTTTCTTTTCCCCTCCTATTCTTCAACTTCTTTTTCTTTTCTTGTACTTTTTGCATTTTTGTTGATTTCTTTTCATTTTTCTTTTTTTAATTAATCTGCATTAGATTTATTTATTTTTTGTTTAATAGTTTTAATTAGATATAGATATAAAAAGGGACAGATATAAGATGAAATCTCGTTTTAGGTCTCTTTTGTGGACAAGATAGATCGATGACATCAGCAAGTGTTACGGACCCAGTTGGCAAAAGAAAACTCAGGACTGTATTGACTGGAAACATGCGGAAGAGGCCTTCATCCTGCACTGGATAGACAATGGCTAAAATGATGATGAAGATACAGATGAAATATATGCCATGTGCTAAGCCTCAATTAAGATAAATAAGCCAACTTCATGGCAAAGGTGGGACTTGAACTCATGAACTCACTTTCTAGCATGGTGCCTTAACCACTACACCAAACTGACTCTCCATTCTTCTTAACCTTACTTCTTCTACCATAATGGCATTACATCACTGGTTTCCTTGGGTAGCCCTGAAAAATAAAAATCTGCAGCAACCAAGTGTGCCATTTGGAAGAGCTCCATTTGTTCCATCTCTAGATCGGAAAGAATCCAATTTGTCCGTTCTCTATTTATCAGTCTACACAAGACTGTAGCTATGCAGACAGTGGTCACTGTCTGCATACACAGTACATATTTTTAGGAATATAAGCCGCACCAGAGTATAAGAAGCAGGAAGGTTTTGAAGAGGAAATATTTTTTAAAAAAGGTTTTGCATTCTGCAAACTTCCCAAAAATGGGCCCATTTTTTAATCAAAAAAGGGGGCATGAATGCCCTTAGGAGGCTTGTAGAGTCTCCTGGGTGGTGCCCCCCTCAAAAAATGAACAAAAAATTATCCATTTTTTTGTGAAAACGGGTCCATTTTTTGTCAAAAAAAAAGAGGGCATGGATAGCCATTAGGAAGCTTATAGAGTGCTGTTAGTGGGTGGGGGTAGGGCAAAAAACAGACCATTTTTCACTCATTTCTGCCCTCCCCAGCCCCCAAGAACTCTCTGGAAGCCTTCTAAAAGCTATGCACAGCCATTTTGGTGAAGGGGGCGGAGTTTCAGGAGGCCAAAAATGCTGTATTCAATGTATAAAACACACCCAGATTTTCAGCCTCTTTCTTGAGGGAAAAAGGTGCGTCTTATACTCCGAAAAATACGGTACATTTCAAACACATATCTTCCTCTTTTAAATAATTTGATCTGTTGAAGAGCTCTTGATACTGCAAACAACTACAGAATCTTTGTAAACAGGTTCATTCAATGAAGAGATGACCTTAAATTGGAATTCATAACCATAATGAATAATGGATTGCCCATAATAATAACAACACACTTTACTAGAACCACCTGGAGTTCTTTCTGTATCTCATGACACATAAGCCCTCCATACAAAAGAGTTACATGAGATATATATTCTGTAGGATCATTAAAAGATATGACACTTGTCAATTAGAGACAGTTCCACCCAGTTTTGAAATTGCTTCCCTGTGGGTGCCTTCTTCAATATCTTTAAACTCAGTCCAGGGTTATAATCTGATATCTAAATCCATATTTACTGGGAATAGCTAACTTTGGGTTATTTGACTTCCAAGTACTATACAAACATTTAAATAGCACATCAGAAAAATAATTGACATCATGTACTATACTGATACATTGTGAAAGCTAGGCAATTGCAAATAAAAGTGGTGATTGCTCAGAAAAGCACTCAATTCTCTTATGCAAGAGTTAAGTTGATTCAGATTGGGCAGTAGTAAGTCAATTTGCTATCATCCAAGTCTAATTGGTCAACTTGCTATCATCCAAGTCTAGTTGGTCAACTTGCTATTATCCAAGTCTAGCTAATGCTATATTTGTGTATGTGTATTTTGATGCAAGTTGTAGTCCAAAATATCTGGAAGATTCAGATGATCTTTCTCTGCTCCCAGTGCTCCTTGCTAGTATCTGCAACTGTTGTTAGAGTTTCTAGACTTACAGGCATCTCTTTACTCAGCCCTTTTCTCTTTACATCCTTGGTAGAATGGCAAAGATTCACATTTTGCCAATGTCGTTTCTTCATGCCTATATTCTACAGCCACAGACTTGTCATTATGAATGATTGAATTTTATGTTTCAAGCCAAGAAATCACTAACCAACTACTTATCTTGCTGTTTATATCTGAATGTATTTATTTAAGAAGCAACCTCTCTTTTATAATTTCAAATGCATGATTATTAATAAAATAGCATTATTAATGAAACAATGCAATGTAAAACTTCAGGTAATTTAAGGCATGTGGACTTCAATTTCCAGATTTCTTTTACATAGTTTACAGGCTTTTTATAAGTTTTTATATTGTATAGTATTTTATTTTTGTTTTATTTTTGTATTACTTGAGTTGTAAGCCATAATAAAACATTGAAAATGGATAACTGTATTGATCAAAATAATAAATACATTAAGTGGTTCTATTTCTCTGTAATTCAGGAACAGTGCATTCCTTTCATGTACCAATTTCCTTCCCCTACTCAATTACTTAGCTCATGTATATTCAAGGATTGAGTGTAAAAAAGCAGAAGTATTCTATTGTTTCCCTGAGTTCCAGTGTAACCAAATTATTTCAGCTAAAAGTGTAATAACATATTTTTTAAAAGTAAACAAACAAAAAACCTGGCAGAATAAATAATTTGGTCAAATTATGATGTGACAGAAGTTCTGGTATGAGGCAGGAAACATTTTCATTTCAAGCTGTGATGTGAGGTGTGTGATGATGAAGTGTGATCATTTTTCATATTCGTTCTTATCTGCTATAACTAACTTAAGTCAAGAACACATCAAAAGATGACCCTTAGAATAGCATTGAGTGTGATTCAGCTTTCTCTAACACCAATTTATTTGGTCTTGACAGAGCGACTCAACTGGAGCTTGTAATTTTCACATCTTCAAATGTTGTAGTGGTCAGAACTAAATGACAAAACTTAATCTTTTCAAGAAGTGATCTAAAAAAATGAATTAGATCATTTTACTTGAAGCTGCAGTTTATTTACTGAGGAAATGCAAATGCAAATACAGAAGTGACAAAACTAACTTTAAAATAGGAGAACACTTTGGTGAATAGTGCAGCTGAAATTAGAAAAAAATAAATCTGTTCTTTAATATAATAAAAGCTTGTCTAATGTCTGAAGGCCACCTTAACATTTAAAAACACAACACGATGGTAGAACAGCATGGAGCTGTTAAGATTAGATAAAATGTTTGCCACTGAAGTATAAAACAGTATTAACAGAAGATAAGTAACGCATGATGACTTTTTTCTTCTTTTGTTTACATTTTTATTGAAATAGTTCATCAAGAAAACACCCCAAGCTACACATGTGTATTTTGAGTGATTGATTGATTGATAATAGATGGTAGGTAGATGTTTGTGTGTATGTGTGTGAGAGAGGGGGGGAGGAATATGCCCTCACACATACGTATGTATTATTTGTTTATAATCCAATGGACTGATATGAAAATGTACATAGGCATGGTTACTGTTCTTTTCAACAACATTTCAAAGAAAGAGATAATGTATTAGAAATTACGTGAATGTAACTAAACTATGGACGTAAGATATGAATGAAACTCTTCTTAACTAAAGAATTCTTTAAAACTGTTTTCTATTGTGCTAATTTTCTGCAAGGGCTCACGTTTATAACACTTCTGATCTGCCCTTTTGTTCAATTTTCCAATGTTTTGCCACAATAAATCTGACAGCCATGGCAAAAATAGGATCCCTTTTTAAATATTGCATAATCCTATAAGCCCTGAGAAGGGAAGAAAGTCATAATTCAAGTGTGGAATGAGATATGGTTGGGTATTTTTCCCCCTTCCAATTTCCTCAAAAACATTGAGCCAAATGAATAATTAAAAAGGGCAAGGCCATCAGATAGACTCATCTTTCAAAAGAAATAATTCTCAGATGGCTTTTTCATTGTGTTGCTGGCTTGAATTAACATCTCTTGGATGAATCCTTCCATCTGGTCCTGCTGTTAGACCAAAAGTACCTTATAACTGAGCAGAGCAGAAACAGATTGCCTTTGCTAAAGACAGAATTATTCAATTCCCTCCATACATTAGTTTAATCAGAGAAAAAGGGAGGAGGGGGGAGTCATTCAAGCTGGCCTTTCCCAATCTCCAGCCATGGTACTGATATGAGAGCAGCAGTTCAAATCATTCTCATTCAGGTGAACCTGAGGGCAGAGATAAACCCCTGAAGTGGCCTCAATGACTCTCAGAGAGTTAATGACTCACCTTCAGAGGGCTAACAATCAGATGACTGCAAGAATATAAATCCTTCCATCCCCCACGGTTCAATCAGAAATGAGGAAGGATGAGAAGTTGAAAGTTTCAAAGGGGGGAAAAGTTGCATTTTGAAAACCACCTTTGGGGAAATTATGAGATGAAGGAAAGAAACAAAGAGCCAACACTGGATGGAACCAATGGAGGGGCTGGTGAAAGTTGGGAAGTATGGAGAACATCGAGTAGACTGCACACGGGTACAAAAAGATCCAGAGACACACTGAATAAACAGGGCCATCTGGTTGCTTCTGCCCTTTGCAATTGTGGTGACATGCAGAACACATTTGTAAACCTGCACTTGGTGCCCCAATCAGTGCATACTTGAGGGCATCAGTTTAATACTGTTCTGTTTAACATGTCAATATTGTACCCATTCTTGTATTTCATATTTTAAACTTTAGGTCATATAGTATGCCTTATTTTAATTGTGATGCTTTTGACACAAACAGGCAAAGAAAGTTGAGAGAAGAATGATGTGAGAAAAGAAGGCAACCACATCAGGAGAATTAGGCAGAACTGTGGTCAGCATCGGAGACATTGGGAAAATAATTCATATATTTCCTTTTTAAAAATTTATTTGAAAATATAAAATAGAAATAGAAATAAAAACAATGGAAAAGTGTGATGGAAAAGGGAATAAAGTGAGGGAAGGGGGGGGGCAGTGAATTCTGACTTTTTTTGGTGCAGTAAAGTATCTAACGAAGTTAAAGCATCAACTTTTTCTTATACCAAATAATAACTACTAGTCATTTCGATACCAACAACAAACTTTAACATCAAAACCCAAAATCAAAATTTCATTTTTTTCCACACAAAGTCCAGAGGTTGTTTTTTTAAAAAAATAACAAAACTGTTTACATTTTTGTCCCTTATTATTGCAGTCAACTCCATTATCTCCATCAGTTCCATCATCTTTTCAATCCGTTCCTCCATGGTGGGAGTTAATGCATTTTTCCATTCCTGGGTATGTGGGATTCTTGCAGGCATGGAATTCATATATTTCCATGGTATATTTTCAAAACATATCCCGCATTGTCCAGGACCATTCAGACATGCAAGTCTACAGCAAAAAGGACTCTTCAGACACAGAATGTCCCAATACTACGAGCAAATGGGTGCGTTTTCTTGTTTTATGCTCTTTCCAGCACTAGTTTGCTGCATTGCAATTGTCTTCCTACACATGTAGAAACATTTCTAGAGCAGGGAAAATGCAACCACTGAAAGTCTAGCTGGGGCTAGATCAAAATAAACTCCACTGTATGAGATTGTGATGATTGACAAAGAATGGGATTTGAGTTGCTAGTGGACTTATGCGAGTGGTTGTTTCCTCCCTAGATTGAACTGGTAGTAATTGTTTGCAACATCCAAATTCAGACAGATAAATGAGCCAATCTGCTAGGAAAGGCTTAGAATTCTTCCCCCTTCCACACCTCCTGTAAACCATGAGAGGTTGAATGACAGGACTGGACATGCTTTGAAAATGGTTCAAGAGATATGCTTCATGTGTGAGTGAAGCACTGCTTTGGTATTGGTTAAAGAAACCCCAACTTTTGTAAAACTGCTTCACAAACCTGCAAAAGAGATAAGAGATACACTGGCTTCCTTAAAGCAACAGCATTTCCTCTGTCCTCGGCCCCCCCACCCCACCCATCATAAGGAAATTAGGAAGCAATATAAAAAATTCTTGGTTATGCTCTATGAGGACCCAGAGGGTTTTACAACTTAACCAAATGATGTGAATGTGACTTCTCAGCTCATCTGTTAATTAAACAACAAATCATATAAACACAATTTAATGAACTTTTTGTATAAATTTCCTTTTTATATTTCTATGTACAAACAACAGACTGCAAAACTGTTCTGCCAAAATGGACAATAAAATGAAACAGGTTTCCAAAAGAGAGAAATACAAAAGAGAGGACCTGAGAGAGAACGAAACAGATGGAAAAGCTGTGATAGTCATCCATTTAATGGAACTCAAAATTTGCAATTCTGTCTTGGGACCAACTAATTGGCTAATTGGCTTCTTTTAATATACCAGAAATTTGGTATATAAAATATATACTTCCAGATATTTGTTATGTGTTTCTCCTGTTTCACCATTCTCTTCCTCACAAAGGAGGAAACATTAAAAACTGTGGAAAATAAGTAAGTTTCAATCTGCTATCCATTTGGGAATTGTGGATCAGGCAATTCATAGTAGAATTTATGCAAATTGAATTTCTCAATTATGTGTACCAGAAAGATTTCCTTTAGTCTTTTGTCTTTCTGTTCTTCATAGGGACTGTTACAGTCATTACATTGTGTGTTGTACATAACTCCTGATTTTTTAGAAGTATTTTTTTAGAATGCATCCATGAATATCAGGTAGCAGTTAGAAGAGACCACCAAAAGTCTTCAATGTCACAACACTTGGACAATATCAAACATAGTTTTCAATTGGGAACCTGCAAGCATCTTAGACCAAGCTAAATACAAAATATTAGAGAATTCCTGGAAATCTTGCATTCGGAAAATCAGTCTTTAAATAGACACCTAGAGAGATAAAATACATCTACATTGAAATACAAATACATTGAAAGAGACAACAAAAAGTTGGGGGGGAAAAAAGATCAGAACGCACATAATTTTCAACAACCAACACCTAACTGATCAGGAATTAATACCAGCGAAAGAGTCAAGTAGAAAACAAAACCCTAATCAAGCAACTAACAAGGAGAAAGTCAACCCTGGCGGGGAAATCTACTGAACATAAACAGGGATTAAATCTCACTAGTAATGAAGTATCTGCAAGCAAACAACCGAGGTCAGAGAGTATCGAAGACTCCATAGTGGGAAGCAGGAATAGACAGACAGACAGACATTGGGAATCAGTAATACTAGCTGCCAATAACTGCTTCTATCAGTTCATGAATTCTAATGCATATGTCATCAGTTATAGTAGCTATAGTATTAGTACTGATCAGTGACGTGTGGTGAGGTTTATGGCTGGTGAGGCAGCAATTCTTTTAGACTTGTGGACTATAACTCCCAGAATTCCACAGCCAGGCATGCTCAGTTCCGATTTGAAGCGACAGCATTTGTTTTTCCTTTGCTAAATAAGTTTCCTTCTTTCTTTTTCTTCTCCCTTCCCCTCCTTCCTCCCTCTCTCCCTCCCTCCTCCCTCTCTCAAACACACACACACACAAAGTTGCACCAGGAGGATGAAGTTTGAATTCCTCCCCCTCCCTCCGACCCACATGTACCTTTTCCAGCTGTTTTAGAGAGGATTTCAACTCTGCCAACATGAAAAGAAAAAAAAATGCAAAAGGAAAAAGGCAAGAGCTGCTGAGGTCAGGCTGAGCTAGTTGCTGCCAGAGTCACCGTGGATGACTCTGCTTAGTGCTTAACTGTTTAAAAAAGCCTCTAAAAAAGCCCCCTCTACAGGAGGAGGCAGGAGGACGACGTGCCTCACCTACGTCAGGAATTTTTAGGCTTTTAACCCTTGCTTAACTCTGCTCGAGTGATCATAAAACGCCTAAAGTCAGACTAGATGAGGCACGTCGTTCTCCTGCCTCCTCCTGTAGAGGGCGCTTTTTTTCTTTTCATGATGACAGTGGTGAGGCTTTGCCTCCCCTGATTGCACGTCCCTAGTACTGATAGTATATTTATTATCTGTCAGCCTCTATTTTGAATGTTTTATTTTCCCAAGTATCAAGAGCTTCTTCTTGAACTACTCTTGACTATACTTTATGTCTATCAAATCTTAGCTTTAGATTCATTAGTAATTGTTCCAGTAAGTAATGTGGTGCTACTTCACGTAGTATTGAATGATTTGTTCACTTCAAATCCAAGGTTTTCTCAAGTATTTTCTGCAGCACCAGAGTTCAACAGCATTGATTTTCCTTATTCATCCTTTCTGGTGGCCAATTTTTCTTAAGAAAAACCAAAGTCTTGAGTAGTATTGCCTTTTGCTGGCAGTGTGATGTCCCTGCACTTGAATATCTTGCCTAGAGCTCTCAAAGCCTTTCTTCCACTCAGCAACTATCTGTATAGCGCCATTCCTATGATTTTATTTAACTGAAGAAGCTATTTGGTTACTTATTTCAGCTTTTCTATGGACTAGCAATGCCTATTAACCT